>NW_020665405.1:1064270-1073522 GCF_002925995.2 Terrapene triunguis
GGAGCGCCGGGAGGAGGGCGGCGAGCCCGGCCGCGGCCCCGCTCTCCCCGACCGGCCGGAGTGCCGGGGGGAGGGCGGCGAGCCCGCTGCGGCTCCGCTCTCCCTGGGTGAGCGCCGCCCCCCTCCAGGTGCCGCCCCAAGCATATGCTTGGTAGGCTGGTGCCTGGAGCCGGCCCTGAGTACTCCATAAGGTAGGTGCTGCCTCCCTATTACAGATGGGAAAACTGAGGCACAGAGAGAGGTCCTGAATTGCCCATGGTCACATACAGTGTCAGTGGCAGAGCCAGGGACAGAACCTAGGAGTCCTGCCTCCCATTCATCTGTTCTAATCACTAGACCCCGTCACAATGCCCTAGACCCCATGGAGTTCTTCCCTAGATCATTACACACAGCTCACATCTTCCAAGAAAGGAGCCATCTGCCTCCTAGGCTTCCAGAGCACCCTGCAGGAACTAACCAGCATGCCCATCTCCCATTAGCGCATGCCCTCCTGCAACTGCACTGGACGGAACCGTGGGAACGTCAAGTCCCCAGGGGAGTAAGGCGAAAGCTTAATACAAAGATTCACGGAGTGTCCTTTAAATGTCTATAGTGTGGTCCCCAACTCACTCCAAGGGGCATGGCCCTCGCAAACCAACACCAGTTCAGACTCTGTCTCCAGTGCAGCCAGATCAGCTCGGACGAGGGAGAATTTATCTGGCAAAGTGCTGGGTTCCATCGAGCCAGGCCCTGTGATAAGCAACACCGAGAGCGACCGGTGTATGCTTCAGGGGACAGACCATCAGCACGGCTCAGGGATCCTGGCTAATCTACACACGCAGCCTGTTGGCTCGGCTCAGCCTCAAAGGGAGTGGAAAGCCGGCACACAGCACCTGGGGGACAGCAGAGACCCAGGACGGGATGCTAACGCATTTATCTGCATGGGAAGAGCCCTGCACAGCTTATGTCACAGGCACCTCACCGCTGCTGCAAACCAGAGCCACATGAGGGAGGGCAGGTCTCTTTCAAGAAGGATTTTGAGCAAAAACTGAAAATTACTAAAATTTCCACAAAGAAAAATTCAGGGGGGAAATGTCATTGTGGGTTGATCACATTTTTGTTTCAATTTAGACTTTTTAAATTTTGTAACGTACAATAATAGTTTCATTTCAAAATGAAAAACTGACACATTTCGTTTCAAAGATGTCAAAACACAACATGTCTACCTTCGTGGGACTTCCCCTCCCCGCCCCCCAGTTTTCTTCCAAAATGAAACTCCAGCGAAATTGACCCGAGTTTGACAGAACGGCACTTTCCGACAGAACGTGGCTCTGTCCGTGTTTCCTGCCAGCACTACTGCAGAGCCACAGTCACTCGCATACACAGCGACAGAGACCGCGGCGGGGACTTCCCCCAACTCTGCCCCGACACATCATGGGACCTTGGTGTGACGGTGCACTCCATATGATTTTATGAAAATATGCTAATGAGTGTGAATATAATGTAACTGGAATATGCTTCATGCAAAATGTCTCTTGTAAGGTATCATTACAAAGCTTATAATCTACTGAGTGTGATCATCCTATTTGTATAAATGTATCACTCTTGTATCTGAAACTAGGAATATAAAATATAACTCTGAGGTCCTACTGTAGTTATGCAAAGTGTGGGCCATTAAAGGTGGTTTGGAATCTTGATGGCTCCCATCAACTAGGACAATTGACTGTGGATGGCTCTGTTTACTTGCAAACCTTCCTGTGAGTCAGGCCGGGAAGAATGAAGGCTTGGGGTCTCACAGGACATGTGACCATGTCACCTGGTACTGGAATCCATCTTAAACCTGGTGCTTTTCCATTTAGAAGGAGGGGTGGGGACCCAGAGAGACAAAAGATTCCCACCTTGTGCCAAAGCTATATAGGGGGGTGGAACAGAACAAAGGAGGCTGCAGTCATGCAGTCATCCCCTAGCTACTACCTGAGCTGGAACAAGGACTGTACCAGGGGAAAGGATTGGGCCCAGACTAGAAAGGAGTCTAGTCTGTGAAAGAAGTTTATTGCAACATCTCTGAAGGTGAGATTTATCTGTAATCAGTTTCTTAATGTATTCGGCTTAGACTTGCATGTTTTTGTTTTATTTTGCTGGGTAACTTACTTTGTTCTGTCTGTTATTACTTGAAACCACTTAAATCCTACTTTTTATATTTAATAAAATCACTTTTGCTTATTATTGAGCCCAGAGTTAGTGATTAATACCTGGGGGAGCAAACAACTGTGCATATCTCTTGATCAGTTTTATAGAGGGCGGACAATTTATGAGTTTACCCTGTATAAGCTTTATACAGAGTAAAATGGATTTATTTGGGGTTTGGATCCCATTGGGAGCTGGGTGTCTGGGTGCTAGAGACAGGAGCACTTCTTAAGCCGTTTTCAGTTAAAGCCTGCAGCTTTGGGGCACGTGCTTCAGACCCTGGGTCTGTGTTGGAGCAGACTGGTGTGTCTGGCTCAACAAGGCAGGTTCTGGAGGCCCAAACTGTCAGAGAAAATGGGCTCAGAGGTAGTCTCAGCACATCAGGTGACAGTCCCAAGGGGGTCTCTGTGATCCAACCCGTCACAGTGGTCGGGGCTTCCTCCAACTCTGCCACTGACACATCATGGGACCTTGGATAAGTCCCTTCTGAGCTCTGTGCCTCAGTTCCCCTCTGTAAAATGAAGATGATGCAATCTGGCCAACCCCAACAGTCAAAAATCATGAGGCCAACCCCCCAGCTGTCATGAGATTTTTTAAAAAGAATAAACTTTTCAAGTTTCTTTTCCCCCGTTTTGGTTTCTGAGCCTGCAAGGGTCCCATTTCTGAGATGAAGGCTATAAAATTATATTTTGGGGTTAGATGAAAGCAGAGATTCTCCTATAATCACAGGACTCCAGCAGCTGGGGATTTAAGAAAAACTCTATGAGACTGACGATAAAATCCCGAAAGGCTGCAGCACAATTTTGACATTTCCCCATTGCCTCCAGGCCTGCTCACAGCCAGCATTGTGTGTAATTAGCATTGCACAGGCTCCCTCGTACTCAGGAGTGTCTGCACCCCGCGCCTTCATACAGACTCCTCAGCGTTCAGAGCTTGGGCTGGCATGTCCCAGGGCTTAGTGGTCATTCAGGGCTGGGATCCAGCCTGGTCTCACCCGTGCTAAGGGGCCAGTCGCTTGCCGAGCTGCAGCCCTGCCCATTCGCAGGTGGCTACACACATTCCGACTCTCCAAAGGAAGACGACAAAGCTGCTGCTCGGGCGAACGCCAGGAAGGGGGACTGCGGGATGGCACTAGCACCAGGCTGTTCACAGGCTGCAGCCGCCTGCCACACAACCTCTTTAATTACTTTTTAAAGACCCCGACATGCAGCATGGAGATTAACACATCTCCAGGCTGGTTAGGGCAGTCAGGGCTTCCTTCTCTTCTGCTCCCCCCACCCCCCCCCTTTAAAGAGATAACAGAGCTTTACAGAGAGGAGCTGCTTATCTGCTTCTTGACAAGTACACAACTACTACAAATGGATGGGGAGGAGAGCAATAGAGGGCCCCAACTCAGATAAGGGGAGCCATTCATGGATCCTGGCTCACACCATGACCATTCCCAGTGGGGTGGGAGCCATGGGGGGGGGGGGGGCGGTGCATGGCTCTGCCATGCCCCAATTGCTCAGGCCATGGCAGGCACAGGGGTCATGAATTCACACAAACAAACACACAGCAGCCATATGCTCTCAGTAGTTATTTTAGATTTAGGGGGGAAACAAAAAACCAGCTAAGGAAGAACAAAAGTAAAGTCTCTGTGCGTGAACGAGAGTGCAGTGTGTGTAGCTGTTCTGCATCAGCTCTGCCCCCCGGCACCGCAGCAGTGTCTGCAGACAGGCGGGCTCTGTAGAAAGGTAAAGGTGCAGACCACACAAACAGCCCCGCAGCCCGCTGCACTGCGGCCACAGGAACAAACCCCACCCTGACCATCAAGGCCTGTCAGCCCACTCACACAGCTCTCCAGACACAACGGACTTTGTCGCTGGGGCACAAAACAGGTGCAGGGCCTGGCGTGGGGACCAGACTGGGGGAGCGGCTCGTTCTGCACTAGGCCAAGGGGGAGGAAGGGTCTGCAGCTGGGAGCCATGTGCACGGTGCTGCGCAGGACAGGAGTGAGCCACGCTTGTTACTCTGGGAAATAACACCTGCTCTGCAGCCCAAAGTCTGAACAGCTCTGCCCCCGCCCACCCCCTGCCGTCTGGGCACACTCCCCCTTCCCTCCCCAGCTGTGTGCACTCCCCCCCGCCCAGCCCCTGCCGTCTGGGCACACTCACTGTGTACACCCCCAGCTGTGCGCACTCCCCCCTCCCACCCCCTGCCGTCTGGGCACACTCACTGTGTACACCCCCAGCTGTGCACACTCCCCCTCCCCTCCTTTCCCCCAGCTGTGCACACCCACCCACTGCCGTCAACCATGCACGTTCACATCCCACCGGGATGCTTACACTCACCCCTCCCCCACCGGCTGGGCACGCTCACCCCCCTACACACACCAGCCGTGCTTCCCCCCGACTTGCAAGGACTGACCCCAGTGCACACAGCCACATTTCCAAAGGCGGCTTCACTTTGGGCACCCAACTTGCGGAGCCACAGCTCTTGCTAGGAGAACTGGAGACCCTAGAGCTCTTCCTGCTGGGCCAAGCAACAGATTCCCCCCTTCCCCCCCCCCCCCCCCCGCACGTCCCTTCCAAGCCTTTAACTGTGCTCCCCCGAGGGACCCAGCCTGGAGAGCACAAGAGGCAGATGCTGGCTCAGGGGAGCTATCGAAGGCAGAACGCAGCAGTCAGGCTGGTCTGGGTTTAGTGCCAGCGTACGTTACCCCACGCTGCTCACTGCCTGGGCGCTGCCAGAACCTCCCACCACTGCGTCAGCCCCCGCCTGGGCACAGCAGCAAGGCAGGAGCCCAGCAGGCATTAAATTATAGACCCAGCAAGCTGCTAAAAATTTAATAAGAGAAACGATATCTCCTGGCCCCAACGAATGCATTGGAGAGCGCCAGGCAGCGCCAGCTCAGCCCAGGAAAGCAGGAGCCTGAAGGCGAGGGGGACCCGACCCGTCACAGGAGAGCCGGAGCTGCGGAGCACAAACTGGATCCCGGCAGGGACTGCAGGGGCCTCAGCACCACTAAGCCAAAGACAGTAGGTCAGAGCCAAACCTAGAGACACCTCCCCACACTAGACAAGACTCGCAGCCGCCTCTAACCAACACCAGCAGCCACCCCAGCCGAACCCCCTCCCCGTCCAAGGGGGCGTCAGCCAAATTCTCCTGCATACAGAACGCCACAGAGAGGAGTGGGGTTAGGACTGGGGGATGGAAAGGGGCATCCCCTCCTCTGGAACTAGACCCTGATCCCAAATCCTTTGAAAACCCCCGATGGCTCCAGGCACTGACTACAGGCTTAGAGGAGTATGTGTGGAGGCATTTCTCCAGCTCTGCCCCCCAATCATCCCCACTCCAACAGTTTCAAGCCCTTGTTGGGAGTTTGGTGGCCTCGGCCATGGTCCCCTCGCTGCTTGTGGGGGCAGGCTGATTAGCAGAGAGCCCAGGGTCTTAGCTCAGCTACAGGTAGCAGAGTGGAGGCTGCGGGGGGGGGGGGGGGGGGTGTTGGCAGCCTCCTCTGCACCTGGCCTGGCTGTTCAGAGAGAGACCAGGTGGCTGCGGGGCCCCGGGGAAGCAAAAGGCTCCCATGCCCTCAATGTGATCCAAGAGGCAGGAGCACATACCAGGCCTGCAGGCTCATTGGGGCAGGAGAGAGAAACAAGCCAAGCTGCAGAGCCTCTGGGTCCCTGGGCCTGGGACTCGGCACATCCCCACAGAACCCAGCACTAGGCAGGCTTGGGCCGTGCAGATCCCCTCCCCCACAACTCCCAGCTTCCAAACTGCAGCCGGTTTCCCGTCAGGAGGAGGGGACAGGCTGGGTGCTGCCTGCTGGGGGAGAATAATACAGAGAGGGACGTACTAGCTGTATTACGGTAGCCAGGGCCAGTTTTAGCAAGAGCGGGGCCCGATTCCTGGGGGCGTGGCTTGTCGCAAGCCCCGCCCCCAGGAATCGGGCTGCGCTAAGGCCGGAGCTCCAGCCCGGGCCGGGCTGGAGCTGAGCCGGGGGGCCGGGCCCGAGCCGAACCGGACCCGAGACGAGCCGGGGGGCCGGGCCTGAGCCGAGCCGAGCCGAGCCAATGAGCTGCGGGGGCCGGGCCTGGCCAGGCCGGGCCCGAGCTGAGTTGCGGGGGCCGGGCCCAGCCCGAGCCAAGGGAGCCGGGGAGGGGAGGAGGGGAGGAGGGGGAAGTGAGCTGGGGGCGGGGTGGAGAGCTGTGGCGCGGGGCCCTCTTGGCGCGGGGCCCAATTCAGCCGAATCGGCTGAATCGGCCTAAAGCCGGCCCTGACGGTAGCACCTAGGAGCCCAGTTAGAGGTGAAGGCCCCATTGCGCTAGGTGCGGAACAAACATGTAATAGAGAAAGTCCCTGCTCCACAGCACCCCCACCCCACACACTGGGGGGGCAGGACACAGACCTCAGGGGAGCCAGGACAGCTCTGCTATGGGGGGAGGCTGCTTGTCCTAGTGTCTCTTGGATTTAAATGGAGCAAGATCACCAGAGGAACAAGCTGTGCCCTGCTCTTAGGTCTAGCCCAGCACTGGCCCAACTCTGCGGGTGGGAGCACCGGTGCAGCCTGGCCATAAACCTTTGCTGGCCCCTACCTTAGCCCTGCCTCACTGTCCTCAGTTAGTTGCTGCCTGGCTTGCTCTTGCCCACATTTGGGGGTCAGTGCTCCTGCAGCGACCCCCACAGCCAAGGCTGGGCTATTCCCACATAGGGGCAGGAGCAGGGGAACCGGGATGTCCCCAGCAGCGGTGATAAGTTTAACTCTGGACTGATACCTGCGGCTGACAGCAGAATTGGACCCAAATGCGACGTCATGTTTCATCTTGATTGACTGATGTCCACAGCGAGTGCCGGCTTAGCAAAGAGACTCGGCACCTCCTACAGCTCGTCCTAGGCCCCGGCTGGCTCAGCTGTCACACCTACTGCACGGTGTGCCAAGGAGACACAGGCTGCCTCGAGCGGCGGGGTCCCACTTGTGGGACAGGCGCCTCCCACGCCCAGCCCACCCGTGCCAGAAATAGGCCTCAGACAAGGAGGCTTCAGAGATAAAAGCATCAAATTGCTTGAAGATGTGACAGGGGCTTTGATGGCAAACAGCGAAGCTCAGAGAGATTGCCAGTGTGCTGGTGTGTGGTGTCAAAACTGTTACAAGGACCCACTGCGTTCCCGTTCCCTGTCGCTCTCTCGCACGCGTGCCTCCGTCAAAGGGACTCAGTTAACCTAAGAGGCACATCCTGAAAATTATGTCCCTGCCACTGTTATATAAATCCACGCAGAGGCCTCCTAGAACAGGAGGAATTTACCCCAGCTAGTTCTCCTGATCTGTCCCAGCTGGTTCCCTGGGCCAGGAAAGGCCCTGAGCAATATCAGCAGGAAGGGAAGTGGCCCGGCTCCTGCATTAGCTCAGGGGCAACTCTCAGGAATTCAGGAGACTTTGGGTCCATTTCAAGACTAACATGCCCCAGAGAACAACCATGGTTAATATTCCATTCCCAGATTCCCCCTCTCCTAGCGCAGGAGAGACTAAGGCACAATAACGGGGAAATGCCACTCAGCGCTTTCCACTCTCACGGCGAATATCTCTGTTTGCAGAGGCTGCCAGAGCCCAGCATGGAAAGGACGGTACTTTATCAAGCTGTTTCTTGCTGCACCCCCAGCTGCGACTGCGCCCTCAGGCCGCAGTGCGGATGGAATACACAGAGTATCATCCAGGTGCACACTGCCTGGCTGAGCGGTTCACTGCAGGCCTTTTCGAATGTACTTTATACACACTACAGGGGATTCTAACAATGCTGCAATAATTAGCCGATCTCGGGAGCCTTTCATCCAGTACAGAACAACCTCAAGCTCTTCTCTAGCCCTTTCCAGCTGCAGATCTCAATATCACCATTTGATTGATGGGGAAACTGAGGCACCGAGTGATGCAGGGATGTCCCCAAGGTGACCCAGGAAGTCAGTGCAAAGCCAGGAATAGAACCCAAGCCTCCCATCTGCCAGAGCAGTGTTCTAGCCGTTAGGAACCACCGCTTCAGTCACAGGCAATTCAGCCTGGCATCCTTTTCCCTATGCAGCAGGATGGCACCTTAGTCCCCCCGTCTCCCCCAAGCTTTAGAAATGTGGCTATTGAGAGATCGAGGGTGACATTTGCCAGAGCAGCCGCTGATTTCAGAGGCCAGATTCTCAGAGGGACTGTGCATCCACAGGTCCACTGAAGACCAGGCATCCCCTGAGCCCCTCTCAGGATCGGGCCCAAAGCCCCCGCTCTGCTTTCAGTAGCGCTTCCCCAGGACCCGCAAATGGACTAATGGACACTGGGTGCATTTAATCCTCTGACCCCAGTTACCATCTCGTTGCTGCCCCGACCTTTCACTGTAAATTGTGCCTAGTGTAGCCTGAACTAGTTCCACACGCGCGGGCGCTGCGGGCTGCCACACCGCTCCATTTATCTGGGGGTTTAATTTCCTGCATCGTCCTTACTGGGCAAAATATTTCCTTTTGGGCTTTAGGATGTTAAAAAAATTATCCCTTTAAAGATTTATGAGGCAGTTAGCGAGCTCAGAGAGAGAACCATTTCATGTCAAAAGCAAGATTATGTTCTTCTTTAAAAAGGAATCCTAAGCAATTGGTGTTAAGCATGAAAATATCACCCCGTCCTCAGGCAGTTCCATCAGCCACCCCACTGCTTCAGGACCCGCTCCAAAACCGTCCTGCCCAGGGTCAGGACCCAGCCAACCTTGCTTCTCACCAAAAC
Source organism: Terrapene triunguis (assembly GCF_002925995.2). Lineage (NCBI taxonomy): Eukaryota > Metazoa > Chordata > Testudines > Emydidae > Terrapene > Terrapene triunguis. Next base: position 1,073,170 of record NW_020665405.1, read on the forward strand.
TCTCCCGGCTCCCTGCACTCCCCAGCCCTGGCTGCCTACCCCAGATTCCTATGAGGAATCTCGCCACTGATGGTGCAAAGTCTAAGGTGAGAACCTGCCCACCCCACCTGCTGCTCTTGTTCCCCCCCACAAGTTCTGCCGGTGCCCCCCAACCTGCAGCCATCTGCTATTCCAGCCCTGGGCTTCCCATCCCCCCGGATCTGCTGATACCCCTGTGCCTACACACAGCCCCCTGCTGTCTCAGTCCTGGTCTCACCCCCCCACCCCACCCCAGCTCTGCTGATACCCCTCAATGCCTACACACAACCCCTGCTATACCACTCCTGGGCTCCCCCACCCCAGCTCTGCTGATA
>NW_020665405.1:1073532-1084130 GCF_002925995.2 Terrapene triunguis
ACCAGGGCCTGGCACTAGGGGGAGCCACTGGCTCCTCAGGGTGCCACTCCTGCAGACCCCCTGAGTGCAGGATCCAGGGCAGTGCAACAAGTATAGGCTACCCATAGGGGGTATGGCAAGGCACAGCCCCCCCCCCTCCCCACTTGCTACCAGAGGCTACTGGGGCATGTGGCAAGGGGTACGTCAGCGACAAGCTTTGCCCCGTGAAGTGCTGTAGCAGCAGCTGCCCTATCCAACCCCCACGAGACCCGGGCAGGTATCACATATCACCTCTGCACACAGACACCCCCGCGGCAGCCACGGCTCCACGATGATCCACAGGGCAGGGGGCAGCCAGGCCCTTCCGATGCTCACAGAAAGGTGGCTCCTTTCCCAGCGTCTCACTCCCAAACTAGACCAGTTAAATGGTGCTGTGGCCAGAAAGCAGGGAGGGAGGGTGTGTGTGTGTGTGTGTGTGTGCGCGCACGTGTGTGTGCATGTGTGCGCGTGTGCACATGCAAGCGCACTGCAGACGGTTTTGTGTGTGTGTGTGTGCACATGCAAGCGCGCTGCAGACGGTTTTGTGTGTGTGTGTGCACATGCTCACATGCACTGGGGAGATTGCGAGCATGTGTGTGCACTGCAGAGAAGATGGGGGAGTGCACAGGTGCACTTTGCTTGTCACCAACTGGACAGAGTCAGGGCGGGGCGGTGCCCAGCCTCGCCGTCTCCTCCAGTGCAAATACCCATCTCGGCTCAGCTTCCTGCCCTACATGCCGGAGCTGAAGCCGAGCAGCAGGGAGCCAGAATGCCTCAGTCCACCTGGTCCCCCACACGTCCAATTCCTCCACACAGATCAGACTGGCGTCCCACCCAGCATAGCCTCCAAACAGCATCCTTCCGCTAGCCAGGGCCTGGTCAGTGCTAGAGAATCCCCTCACCCAGCACCGCTGCATCCTGGCCCTCCCCCCGACACGCACACACACACACAAAGCACTGCAGCTGGGCCTGGGGGAAGCTTGTTACCTAGGACACCCAGCCCAAGGGACAGAGACGGGAGACAGCCAGACATTGCGCAGCACCATGCACATGTGTGTGCAGATGGAAATTAAGAGGGTTTCCCCTTTGCAGCCATAAACGCAGCATCCGTGAGGCGTGGGGTGGGCCCAATGGCCTGGCCCAGCCAGAGACACAAGGCAAACAGCATCACAGGCTGCCAGTCCCCATCAAGGCACCATGTATCTTCCACCATGGGCTCAGTGCCTGGAGAACAATTGGCTTGTACAAGCCCAGTCCGGTCTCCCCTGTGCCTTCGTTCCTGTGCTAACCCCTTCCCCAGGAGCTGCAGTTTGCTGAGTGGCACCATCCTCATCCCTCTCCCCTTCCCTGGGCACTGGAAGGGAAGGCGTAGCCACTCAAGCGAGGCTGCTCATCCCTTCCTGCTGCTGGGGGCGATTAACAGGGCAGCTGGGCAGGCTGCTGGGGTGTGGACTTGGGGACTCCGAGAGGTGCCCCCCCATGGGAGTATATTTGCATTCACTATTGCTGCAATTGTGCAAGGCAGGGCTTGTGTCTGAGGCACTGCCCTGGGGCTCAGGAGAGATGGGCTCAGTTCCTCGCTCTACCACTGATTCCCTGGGTGACCTTGGGCAAGGTCTTGCATCAATCAGGGCCCCCGTCGGTGCTGTGGGGGAAGGGCCCTTCCTTTGTCTTGTGTGGTTAGGCTGTGAGCTCCCCAGGGCAGGGCCTGTCTCCCTCAGTCAGCGCAGTGGTGTGATGGGGACCTGATCTCAGTTGCGGCCTCTAGACGCTGCTATGATAGAAACAATTCACAGCTCAAACTGGGGCTAGAGAGCTGGAGCTGCTGCGAGTCCCACTGGGGCTGGCACGGACGGACGCTCGGAGAGTCGAGCTCCAACTTTACTCCATGTGGTGAGACCGTCCCACACACGCTGCATGGGCATCCAAGAGCCAGGGCACTTGCCATGGAGTGGGAGGTTCCCCTGTGCCCATACCCTTGCCTTCCCCTCCCCGCCCCCCCATACACACTCCCTAGAGGTGGCCGCACACCACACTGCTGCCTGGACGGAGCTTGGGGTGCACAAGGGAGGCTACAGAAACACAAAGCATTCCCCTTGTGTGGGAGTCGGCCCACGGCAGAGGCCAGGCTAGCGTGGCACAGATCCTGCCCCATTCCCTTCCCACTGCACAGAGCAGCCTGCCAACACCCTGGTCCAACCTCACTGCTGTACGCAGGCTGCAGGGGCTAGCGGCAGCTGTCCAAGGTGCTAATGGGCAACTCGTTAATTTGTCCAGGGCCTGGGCAGAGCCGCAGCTCCCTGCGGTTTCTCAAGCAGATACAGCCGGTTTGAAGAGGGCATGGAGCAGCTGATGGTGCGTTGCCATGGGAGAGAGTGCAGGCTGCAGCTGCTATCTGGGCCCATGGCTCGTACGCTCCCATGAATGGCATGCAGCACCACGCTGCACCTTCCAGCAGACGAGCGCGGAGCCTCAACTGGTGCCCAGCGGAGCCCGACCAGGCAAAGTAGCACAGAGAGCAACAGGGCAACAACTTGTCCAAGGTCACCTGCTGGGAGAGGAGCAGCTTGGCCCCAGTGGTCAGGACACTAGCCCGGTGCTCAGGAGAGTCAGGCAGAGACACAGACTTCCTGTGTGACCCTGGGCGGGTCACTTGGGCCGTCTGGTCCTCAGTTCCCATCAGTACCACATGGATAACAGCCCTGCCCGGCTGCACAGGGGGTGCGAGGATAAATACACTGGAGCCTGGAGCTGCCCAGCCGCTGTGGTGATGGGGGCCTGATAAGCACCATCGTTCCCTGCTCTGCGTCTAGAGGTAGGTGTGTTACTTAGGGTTTGTATTCGAGCAGTGTCTGAGGCCCAGTCGCACCAGGCACTGCACAGACACAGTGAGACAGTCCCTGCTCCAGAGAGCTCCCAGGCTGGGTGGACAAGCCAGACATGACAGATCATTCCACAGCAGAGGACTGATGCCTGGAAAAATGCAGTGACTCATCCAAGGGCACACAGAGGGCGTCTGCAGCAGGGCTGGAAACTGAACCTGGGTGTCCTGCATGCCAGGCCAGTGCCTTGGCAGCAAGGCCAGTGTGAGGCCTGCAGGGCACGGGGTAGCTCCTGGCCTGGAGGGAGATTAACTGGCCACTCCATCCCAAATGCCGGGGCCTTGGTTTGACTCCACCAGTTTGCGTCTTCTCTAGTGGGGAATTTTGCTCTGACAAAGATCAGTATGATTCAGTCCAACAGGCAGTGGGGTGACCCCGACTCCAGCCAGCCCAGCTTCCCAGATAGTACAGGGCCCCCAGAGTAACCCACAGAAACCCACTGCTCATGCTGGGACGTAGCTCTGAAGCCACCTGCTGACGCTGGAACATGATGGGTTGGAACAAGCCAATCCTTTTGTCCTATTGCCAGGGGTTTGTCCCATTAGAGCTCCCCCCCTACACACACATTATCACAGCACAATGCCTCCTCTGAATCAGACCCAGCAGTCCTGGAGCCTTTCCCCCTTGGGATGTGCCCAGTGCTCATCTCCAAACCTACACGCATGATCCCGCAAGGACATCAGCTCCCGCTGACTCCCAGGGCTCTGCACCCATGCAGGATTGGCCCCTCCTGTGCAGATCTGCTTCATGCCCCCCAGGGCTCACAGGCTGCAGCTTTTTCCAGGGACTGAGGGCAGGCACTTCCTAGCCTGCTAGTGCCTTTGCCTGGGGGTGGGGAGAGCGGCAGAAGAGGCAGTTGCTCTGCCCGCAGCCCGTGCCTTTGGGCTCACCCCTTCTTGGTGCTATCGGCTACAGCCTGTACTGAGTCAGAGCTGCTGATCTGTACCAGAGAGCACATGTCCCCGGCCTGCTAAATCACTAATGATCCTGACCCACTGCTTTCGGTTACCACCCCCCCCGCCATGCACCCACATGCCATTTCTACCCCCGTGCTCAGGACTCTGCCCCACTCCCCCCTTGTTTACACAGGGACTGGAGTCAGCGCTCGCTCCCACCCCAAGATGCGGGATCTGAGGCGTTCAGATTTCAAGTCAAGGCTACTGATCTGGTGGATTTGTAGGCAGCCCGTGCTGCCTTCCCCACACAGCTCCTGGGAGCAGTCAGGGTCATTAGACACAGTGCGGCATTAAGCACAGGCTGTCAGGCTGGGGCTCGTTTCCCTCTGTCAGCGGGAGCCCTGTGCCAAGGGAGCCTTTGAGGAGCTCTCAGAGTTTCGCTTTTTCAAATACGGTGAAAGCGGCTCACTCTGAACAAGGACAAGCTCGGACTTTCATCCACCCCCAGTGCCAGAGCAGCTGCCCCAGAACAGCTCTGGCTGCCAACGCCTGCTTGAAACATGCTGCTGGCTCCCAGGGAGACTGAGCGCAGAGAAGGACATCTGTCTCTTGTGCCCTCTGGAGACCAGAGCAATGGCTCAGCCCCGAAATTAGAGGCAGCGAAGTGAGAACCAGTGCAAGGGGACTCTTTAAACACGCAGGGTCAGGCGCACCAATGCTACCCAGCCCCGTTGTGCTTCGGTGGGGCAGAGGAGCCACAATCAGGCGGCAGATCATTCCCCTGGCAGAGAAGATCTCCCTAGCAGAGCTAACTCCTGCACCAGCCACACCCTCCATCTGCCATAAGGGAAGACACAATGCTACAGGGTCTTTCAGGGATCTTAGACCAGTCCCTAGGATGCTCTAGTTTACACTAGGGCCAGCAGAGACCAGAATCCAAGATAAGGGACCCATAATCAGCTCCCTTAGGCACACACTCCTGTTCCCCATACACACATGCTGCCTTCTGCCAGGCAATGCTTGGAGAGAATCTAGCCCATAATAGTATTAACTTGTGGAACTCACTGCCTCAAGGTATTACCGAAGCCAAAAGCTTGGCATGATGCTTAAAAAGGACTGGACATTTATGGCTCCAATTCACACGGCCCCTTGCATAGCCACTCACACTAGTGCAAAGCAGTTTTACACACCCACATTGCACTGGTGGGACGTGGACCTGGGGCCCTCTCTCTGGGCATCACATCCATGCCCTTGCTGTGTGGAAGCAGCAGCTGCACTATCTGAAAGTTCAGCAGCATTACAGGGCAGAGGCGAACTCGGTGTGAGCCCTGGTGAGCCCTGTGGGGTATTTCCCATTCTTAATGCTATGAACCTTATATAACATGAGAAAAGTCCCTCTCAGTTTATACCGCAAGTGCCACTGCAACCACCCCCAACAGGGCCCCAGCCTTGGAAACACTCCACGGCCAATTGAGACCCATCCCCAAGTACCACAGGCTGACAAGTCAAGGGGGATGAATTAAACAAGCAGTTCAGATATACCCAGACACGCTGTAACCAAGGGGGAACGGTACCAGGCTACCACCAAGAGCTCATGGGCTCTAATCCCAGCTCTTCTACCTACTGACCTTAATATTTCTGTGCCCTTCACAGCCATTACTAACCAAGGCCTCAGACCCCAGTCTGAGGGCAGGCCACAATTGTTCACCCATCTTGCAGTGGTTGGGCAAGGTCACTGCAACCAGAGCTGGTGATAGAACACAAGTGCCCAGTACTGCACAGCCAAGTCTTGTCCATTTTCCCACTCTGCCTTTCAGAAGGAATGTGCCAAATTATGTGCCTGTATAACCCACACCAACGCAGGATGAGTCTTTGTCCCTTTCTAGTGGCTAGATCACATGGACAGGTTTATGAGGCTGCTATTGCTTCCTTACTAACATGTGTTCTTTAGCCACAGTGGTAGGTGATCATGACTTGTTTTATAATGTGTTAGCAGAATAAAGTCCAGACCAGTAATTTATATACCTGGTGCTTTAAAAGAGATAATTTCACAAAGCTGAGAACAATTACGAGCCAAATCAGCTAGGAGGAAAAATTTAATCAGAAAAATGAGAATGATAATTGGGAATTGGTTAAGAATACTTTACTAGATGCCCCAAAAGCCTTAGGGCTAGTCTACACTGGCAACGCTAAAGCGCAGCTGTGGCAGTGCTGCTGCAGCAGCACTTTAACTTGCCTTGTGTGGTCATGGTGTGGCGTGGCGTGGCGTGGTCATGGCTCTAAAAAACTACCTCCACAAAAGGCGCGGCTCCCAGCGCTGATGCCCTGTCTACACTGGTGCTTTACAGAGCTGAAACTGCTGAGATCAGGGTGTTTTTTTTTCACACCCCCGAGCAAGAAAGTTGTAATATAGTAATGTATAACAAATGGAAAAAAGGAACTTGACAGCATAAATCAGACGTTAGGAATTGTAGAAAATTGATAAGGGAAGCAAAGGGACACAAGGAGAACTCTATGGCCAGAGGAGTTAAGGACAAAAAGGAGGAGTTTTTTAAGTATATTGGGAACAAAAAGAATCCTAATAATGGTATTTGTCCATTACTAGAAAAAATGGTAGAATTATCAATAATAATGAAAAAGGCAGAAGTAGTCAATAAATATTTCTGTTCTGTATTTGGGGGGAACAGATGATGTGATTATATCATATGATAACACTTTTCCATTCAACTAGTATCTCAGGAGGATGTTAAACAGCAGCTACTAAAATTAGACATTTTTAAATCAGCAGGCCCAGATAACCTGCAGTCAGGAGTTTTAAGAGAGCTGGCTGAGGAGCTCGTTGGACAATCAATGTTGATTTTCAATAAATGTTGGAACACTGGGGAAGTTCCAGAAGACTGGAAGAAAGCTAATGTGCCAATATTTAAAAAGAATAAATAGGATGACCTGTCACTCTGATATCGATCCCAGGCAAGATAATGGAGCAGCCATTATGGGACTCAATTAATAGAGAATTAAAAGAGGGCAATGTAATTAATGCCAATCAAGATGGATTTATGGAAAATAGATCCTGTCAAATTAGCTTGATATCCTTTTTTGATGAGATTTGGTTGATAAAAATGTTGATGTAATAGACTTCTGTAAGGTGTCTGAGTGGGTACTGAACATCATTCTGATTAAAAAACTAGAATAATATCAAATTAACCTGGCACATACTAAATGGGTTAAAATCTGTCTAACTGATAGGTCTCAAAATGTAATTGTAAACAGGGAATCATTATCGAGCAAGTGTGTTTCTAGTGGGGTCTTGCAGGGATCAGTTCTGGGCCCAACACTATTTAACATTTTTATCTAAGCCCAGGAAATCAAACAATTTTATTAAAGCCCAAAATCATCACTGATAAGGTTTGCTGGTGACAAATAATTGGGGGGTAGTGAATAATAAAGGGGACAGGTCACTTGTACGGTGCGATCCAGATCACTTGATAAGTTGGGTACAAGCAAACAATGTGTGTTTTTAAATGGTTACATGTAAATGTATATATCTAAGAACAGAGAACGTCGGCCTGATGTACAGGATGGGGGACTATCCTAGGAAGCAGGGACTCTGAAAAAGATCAGTGGGTTGTGGGGGATAATCAGTTGAACATAAGCTCCCATTGCAATGCTGTGACCAAAAGGGCTAATGCAATGAACAGCGGAATCTGGAGTAGTAGAGAGGTTATTTTATTTGGCACTGGTGCCACCGCTGCTGGAATCCTATGTCCGGTTCTGGTGCCTAAGAAGGATGGTGATAAAGTGGAGGGTTCAGAAAAGAGCCACAAAAATTATTATTAGATTAGACAACCTGCCTTCTAGTGATAGACTCAAGGAGCTCAGTCGATTTAGCTTAACAAAGAGAAGGTCAAGGGGTGACTTGATTGTAGTCTGTAAGTACCTACACGAGGAACAAATATTTGATAATGGGCTCTTCAATCTAGCAGAGAAATGTATAACACGATCCAATGGCTGGAAGTTGAAGCTAGACAATTTCAGACTGGAAATAAGGCATAAATTTTTTAACAGTGAGGGTAATTATATGCTATATATTATATTCACCCCAGAATGATATTAGCCTTTTCCGCAACTGCATCACATTGTTGATCATAACGTGAATATGAGTCAACAATGGGATGCGATTGAGAAAAAGGCTAATATCATTCTGGGGTGTATTAACGGGAGTGTCGTATGGAAGACGCAGGAGGTAATTGTCCCACTCTATTCGGAACTGGTGAGGCCTCAGCTGGAGTCCTGTATCCAATTCTGGGCCCACACTTCAGAAAAGATGTGGACAAACTGGAGAGAGTCCAGAGGAAAGCAACAAAATATATAAAAGGTTTAGAAAACCTGACCTATAAAAGAAATGGTTAAAAAACCTGGGCTTGTTAAGTCTTGAGAAAAGATGCCGGGGGGGGTGGAGGCGGGGGAGGAGGGCGGGGAGGCGGCTGCTAAGTCTTCAGCTATGGTAAGGGCTATTATAAAGAGGATGGAGAGCAGTTGTTCTTCATGCTCACTGAAGGTGGACAAGAAGTCTGCAGGGAGGGAGATTTAAGTTAGGTATTAGGGAAAACTCTAAGGGGAGTTGAGCTCTGGACTAGGTTTCCCAGGGCAGTTGTGGAATCCCATCATTGGAGGTTTTTAAGAACAGGTTGGACAAACACCTGTCAGGATGGTCCAGGTTTGCTTGCTCCTCCCTCAGTGCAGGGGGCTGGGTTTGATGACCTCTCAAGGTCCCTTTCAGTCCCACATTTCTATGATTAATCACTGGAACAAATTACCAAGGTCGTGGCAATTTTTCAGTCCAGACAGGGTGTTTTTCAGAAAGCTCAGCTCTAGGAATTATTTGGGGGCAGGTCTCTGGCCTGTGCCATACAGGAGGGCAGACCAGATGATCACAATGCCCCCTTCTGGCCTTGAAACCCATGAACCTATAAAACCAGCTCCATGAAGGTGGAACATTAGCACCAACAGGGACTAGCTGCCTCAGGGCATCGCTAGTGAGTGACAGAGCCATGGCCTATGAGTCACTGGTCTGAACCAGCGCAACTTTGCAGGGGTTATAAACTGCTTCCATCTAAGAGCTGTTCAGTGGCTTTAATATGAGATGAGTTGCAGGGGGCAGTTTCAGCTCCGGCTCCCCCATCATAAACTCACTCCCCCCAACTAAGCAGAGAGGCAAAAAGCTGCCTGGCTGAAATGACACTGAGACAAGGGTCCCCCAGATTAGGGTCAGCTGTGCTGGCAGGGCAGTGCAGAGGGTAAGCTGACCCTGCTACTGCCTCAGAGATAAATGGAGGGTTTCGGTCACCAACATCTTTCACCTGCATTAAATCCACACTGTATCTTTAAACCAGAGTTCATGGCTACATGCAAATTAGTTACAAATATGTAAATCCTTGCATTAAATCTGCATAAAGTGTCATATGGAGCTGTGCAGAACAGGGCAGCTCTGCCCCACCCCTCTGTCATTGAAACCACTGCTGCTTTTGCTAGCACAAAGGCAGCCCATGCCGAGTGTTAGGGTTAGAATGATGGGTGTTAACCCACGGCTGGCTGCAGCATGTATGACTCGGATTGGAGCAGCGCTGAGAGGTCTTGGGGCCACATTGGGCTGGGTGCCTGGAGCCAGAGTTTACAATCCAACTAGACAAGGCAGAAAGGCAGGGTTAGCGTCACACTGAGACACAGAGACTCAGTGACTCACCCAAGGTCACCCAGAGAGTCTGCGGCAGAGCAGGGAATTGAAGGCAGATGTCCTGAGTGCCAGTGCCCTCTACAACCACAAAGCCACCCTCCGGGCCCTGGACAGCCCTGTTCCTGGGACAGTAACCTCCTCCCTGACCTCTGCCTTCTCATGCAGGGGTCCGCAAGTCTCTCCACAGGCTGCTGCTGAACTCACTTGCCCTGGTTGCAGCTGCAGGCCAGCTGGAATTGGCTGGGGGGGAGGTGGGAGCAGAGGAGACAAAGGCGGACTTGGGGAAGGGGGGTTGGGGTGGGCCATGGGCAGGGGGCTGCAGTTAGGGTGACCGGATGTCCCGATTTTATAGGGATTTGTTACAGGAGTGGGTGGGTAAGATTCTGTGGCCTGCATTGTGCAGGAGGTCAGACTAGATGATCATAATGGTCCCTTCTGACCTTAAAGTCTATGAATCTATGATTTTTGGGTCTTTTTCTTATATAGGTTCCTATTACCCCCCACCTCCTGTCCCAATTTTACACACTTCCTGTCTGGTCACCCTAGCTGCAGTGGGCCCAAGGCGGGCCGTGGCCAGGGGAGGTGAAGGCTGGCTGTGGGCAGAAAGCTATGGTGGGCCCAAGGAGGGCCGTAGGCAGGGGGCTGCAGTGGGCCCAAGGCAGGCCATGGGCAGGGGCTGTGGTGGGCCCAAGGAGGGCCGTGGGCAGGGGAGGTGAAGGCTGGCTGTGGGCAGGGGCTGCGGTGGGCCCAAGGAGGGTCGTGGGCAGGGGAGTTGAAGGCTGGCCGTGGACAGGGGCTGCGGTGGGCCCAAGGAGGGCCGTGGGCAAGGGAGGTGAAGGCTGGCCGTGGGCAGAGAGCTATGTTGGGCCCAAGGAGGGTCGTGGGCAGGGGAGTTGAAGGCTGGCCGTGGGCAGGGGCTGCGGTGGGCCGAAGGAGGGCCGTGGGCAGGGGAGGTGAAGGCTGGCCGTGGGCAGAGAGCTATGTTGGGCCCAAGGAGGGTCGTGGGCAGGGGAGTTGAAGACTGGCCGTGGACAGGGGCTGCGGTGGGCCCAAGGAGGGCCGTGGGCA
>NW_020665405.1:1084230-1095072 GCF_002925995.2 Terrapene triunguis
GCAGTGGGCCGAAGGAGGGCCGTGGGCAGGGGAGGTGAAGGCTGGCCCTGGGCAGGGGCTGCGGTGGGCCGAAGGAGGGCCGTGGGCAGGGGAGGTGAAGGCTGGCTGTGGGTAGAGAGCTATGGTGGGCCCAAGGCGGGCCGTGGGCAGGGGCTGCGGTGGGCCCAAGGAGGGCCGTGGGCAGTGGAGGTGAAGACTGGCCGTGGGCAGGGGCTGCAGTTGGCCCAAGGAGGGCCGTGGGCAGGGGAGGTGAAGGCTGGGTGTGGGCAGAGAGCTATGTTGGGCCCAAGGCTGGCCGTGGGCAGGGGCTGAGGTGGGCCCAAGGAGGGCCGTGGGCAGGGGAGGTGAAGGCTGGCCGTGGGCAGAGAGCTATGCTGGGCCCAAGGCGGACCGTGGGCAGGGGAGGTGAAGGCTGACCGTGGGCAGGGGCTGTGGTGGGCCCAAGGAGGGCCGTGGGCAAGGGAGGTGAAGGCTGGCCGTGGGCAGAGAGCTATGCTGGGCCCAAGGAGGGCCATGGGCTCTCTCAGGGTTTGGCCTGGACCCAGACAGAAAGGGATTCAGCAGAGTCTGAAGCTGGAGCTGCTGGTTGCGCTCCACAGCATTTTCAATGGAATCTACAAATCCCAGCCAGGCTCATCATCAACTCCAGCCCTCACAGCTCTGCCATGCACAGGCACACCGGGCTGCTTCAGTCACAGCCAGAGCCTCGCGCAGCAGCAGCTCCTGGATTAGTTACAGCAGCCTGTCAAAAGCTGCCAGAGCCCATATAATTCAGCACCAACTGCCCCCTATACACCTTCCCGCCTCCTGACCCAAGCAGCAGATTAGCGACAGCGCAGCCAGCACCACCCAGAAACGGGCTCTGTCATAGCAACACACAGCACCTCCTGGGAGCCAGGGGCTGTACCAATAGGAATACCAGTGCTTTCCCATCCGCAGATCACATAGCATTTTACATTATCCCCATTAGACAAAGGGGGAAACTGAGCCACAAAACAGTAAAGGCCACAGCAAGTCAGCAGCAGAGCCAGGAACAGAACCCAAGAGTCCGGCCTCCCAGTTGCATGATCTAACTGGTAGATCAATGAACAAGCTAATTAAAAAATAGATGAATTTCTTCCCCTATCAGCCTCCAAGTTCTAATAAATCTGTAAATTGCAAGACCTGGCTTCCCCATGGAGCACATGCCGACTGGTTCTCGGAGCCTTTTCATGGAGCTAAGAGGGGTGAATGAGAGTCAAGACCAGCATTGTGGTCTTGATTCATGGACACCACTCACACAACAGACTCAGGGAGGAGTCCTGCCTCAGTAGCTCTTCCAGAGCTGCTGGGGTGAGTGGTCCAGCCTGTCCATCAAACACCCTGATTGACAGCTGATGGTTGAAACAATCTTCAAACAGACCCCCCACTGTATCAAGAAGTCAGCCAATGCAGGGGCATCGGCATCAGAAGCTGACCAATCACGTCCCAGGTGGGAGCCAGAGCCAGGAGTGCAACCCTGGTGGTTGGGGTGGCATGAGCTGGGGATGCTGGGGTTGGATGGAGGCAGCCGTGAAGGGGCAGGAGAGTGTCTCTGGAGAGCTGCGATGCCCATGGCATCTCAGGAGAAAAGTAGTCTTTAAATGGACTCTCTGAAGCCAGGGAAGCTACAGTAAATTCTCATAAAGAGAGAGAAACTGAACCTAAGAAGAAAGTTCTGAACGTGAGCAGCGAAGTGGCAGTGATACTAAGAGGGTAATAGGGGTCTCCCTGAGTTCATGTGGCCTTAGAGCACAGAGAACAGCATTGCTGTGCCCAGAGAGGTGGCTCAGAAATAGCCCAGGTTAAGTGCCAGCCACGTGACAGCCTCAGCTTCCATCATCTGGTGAAATGAGTCATCCTGCACCTAGGAAACCCGAGTCTGTAACAAATCTGTGGCCACACAGGACTTCACAGTTGTCATTTTGCTGCTCACCGTGATCAATCAAAACTTTGCAGTGACAGAGCTAGGATCTTCCAGGTCCAAAGGCCCAGCCCCTTACCACTCAAGCTACAGGAGAATCCCCATCAGCTGTCGACAGTACAGGGCTCATGACACATGGCTGAACAGTTCTAATCCCATCCAGAAGAAGGCAGCGGTGCCCCCCACATACACATGTCTGCCCACTGCAATGCTAAACTTCTTTCCCCAAATCCAGGTGCAATGGAGCCATTGTAGCTTTGAGAGAAATAAGCCCAAGTGTTTATAAACCCTGTAGCCTGAAGCCCTTGACAGTAGGGAGCTCGCTACTGACCCCTGTTGATGAACAGGGAGAAGAGCAGCCTAGAGCCAGTTTGGAATGCAGGATAGATAGAGGTACCATAGGGAAGGGAGCTCTCTGCTGACATCTGTTGGTGAGCAGGGACCAGGACTCATTTCCATTTCTGGTACGTGATTGTTCGGGTCATTCTGGGCAAAAGTTTGGTACAGTTTTAAGTTTGGGGCTGATGAAGCTTTATTAGCCCCGTGGAGAAAATAAAGGATCAGAGAACTGCATCCAGTGTGCCTGGGGTGGCAGTCTGGCACGCTAGGGTACAGGAGCCCGGTAACAACTCCCGCAGGAAAGGATCTGCTTCATAGCAAGGGTTGTTTTAGGTTCCTATAGGCCAATGATTTCTTTGTGAAGATTTAGTACAGAGCTGGGGGATCTTTCAAGACAGTAAATAGCCTGGAGGCAGCAGGCAATGCAGAGGCAGAGTGGGCTGAAGCTGCAGGCAGCAGAGGGATTCCAGTGAGGGTGTCTCTACCCAGCATGTCAGCTCTTAAGGACAACCCAGCCAGCCTTTCCCAGCGGGTTGGAGCTGGGCCTGCCTTGACAAACTGAATGGAGAGCTGGGATGGAGCTGATGCTAGAACATATTGCCTCATTAGCCACTCAGCCATGAGGGAAAGACTGAGGATCACAGTCACATGACTGCTAAGATACCCCGGAGGCGGGGTGTCTGACCTAACGGATGGCATTGGTTTATTAGTCACTCGTTCTCCCAAGTTTATTCTATGTTCCCTCCCCCACCCCCATAGAGTCAACCGTTTTGTTTTGAGATTTTAAGAGGAACTCCAAGATTTAGAACCCGGCCCTTTGTGCTGCATACAGCACCTGGCCCGAAGCGTTCCTATCTGGAACCACGTCGCGGTCCTTGAATCTGCTCCTTCCCTAGGCCCAGTCAGGGGCCAGCATTCCCTGCAGCCCCTCACCCAGGCAGCCTGGGACTGAGGCAGAAACATGCAGAGGATTGTACCACGGGGCCAAGGAGAAGATGAGGCTGTTTGCAAATTTGCCTGAAGCTGTGCTTCTCCTCTGGAAGGCCGAGGTTTCCAGGAAATAAGCAGGAACCCTGTACAATAGGGCTTAGGGCTGCCTGCAAGGCTCATGCACACCGGATACTCCCCCATCTACAGGAACCTAGCTCTTTCCAGTGCATTGTCGCTATTCAGTATTTTTGCAGCTCAGTAAGGTGCTGCTCAGCTCACCCTCCTTCCCCCACCCCAGTCAGCTCCCCACCCCTCCCCCAAGCCCCACCATTTCTCTTCCCATTTATTTCACGCCTGTTTAAACATCCCTCACTTCTTTTCCAAGATTCTGTTTCATTGCTGCTGTTGTGCCAGGGCCCCAGGGGTAGGCACCCTGGGGGTTACGGGCAGATAAGTGGGATATTCTGAGCCAGTCCCGCTGAGCCTAACGCTACTTTATGCGGGAATATTAAACGAGGGCCAGAAGGCACTGAGAAAATCCCAGTGCCTGGTGAACGAGTTCAGATTAGGGAGAACCAAAAGAAGTGATGAAGGGTTCCCAAGTCCCCATGGGAAAGGCGAGAGCAGAGCTCCTTTGCAGGATGGATTACACAGGTGCCCCAGTGCAGTTAATTTCAATTTCTCCTTTCAGTGCTCTGCTGCACCTCCCCAGCCCAGTAGGGAACTCACTGGAGATGGGGCTCTGGCATCATTCACCTCCCTTCTAGTCCACAGCTCTCACATTACCCCTATTCACATACAACACTGCCTGGCACTGCAGCAGGCTCACTGGTTGGAAAACAAAACAAAGATCAAAAGAGGAACTCGGTCAGGAGCCACAAATGATAAGGCTCCAGTGGTAACATTAACTCAGCCACACCCGATGCATGCCACAAACAGCCAGGCATTAGCTACACATTTAAACCAAGCCCCAAGAACATCAAACACTACCTACCTGCAGGATAGCCTGACAAACAGTTCTGTTTGAACCTTCGCTTCTGTTCCCCTGACTCCGTCATTTTAATGGAGCAGATTGAAAGTGCCCATGACAGTTTTTGGCAACTAATTTCCATGTTTGTTTTTTAATTAAACAGAAATAAGTCACCCATGACAAGAAAGCATTACCCTGCATTTGCTGCTACACCAACAAAGCAATAGCTCTGCTCTTGTCCAGGGAGACCAGAACCTCACCTGTGTCGAAGTTCAGGTCTCATTTTTCATGAAAAGCTCGACAGGTGATAAGACAATCAGAAAAAACCCTGGTATTTCAGAGGACAGGTTTTATTATTTTATTCTCTTTATAAACCTTTGGATCAGGGTTTGGTTGGGGGTTATTATTATTAATTTAATTCAAATGACTGAGAAACACTTAGGAGAAAAGAGGTCTTTGTTAAAGATTAAACCCACCCTCCCGTTCCTTTACACAGCTCACAATCCACATCTCTGAGACATCCAATGGGTCCTCTAGCAAATCCAGGAGAGACCAGCACCTTGTATTTCTAAAGAAAGAACAAGCAGAAAACACCCACACGTGAACATGTACTTCACGTACTTACTTGCTGCTTCGTGATGAGAAACGTGACAGGCAAGTTCTATATTATTATTATTTATTTGTATAACTGTAGCTGCTAGAAGCCCCACTCATGGACCAGGCCCCAGATGGTGCCAGGTGCTGCATAAACACAGAACACAGAGCTGCTCCCTGCGCCAAAGAGCTCACATCTATATAAACTGACCCGTCACTTTTCTCCATCATGAAGCAGCCAATCAGGAGCATATGTTCTATTTCCAACCAGCCGCCACTCTCCCCCTTCGCCAGTCCCTTTACTCAGGCTGGGCATTTTGTTAATACAATCGAAGCAGGTGCCTTGCGATCTGACACAGAGACTTCACACCCATTCTACTTCCTCCATTGCAGTGACAGTTACCCAGGAGGTAGCAGCTCTGATCTTGTAGCCCCCTGCGCCTGCAGGGAGCCCCGAGGGAATTCTGCAGACAGGTGCACCTCGCCGGACACGTGCCATAGTGCAGGGGAGATCTCCCAAGGACTCTGCTGGGGAGTTGGCCTAACGGGGAGGGCGCATTGGTCGGAAGCGTTGCCTTGGCTTATTATTTGTTCCCTCTCCAGCCTGCATGGGAGATCTCATCAAGGATCTATTGTTATACACACACCTGTCTCCAAGCAGCGCCTGCTGCCAAGAAGGGGAGAGCAGGGGGGAAATCTCCAATGAACAGGCAGGTGGAACATGTCCCCTCAGCCTTTCCCCAGCACTTCACAGGTATTAGGTAGGGGTGTGTGTGTGTGTGTGTGTGTGTGTGTGTCAAGAGCCCCATTTTACAGAGGGGGAAGGGACCTGCCCGAAACTCCATCCCTGGCTCCTCCAGCTCCCTGTGGGCTCGATGGGAGCCACATCAGGCCCATCACTAAATCGGTGGCAGAGCTGAGCGTGGAACCCAGGCTGCCTGTCTCACATTCCAACTCCTGGGAGGGTTATGCACTTGTGGGGAAGGGCGGGGTGGGTTTGTCTCCAGTTTGGCCTCGAGTGGGTGCCCCCTGCTAGAAACTCCAGAGAGATGGTCCTGGCTGCTCTGGACGTGCAGAAACCCAGGGCTGAACTGCGGGGGAGGGGCGTCTGGCCTGCCAAGGCTCCACCAAGCCAGAGAATCAGCTGGGTGCCCATGGGAGCAGCAGGTGCGATAGGCTCAGTACGTAGCCAGCCAGGTTAAAGGCAGCCAGGCAGGTCCAGCGGTCCGAAGGACAGCAATGGTACTAGCAGGCCAAGGGAGGTGGTGTGGCCAAATGGAAAGAGCACTGGACTGGGACTCAGGAGACCTGCCTTCTAGTCCCAGCTCTGTCACCAGGCTGCTTGGCAACCTTGGCCAAGTCCCTTCTCCTCCCTGTGCCTCAGTTTCTCTATCTGTCCCAGGGGGCTAACCATTCCCTCCTCCTTTGTAAAGCCCAGGGATGGAGAGCCGATATTGTCCAGGTAGCAGCTCAGCACCAGCCTAGAACCTGCCACATCCCCACCCATATAGTCACTTAGGGTGTCATTTCCAGAGGTGTGAGCACCCACCGTTTCCGTTGGCCCTGCTGGCGCTGGGGGCACTCGGCCAATCAAGCCTTGGGGTTCTGATGGATGTAGCATGGAGGCAGCGCACCCAGTGCAACAAATGCAGGCTGTAGAGTCCCCAGATCCTCTCTCCGGACCGCATCTGGGCCCCGTAAGGCCTCTGGCCACATGTGTCGCATCCCCAATTCTCCTTTCTCCTTGTTAGTCCCCGATCGCAGCCGTGATTCAAGGGACGAGTGAGACAGGCGGGACGGGGCCGGCAAGGAAACGGAGATGCCGATTTCAGATCGCTGGGAAGCTTTTGAGCGTGGCTCCATTCTGCAGACTGCGTGACTGTGAAAATGACCTTGGGAGGAGGCTCCGTCCCCTCATGAGCACACGCGCTTCCCTTGCCAGCGAGAAGGGGGGGTTCCACCTACCAGCCCTGCAAACCCGGCCAGGAAGGTGAGAGGCGCCGGGCTCTCTCCGCGCCAGGAATAACGGCTCCACGGGCCAAATCCCGCCCTAGACACCAGTTCAGGCCCATCGCCTTCTGGCAATGATGCACGAGGAGGAAGAGACGCTGGCTGCCCCACTGCCTCCTGCCCCTGGGCTGGGCTGCTCTGGCAGGGCTAACAGGAGGAAAAGGGCGGGGGGAAAGCACCACACACTTGTTTTCACAACCTCAGGAAGCAGCACCAACTCTGACGCACTCTGGGCGCCATGCTGGGCAAGAGGGTCTCTGCATAAAGCAAATGGCCTTTCACAGCACAACTCACGTCAGCCAGCATGCGCCCACCAGTTCTTCCACTGAATCATTTCTGTTTGCAGTGCATCCAGGTCCCCCGCCCCCACGTCACCAGCAGTGGTTTCAGCCCAGCTATTCTCACCAGCAGCTCTGTCCTGCCAGGGCAATGGGAGCGCAGGGGTCCCACTCCACAGGGTCGCTGCTAGAACTGCATGTGAATTTTTCAGTCAAACATTTTTAATTGAAAATTGTTGGTTGGTTGAAACCAAAACTGTTGGCGAAACAGGGTCGGCTCTGATGAACCTCCCACCTCAGAGAGATAGGGAAAGAGTTTTGACGTTGTTGAAATGTTTCAATTTGACATTTTCTAAACAGATAATCTGAGCTTTCCTGATTCAAAATGACATTTTGTTCTGAAATTTAGGCTTATTAGACAAAAAAGATAAAAGGAAAAAAAAGTTGAAATCAAACCAAAATGTTTCCATTCACCCAAATGGGAATTCTTTCGGGAGGGGGTTGGTTTACAAATATTTTCAAGATTTGTACATTTTGTCGCAGTTCGAGACAGGGAGAATTACATTTGTTAGTCTCTAAGGTGCCACAAGTACTCCTGTTCTCTTTGAACTCTCAAAAATATCCTAGTGGTGGGAAGCCGCTTCCCCCAGCCCCCGTCGCTGGTGACGGCCCAGGGGTGGGTCTGATATCAGCCGGGGCACAAGGCCACCGAATGGCCAAGCCCACTTGACAGGGGCAAGTTTGCCCCGGGGAGGTAACTTGTGATTGGAAAGCCTGCGGGGATGCAGGAGGGCAACCCCATGGGCAGGCAGTCCCAGGCAGTGCCGTCTCTAGCACAGATCTCAGCGAGAACAGCGACCCTCTTGCTGATACCAGGCCAGCCAGCAGGTAGTGGGTGTCAGTCCATTCCCAAACCCACAGTGGGAGCAGTTGGTATCTCAGCAGGGCCAGCTTCAGGCACCAGCGTACGAAGCAGGTGCTTGGGGCGGCCAACGGAAAGGGGCGGCACATCCGGCTCTTTGGCGGCAATTCAGCGGTGGGTCCCTCAGTCCCTCTCAGAGGGAAGGACCTGCCGCCGAATTGCCACCAAAGAATGAAGAGGCGGCGGTAGAGCTGCCGCCAATCGCGCCTTTTTTTTTTTTTTTGCCGCTTGGGGCGGCAAAAACGCTGGAGCTGGCCCTGTATCTCAGTATGGGGCTAGCTATTGTTTTACTTAATCTCTCAGCACTTAGCAAATCGCATAAAACCAGACAGCTTCACACAGACAGACAGACACACATGGCCGTCCCCCCATCATCCGTGCTGCCACCTGCTGTGGGTCACTCCCTCCTCCAGCCCTCATTTAGATACAAACTCAGCAAGAGAACAGTTTCAAAATGTGCATCTCAGCACATAGCCACACCCCTCTGCTAGCAGTGCCCAGCTCCTCCCCAGAGCAGCCAGCAATGGAGTGACCGGGGCAGGGTGCAGGCCAGGAATCACCTGCCCCAGCTCCTCCAGGGAGTGTTTGCTAAGACGGGTCAGTGGACCCCAGAACTGCCTCCCTAGACATGGGGGTGGGCAGGGTGAGAGCTCTGGGGGGCAGTGGGCAAGGGGGCACCCCAGATGGCCAGTCCCCCTGGCAGCATGGGCCAGCAGACTGCTGGGCACTCAGTGAGCATCGTTTAAACCGGAGTTATCATCCCAACAGCCACACGGAGAAGAGGGAAAGTAGAGACAGAGCAGCGGCACATTGAGTCTAGCACTCTGCTGGCCCGGCTGCGCAGAATCCCCTCCATCCTAACCCCAGCTCCTCACCCCAGCAGCCCAGCTAGCCCACCGTGGGAAGACGGCACCGGGAAGGGGTTTCAGAGAAGTTGGGAGCCATGATGCCATCGCCAGGCGAGAGGTGGGGACGCAGTGTGGGTCTGGCAGAGAAGCGACTGCCCAGCGGATCAGCAAAGCAGTCCACACATGCTCAGGGCGTCTGAGAGCTGAGGGGGTCATGCCACACTGACACCCAGAGACAGGCTGGTTGGGATGGAAGATCCCTCACATGTTCCCTTCCATTGCTGGCACCTGAATATTCACAGTACACTCACGTGGAGAACTCCTCCCCCGCCATTCAGAACAATGGAGAACTCTTCCCCCGCCATTCGGAACAATGGAGAACTCCCCCTCCCCCATCTCCAGTTCAGAACAATAGGAGCTGAGCACTTTTGAAAGTCTGGCCCAGTCCAGCTTCTTTCCACCTCTGATCTCAAAGCTCTTCCCAAGGGGCAATAACAGCCATTCGGAGGACAGGGAGAGAGGTCACATGCATAGCAAAGCAGGGCATGGCCCCGAAGAGAAGCATCCAGGAGTCCTTGCGTCAGCCATGCCCTGAGAAAGGGGGAAAGGTCCATGGGAACAGAGGTCTCAACCCTTTAGCTCTTAGGCATGGGTCACCTCCCCTATGCAGCCCCTCAGCTGCAGGTGCAGAGGAAATATTCGTCACTGTCGAGATTGCTGGGGGAAGTTCTGAGGCCTTCTGCTCGTAATGGGCCCTTCTGGGGGCTGTGATGCGGGGTGCAAACCCAAATGCCTTGGACTCCTGAGCAGGTGAGGGGCACCGCGCTCCCATCAGCACTTCCCATTCCAGTCTGTGCCTGCAAACTCTGCCCCCAGAGAAGGGAGGCCGGACCCACAGCCCTGATGAAAATTCAGTCCTTGGGGAGGTGCCATTTTAACACAGCCGACGATTCACGGCCCAAGCACCTCCCACCGGCCACGATCCAGAACTCTGAGCGTCGCCCCGAGCTTTGAGGAAATCAACTTCCAGCAGAAAATACACTAAAGTGGTCCCTATGCGGGGAAGAGGGGGGCATTTTAGAAAAGAAAGAAAACGGCCAACTGCAGCGCATCTCCCGGAGCTGTCAGGAGCCAGCCGAGCAGCAAGGAGGAGGCAGACTCATCAGAGACTGGCAGCAAGGAACCAGGGACATGAGGGCAGGAAGGCAGGAGCTGTAAGTACTGTGCAGCGTAGGGGAGTGGAGCACCGCTGCCTCGCTAAACTGGGCACGGACAGGCCACTTGATTTATGGAAATATATTAGGGGAGGGGGCCAGCAATATCTCCTTGATGTGACTTATCTGTTATACTGAGAGCTCCCCCCCTTCCCCTCCCCCGATGCTACATGTACTTAAACCTTGGCAACATCTGGAGTGTGCAGGGAAATGTTTGCAAGGGATGCAGAGCAGACAGAGAAGCAAGTACCAATAAACAGCTGGTATCCCCTCCCCCTCTTCCCCAGTTCTGTCAACAGGATCTCAGACAGGGCGACCCCACAGACACCACCGGGTGGTGGATGCCTAGAAGAACCTGCACTGACAAACCAAAGACTCATCCCCTCCAGACTGCCCGTCTCCAGAGAAAGGGCAGTTTTCTAGCTTCAATACAAGCCAGAGATTTCTTCCCACCCCCGAGATCCAGGCATTTTAAACCCCCCTGTAGGGCTGCTCCTGCACCAGCCTCTGCTTTGTAGTTAGTGTTAGATCAGTAGGCGGGAAATGCTGAAACACAATTAGAAATTCTCCTCTCGTTTCAAAGGCAAGTGCAGATCACGAGCGCGGAAATTCATGCAAAGATTAAAAGGAAAAAATAATTCGCCTCCCAGCCGCCTGCGTTGTCACTCAGTTAACTTCAGTTTCTCTCTTTAAATATATATATAGTGGTGAATGCTATTTTATGCTGAAATCCGGTAACAGGCTGCAGCCAAACCATGCTAGTGGGTGCCACGAAAGCTTCACTAACACAGCTCT
>NW_020665405.1:1095472-1104796 GCF_002925995.2 Terrapene triunguis
CTCTTCAAGTTTGATTGTCCTTGGTCTGGCTCCCATCCCCTCTCCAAGGGTTGCAGCTATCTGGAGGTACTTACCTTCCACGCCTTCCTCATTCACACCTCATTCATTCAAAAGGGCAATTGATTACAAAGTGGGGGGAAGATCTCAGTCTTATTGTTTGCTTTAATTAAAAAATTCTTAATAAAGTATCACCACCACCCCCCACCTTCCTTTTCGGCCCACAGCTGTTTCGGCGGGGCAGCGCTGGGGAACGAGGGTTTGTTTCCGTGGGGCAGGTGGCGCTTGGGGTGTGTGTATTGTGTTTCGGCGGGGCTGGGGGGGTTCGGCCCTCAGTTGTTTTCTTTGGAGTAATATGGCCCTCACCGCTTTCCGAGTTGTGCGGGCCTGGGCTAGGTTTTACTTAACACTCCAAATCACGACCAGAGTCTTTAACTGGACTTCACTGATGTCCAGCACCTTCCCTAGCTCCTTTCATTGCACTTGTGAATTTAGCACTGGCCAGCAAATCCCTTACCCCCAACTCCACATCTTGCCTGCTTGACTGTGAAATGAAAACTGATTCACAGCTCTTCATACAGAAAGCTTGGTTAATCTGAAGCGAAGGCTGCAGGCTCAACCGGATTTCCTCCCTGCGGGATGGAGTTGCAGGGCTCCCTTTCCCCCAGGGCAGAATGAGGCAGCTTTGGTCAATAATAAGAGCTGCGAAGAGATATTAACAGCAGTTGTCAGAAGAGGAGTTTTGAACTCATGGTCTGCTGGCACCCAGCCCAGTGCACCTTCTCCTAGGCAACAGGGTATTTTGTGGGGGCAGGTTTCAGTCTCTCTCTCCCTGCACATGGCGCTGCAGCACCACCCCCAAAGTCCAATCACTGCTGCATTATTGGGGTTGGTTTGGAGCTGGCTCTAGATCTTGGCAGGAGCAAGTCCAGTGGCAGGAGGTGTGAGTGGAACTGACCACAGCTCTACCACCCCCTGCAACGAGAGTGGTAAGAAAGGTGAAATGTTTAACATAGGCCATGGGGGCATCGGCGGAAATCTCAGAAACCACTTGACCAAAAATGTGCATCACAAACTCCATCCCGGGCCCAGAACTAGCACCGTGGTTTCCAGACCCATATGACTGCAGAAGTGCATTTCACAGAACTTTCACAATTAGGGTTTGAACAGAAACCCTGTTGCAACCTTAACTGTGAAGCGGCTACTCGCCACCTAGAGGCTGCTATTTGTATTACATCAACGTGACAGGACTTGGCAAGCAAAGTAATTCTGCCCTTCTTGTCCAGCCCTGTTTAAGGAACCTACAGGCCGAAGCATGGGGGGAACAAGGGTTACCCAGCCCAGCTGAGAGGAGTTCTGTATGATTGCACAGCTCTTTGGGGCAGGGACCGGGCCTTATTGCGCATCCTACAGGCATGGAGCCAGACAGATGTGTATTAATAAGCCTCTGGCCTGGTTCGCCAAGGAGCTGCACACCTGCAGCTCCCGCTGGTCTCCGGAGCCGCTCTGGCACCCCCAGAACTCGACACTCTGACACAGCAGAGCCAGGAGCACCAACTGCCCACCTGCTCCCATTGAAAGCACTGGGGAATCCCTCCCCTGGCTGAGGTCTTTGGAAAATCTGGCCCACAGCCCACAGGGGGAAGGAACACCACAAGCAGGTAATTTAGAGAGCAGTTAATTGCAGAGCTAACAGCGGCCTCATCTATATTACACTCAGCTTCAATGGGAGCCAGTGGAAGCTACAGGCCTGGCACAGCAGTTGCAAGCCACTGGGTTGCACTTGCCTGGCTGCTCCTGGGACGGATCGCTCCAGGCAGTGGGCTGTTCCCAATGGATGGCTGGTCTCTTGGTAGCTGAGAGGGTTACTGGCCCCAACACCAGATGGGTGTGGTTAGGTCTCCGACATGGGCAGTAGCACAGCCACCAGCCTGATCCACGTCTGCCGAATCCAGGCCAGGATACAGGGAGAACCTGCAAGGACCCCAGGCAGGAATCTGGAAGTTACAGGGTGCATCGGTGTCCAGCATGGAACCCCCAACGTTGTAACCGCAGCCAAGTCCTGCCTTTGCTCGACCTTGGGGAGCCTACAGCCACTGTATCATTTTAATAGCCGGGGGCAGAGCCTGTGTTAGTCTTCTTGTGCCCTGGCTAATTAAGGCAGCACAGAATCTCTGTTTTGCAGCAGATCAGGACGTCTCAGAGCAACCAGGGATTAAAGATGTTGTTACATTTGTCAATACGCTAATTAAAAGAAGAAGGAAATTATTGCACAGCTTTGCAAGTCTCCTACCCCTTCGTGCTGCCTGTGCCATCAGCTGCGACCCCTGCTGGGAGGCTCGGCACAACAGCTGCTCCCCCAAAAGAGGCGCCAGCATCATGCACATTAGTGATCTTGGCTTGATGCCAATTGGGTCTGCTCTCAGGCACTTTGGTGAGGATAGAAAGACACGGTGCAGCAAGAAACATCCCCATGCAAAGTGCTTCATTACGGTGAAGTTCGGCACAGCCGGTGGGCTGAGGGCGTGTTACCTTTTAGGAATGATAGAGTTAAAACCCCGCAACTGTTTAAAAAAAAAAAAAGCAGGTGTTATATAGACCCAAAGCCTCCCCAGCAGGTTGCCAGCTGGGATCAACCCTACAACCTCTCTCTCAATGCACAAGTCTCTACTGACTGAGCCAACTCCATGATGTGCCTTAAGCCCCTTTTGCATATTAATTAATATACCATAAGAAGTCCATGGCTTCATCGCATTTCACAGTTCATCCCTGTGCTACAAACCACAGCTCCGTGAAACTTTACAGCCCCAGGGACAGAGCTCAAGCTTGCCTGCTGCTGGAGCTCACAAGCCGGCCACCTGAGCTAAAGGAGAATCTCCATCAGCTATGGCAGTATGGGGCCTTTGACACATCACTCCAATTCCATGTGTTATGGGGCAACGGAGCACTCGCACATGCTCACTCCACAGGTTCATTACAACCGAATCTTAGAGATGCGGTAACTAAATGACCGGCATTTCCCTTTTGAGTTCTAGGGTCATGCCCCAGGGCGGCTAATAACCAGGGACTGAGTAAGACAAGGGAGAGAGTCGTCAATGTTAAAGCCAGAAGCAATGACTGTGATCAGCCCATTATGCAGCTGGGGGCAGGCGTCACTGGCTGAGAGTCTCTGGAAGTTGGACTAGATCATCAGAACAGTCCCTTCTGGCCTTAAAATCTATTAATCTGGTCTGACCTGCTATATAGCACAAGCCATAAGATTTCACCCCGTAATTTCTGCTTTGAGACAAAGAATGTCCGGCAGAGCCAGGGCAGAGCCTTTAGAAAGAGACTCCGAGAGATGGAGAATCTGCCACATCCCTTGGTAAAATGTTCCACTGGCTAACTCCACTCCCTGTGAATAAACAGCACCCGTTTCCAGCTCTCTGACTGGCTCCCGTTCCAGCGAGATGGGATTTACCCTAACACCTCATTTGTTGCTTGTATTGAAATTGGTCTGACCCTGGAAAAATCTCAGCTCCCCACAGCTGCAACCTGAAAAGCATTCCCACTTCGCCACCAGGTGCCGGGAGCGGGATCTCCCTGCTCTGCTCCTGTGCGGAAGCACATGCAACTCCGTAGACAAGGACCCTGTTCTCAGCAGCACTGTACACCCTGGGACTCTGATCTATTCCAACATCCTCCCCACCCACAGGACTGGAGCACCCGGGGGGGCCTGTAGAGCCACACAACTGCACACACCCGCACCAACTAGATCAGCTGTAACAGTCCAGCTGGAGCAGTGGGAACAGCTCCTTTCCAGCCCCAACAGAGAGGAGAGAAGCAGCACAGAGCTGTGGGACTGCAGGGCTCAGGAGAGCAGCTCCCGCCTGGCCAGGGACTAAGTGCAGGGAGCCGTGAACATGGCAGGCCCCGCTCCCAGGCCTCAGAAGCTGCCCTCAGGATCCCGGGAGCAGCCTCGATGATCCCGGGCATGGTGGTGCACATGTTGTTCATGCACTTTACTGTCTTAGCTCCATGTGCAAAACAACAAACCATAAGGGAAGTAAATTAGAGGGATGCACCTTATTGGAATGCTTTGAACCCCCCATGTAAGGAGTGGCTGAGTCTGCCTGGACCTAGGCCCAGCTAACCAGCCTCCTGAGCCAGCAGCTCACACGGGAACCTGCTGTGCCCCTGATAGTGTGGTTGTGTTTTCCCAAACAACTTCTGGTTTGAATACAGAATCCTCCCTCTCCCACGTGAGCCCTGTCAGGCTTCAGCCCAGCTGCGTGCTGGGTGTAGGGACCCTGGGCCTGAGCAACACGACTAGGCGCGCTAGAATAGGTCTCACGCTCCCACTCACTGATCACCTGCGAGTTGTGGGGCTCTGAGCACCAGCCTGGGCCGGGGGTTCATCCCAGCAGAAGAGAGATCCAAGCCCAAGTCCACCTCTAAGGAGATGCTGGGCTGGATAGAACAGCCTGAGTGGATTTAACTCCAAAAGAAGGGGAAGGGGAGAATCAAAGCTGAGAGCCAGGCCTAGGGTGACCAGACAGCAAGTGTGAAAAATCGGAACAGGGGGTGGGGGTAATAGGAGCCTATATAAAAAAAAGACCCAAAAATCGGGATTGTCCCTATAAAATCGAGACATCTGGTTACCTTAGGCAGGCCCTTGTGCCCTACAGGGCAAAAGTCACCTTGACTCTTACAGTTTAACCCCCTCCCACCCAAATTAAATGTGGCCAATGTGGATTTTACCAAACTCTGGGAACCCCAACAATTAGTGTTGTCCTGTGGGGCCGAGAAGCAACAGAACAAAACGTCAGTCTCAGAAGGGCACAGGGAGAGTCCCTGCACCACGGCAAGCCCAAGCGACCAACCAGCCAAACCCAGAGTGTGAGCTGGATGGGCAAACGGGAGCAAAAAATAAAAGTACTTTTTGTAGTGACCCAGCCACTCCCAGTCTTTATTCAGGCCTAATTTGATGGTGTCAAGTTTGCAAATTAATTCCAGTTCTGCAGTTTCTCGTTGAAGTCTGTTTTTGAAGTTTTTTTGTTGAAGAATGGCCACTTTTAAGTCTGTTATTGAGTGTCCAGGGAGATTGAAGTGCTCTCCTACTGGTTTTTGAATATTACAATGATTTATGTCCATTTATTCTTTTGCGGAGGGACTGTCCGGTTTGGCCAATGTACATGGCAGAGGGGCATTGCTGGCATATGATGGCATATATCACATTAGTAGATGTGTAGGTGAACGAGCCCCTGATGGTATGGCTGATGTGATTAGGTCCTATGATGGTGTCCCTTGAATAGATATGCGGACAGAGTTGGCAACGGGGTTTGTTGCAGGGATTGGTTCCTGGGTTAGTGTTTCTGTTGTGTGGTTTGTAGTTGCTGGTGAGTATTTGCTTCAGGTTGGGGGGCTGTCTGTAAGCGAGGATTGGCCTGTCTCCCAAGGTCTGTGAGAGTGAGGGATCATCCTCCAGGATAGGTTGTAGATCCTTGATGGTGCGCTGGAGAGGTTTTAGTTGGGGGCTGTAGGTGATGGTCAGTGCCCACATCCACCCTGATTGAATTGGCCTCGTTACACTACAAAAAGTAATTTTTCCCTCTCTTGATATTCACCCCTTCTTGTCAGCTATTGGGAATGGGCCACATCCACCCTGACTGAATTGGCCTCGTTAACACTAACCTCCCCACTTGGTAAGGCAACTCCCATCTTTTCATGTGCTGTATATTTATACCTACCTACTGTATTTTTTGCTCCATGCATCTGATGAAGTGGGTTATAGCCCACAAAAGCTTATGCCCAAATAAATTTGTTAGCCTCTAAGGTGCCACAAGGACTCCTCGCTGGTTTTGCTGATAGACTAACAGCACGGCTACGCCTCTGAAAGTTATACACAGGAGCCAACCGGTCCCCAGCACAAAAAGAGAAACTTGTCGCCTCCAGTTAATTTTTGACTTTATCCAAACCCAAGGGATTCTGAACCCCAGTGATTTGCATCCAAAGGAACTGTCCCATGAACCTTCAAACATGGAACCTACTCACCAGGAGTCCTGACACCGCAGTGAAACAGCAGCACACACACACACACACCCATGAGGCGGTAGTGTGGGCCCACTTAGTTTCTCACCAGGCCCTGCACCCTGTATATACAGGAGCAGGGGGGAATTTTTCACAGCCTCTGGCTAGTCAATTTAAGTTCCTGACTAGCAGATATATAGGGAATTTTTCACACCCTGGTTAAACACACACACGTGCGCATGCTCAGGCAGGCTTTGAGAACTGGTTGCATTGCAGGAGATGGGGATGGGGTTAAGTGGAGCCCGTACAGGGTCTGTGACTAAGCTCTGGGGGAGCATGTGCCAGTGGAGCAACTCAGCTCAGTGCTCCCCCAGTGGCCCAGCTGGGCTGGCTGGAGCAAAGAAAGGGCCACATCCCTGCCCTAGCCCTGGCACTTTAGGGGTGGCCAAGATGCACTGAGCTTGGGGCTGGCCACTGAACAGAAAAAAGCTCCCCACAGCCCCAGCACGGCTCTGTGAGATGCTGTATCAATAGTGGAGGAGCCTAACCATGGGCAAAGATCCAAAATATTCCCTTCAAAGGGATCTCCAGCAGGAGACAGGAAGTGACTGGAGTGAAACTTACTACAGGGGTAGTCGATTATTTTTTGTCAAGGTCCAAATGTCTTGGTCAAGGTATAGTCAAGGTCCAGGCTCCAGAGAAAATAATAAATAAAAATAATAATAATAATAATAATAAGCAAATAAAAAGATTTTAAGTCCGGTCAAAAGTGTCTGGTGCTCTGGTTTTGCCCGCAGACCGCCCGTTGACTACCCCAGGACTAGGAGACGTGTTTCCAGGAGACTGTCCATACGGCCTCTCCAATCCCAATGGTAACTTGGTCCCAGACTAACAGTGAGAACACCACAGCCCCTCGGAGGGTTACGGACAGCTGGTATAATTACTGATACCCTCTCCGGACTTGGAGGCTGCCTTATTCACACGAAGGTGACGTGTGCCAAAGGAAATGAAAACTCTGTCTGGCAAGTTGTTCATTAGGAAACGTATCCCGAGACGGGGCTCTTGGGACAGTGAAATTCCGACAGTGAAACTAGTTTAAGACCTTGTGGTGAGCAGCAATCAGCCACAGTGCAGGCAGGTTTAATTACTGTCACTGAACCACGCTAAGAGAGTTCTGCAGCAGCTGTACCCCTAATAAAGGTCTCATGAATTTCTTAACTAGATCTACCCATTACACGTCATAATTGTTACAATTACTGGCCCAGACCCTCTACTCCAGCCTACCCATGCACCTGTGCAGATTCTAACTGGACTCCATAGGGGAGGGTGTAGGGACCGGGGCCCACAGTGATCTCACAGCAGGGTCTGTGCCCCTTGCTTGATAATTCAGGTCCCTCTTCTGATTTCCCAGGCACATGCGAGTTATCAGGAAATAGCCACCAAACACGCAGATAATAATTATCAGGCTACAATTTATTCCCGTCGCATCACCTACACCACATGGTATCGTTTCTCTCCCTCTCCCTCCCCCCCCCCCCCCCAATTGGACAACAAGCTTTCTAAACCTAAAGAACAAGACAGAATCGGCCCTTTCTGGGACACGTCTTCAGACCAGTAATTGCTGGGGCTAAAAAGCCAGGATTCGTGACCAGCTTCTGTGCAGCCCTCATTGCTACGCAGACACTCACAAGTAACATACAATCCAAACCAAGACCCACACCAGCCTGAACCCAGCACTTCTGCCTGCCTGTAAAGAGAGCCACAGACACCCCCCTCTTCCCACAATTTCACTAGCTCCCTCCACAGCTATGGAAATATTCCTTTCAGGTGGTGGGCCCTGAGCCATCATCAAATAGAAAGAGTCCGGCCGCCCAGGGGTGTCTTAAAAGAAACTCTGGCCACATCGCCACTTGAAACAGCTCCCGCTCCATCCCGTGACACTCAGTAAAGGGGCTGGGCGAGACAACCTCTCCAGGTCCCTTCCAGCCCTACATGTCTAGGATTCTACGATTTCAGAGATGGCATAACAAAGAGCTACTATTATTTTTGCTCCTCTGTAGTGTAAACAGGATGCCTAATGAGGACTTGTGGGATGCGGCTAATCGCTCCAGATCACGGGCAACACACTTCAGGCTCAGCGCCTTCATCTCACACTTACCAATACATTCTGCACCCACAGATATTTCAGAGTTTTTCTGCCTATTGACAGTCTCCCCTGGTCTCCTATGGGAACAGGAGAACACCCTCCACTGGAAATTCCTGCTTTGCTCTGTACTTTTCTAATCTTACTGTTTACTCGCCCGCTCAAAAGCACATATTTTTACCCTGGATTTTACTCTTTTTCGTGTATTTAAATATCGAAAAACCCAAGAGCTCAGCCCATGCAGAAAGAATGTGTGTGTGTTCTCTCAGATATGCAGCTGGGCTGAGGACAGATAACATAGTGCATCTATTAAGTTCTTACAGGTGTTAGCCACTTTCATCTAGGTGCTAAGATGTGCTCTGCTCATTAAGGAGCATGCTTCCCGTGCTCAGGACAGAACGCTTGCTGCATAAAGCAAAGATGATCTATTTGCTCAGCTGTTTAAAGACAATAATACCTCATACCTGAACTGCCAACACACAGAGCTTCTCCCATGCAAAGCTGGGCTTAACAGAGTGCTTGACACCCTTTAAACCCGGCTCTCCAGGCCAGCACAAGAATGTTCAGCAAGGGTATTAATTGCACAGGAGCTGCATAATAATTAGCCTCTGAATCTAGGGCCTCCCATCAGATGACAATAGAGAACTGGATGCACTCACTCAATAGACTGGGCAAAGCACATGGCTCTGCAATAAATCAAGCAGTGGCATTGCCCCTTCTGTCATTTAGCACACTGCTGTGCCCCTAGCCATGCCACCCCCCCTCCAGAGCTCAGTTTATCACAGCCCCCCCACACACACACACACCATACAGGCCCATGTTTACAGGGGTCCTTAAACTAGGGAAGGAGACAAATCTTCCCCCCTAAAACCCACCCCCAATATAAACGTAGTGTCAGCACCAGGGGGGACCAGATGCCCATGGTGGAGGGAGGAAGGCTAGGTGCATGGGGGTAACGGGGGAGAGCGGGAGCAGGAAAACCTGGGGGGAAGAGGGAAATGGGGTAGGGGTCCCTGGGGCACAGGGGGGGGCCAGGGGGGGAGAAAGGGGGGGGGGGGGGGGGGACGCCCAGGGGGGAAGGGGATGCAGGAGCCCCTGGGAAGAAGGAAGACGTCCCTGGGGGCAGTGGGGGGCAGGGCCCCAGGGAGAGGGAAGGGGTCTCCGGGGCGCAGGAC
>NW_020665405.1:1104806-1119217 GCF_002925995.2 Terrapene triunguis
GGGGCGCAGGACGCAGTGGAGGGCAGGGGTCCCTGCTCTGCCAGGCCGGGATTACTCACAGCGCCCGCAGCTTGACCCACATCTTCTTGCTGGGGGCGGACTTGAGCTCCAGCGGGGACGGGCAGCCCTCGGGGGACTCCAGCAGGTCCCGGTCCAGCTGCGGGGGGCTCCGCGGAGCGTCCATCTCCTGCTCCCTCTGCAGCGCGGGGGAAAGAGACCGTGAGAGCCGGCGGGCAGCTGCCATCCCACCGCCCCGGCTCCCCGTGCGTGCCCCGGCTCCCCCCGCGCCCGGAGCCGCTGGCCCCGGCTCCCTGCGGCCAGTTACCCGAGTCGGTGGGCGCGTCCTGCGCTCAGCCCTGGCGACCCCGCCGCCCCTGCCGCCAAGTGCCTGCGCAGGGGCCGGGGAGCCGGAGAAGCAGCGCCCGGAATGTGCGCGCAGCCGAGCAGCCTGGCTCAGCCAGGCGCCGCCGGTCCCTCCCGCTTGCCAGATAATGGCCTCTCTCCGGAGCGCCTGGGCGAGCCCACCCCCTCTGCTAGCGCTCCCGGCCGGGAGGGGCTCCCCGCCCCAATCCGGGCAGCTGGGAGCGCCTCCCCCCTCTGCCAGCGCTCCCGGCCGGGAGGGGCTCCCCGCCCCACTCCGGGCAGCTGGGAGCGCCTCCCCCCGCCAAGGCACCGGCGGAGACGCAGCTCGCTCAGCCTCTTGCACCGCCGCAGGGGCTGGCCGGGCAGGACATCCCCAGCCCCAGCCCCGGCCCCGCGAACGCGAGCTCCGGCTGCGCCTTCCCTGCCAACCGCCGCTCCGCCAGGGACTGCAGGAGCCTGGCGTTTGGAGATGAAGCTAAAATGGCATCCGGTGGGTGCCAAGGTACCAGCGCCTGCCGGGGCCCCGGGGCTCCTCTGTAGATGGACCCTGGCCCGGAGGAGGGAGGCAAGAAAAGCTCGTTTAAACCCGAACCTGCTGCATTATTAACCAGGCGATTCTGCTGCCTGGACAGCGCTGGCTCCTCGACCCCGGCACCTCCCTGACTTCCCGGATTCCGAGAGGAAATTAGGGAGGCTGTAACTTTAAATAAGTGGGACCCCGCGAATGGTGCAGAGCCGGGGGGCGGCTGGGCTTCCCCCTCCTTCTCGGATCGCGACCGCACCGCCAGGGCAGGGGTTGGGGCAGGTGCGCTCCGTGCGTCTCCCCGGAGAGCTGGGGTCAGCCCGCACATGGAATGAGTGCGGAGGCCTCAGCCTGTTGCTAGGGGAAGCTGAGCCCCGCCACAGCTCTGGTCTGCAGAGGAGTCCCGAACCCAGCTCCCCCCAGGTTTTAACCTCAGCTGTTAACCCGTCTCCACCGCTGGCTTAACGGAGCTGGGGCCCACCTCTTTCTGCAGTGTAGACATAGCCTGCAAGAGAGACCAACTCAGCTGAGCCTCTTCTCCCTCCATCCCCATACCATGGACTCAGCTCTCCAAGAGGGGATCTGTGGGGTATTTGCACGGGCTCAGGAAGACACTGGCCCCTTCCAGCTAGGCTGAGGGGCTGCTCTGAAAAAAAAGGGTAAGATGCCAGAAGACCCCTCTCCCCCCAAATAGGGCAGCAGGACATCCCCGGGCTTTTGTTCAGCCAGTGGGCGATGGGAAGGGCTACAGGCCGGGAAAGCTCCTCCATGGGAAGACAGGCTGGGAAGATGGGGCCTGTTTGGTTTAGAGAGGGGGCAAATAACACCGCAAATGACTGGGGAGGGGTTAGAGGAGGTGAATTGCACCCACCCTCATAAAGACAAGAAGGTGCTGGGTGAAGTGGAAAGGCACAAAACTTACACCCAACAAAAGGAAATCCTCTTGATCAAAACACAAAGTACCCCGCGGAACTCACTGCCACAGGCGGCATTGAGGCCAAGAGTTTAGCAGCATTCAGGACCAGGTTGGTCATAGATAGGGATAATCCCATCTTCTGCACTTACATTAGCTAGGGGTGATTTACACTAGACAGTCACACACTTGGCACTTTGTGCAGGCCAAACTGCAACCCTAAGAGCCCCTCAGGGCTAGCTGGCAAGGGGGTTACAAGAATATCCTCATTCTGGTATGTACAATCTGGGGCATGTGAGGTCTTAAAGCCAGGGGCACCCTGGGCATTAGCATTGTTGTGAAATGCATGTACAGAGACTATGTCAGGAGTTATGTATGTATGCTAATAATATGGGCTTAAAGTCTGTATCCAGGCAGAGTTGACAAACAGGATTCTGCCAGACAGAGGATGTTTATTCACCTGTCTCTGTCAACCCACGTGTAAATTAAGATTGTGAGTTAACACAATACAGCATCATTTAAATGCAAAGTCGGGGGGCGGGGGCTTGAAGACAGCATGAAGGCAGCACACCAAACTACGGGGTCATCCTGCCTCCCTGAGGCACAAACAGTGAACTTTGGGGACTGTCAGGAAAAGGCAAGGGAGGCCCCCCTTCGTCCTGCACCAAGCAAGTCATCGGACAGCCCAATGACACTCATGATGACAGAGTCTCAGCCAAGCTTAGCTGCAAGGACACCGGCGAGATGAACGCGTAACCTGGTGCACTCACTAGTGCTCACGTCTCCCCCTTTGAGAAACGAGTTAGTGTGAAAACGATCACACGGTTATCTCAGTGCAGTGGTGCAACACCAGGAGCTGCTCCTGCACTGAATCAAACAGGCTGGGGTGTGACTGTCCCGCTTGGGGACAGCAGAGCTGGTGTTTTGGGAGTGCTCAGCAAAGAGGGGGCTGGACACTACAGGGGAACAGGGACTGGGGGCCACCTACTGTTAACCTGCACTGCAAACAGGGGCCGGCGTAGCCCAGAGGCGGTTTGGTGGCTGATGGTGTGGCCGGTGGTGTCAGGGAGCTGACATCCAGTTCAGCACAAGCAAGTCTGCCTCTCGCTGTGGCCTGGGCAGGGGCAAGGGCTGGGGGAGGTAACAAGGTGACTCAGCCCTAGGTACCACAAGAACCATCACACAAGCTCACGGCACACACCAGGGGCTCCTTGCACCCTCCCATTTCCCCCCGCCAGCTCCCTGGGTGCCACCCTCCCATCTGGACTCCCCCCTGCAAGTGAGTGCCTCTATCCTCCCCTCCTCCCATACCAGGGTACCCCATTCTTGTCCACATGGCACAGCCTCTGTGTGTGCCCCCATTCCTTTCTTTGTCCCCCTTCCTGTTTCCCCACCACCAAGTCCTCCACTCTCCCCGCCAGGGGTTCCATTCCCCTCACTCTATGCCAACATCTTCCATTCTCTGCCCCAGGCCAGGGGCTCTGTGTGCACCCTCTTCCCCCCATTTCCTCCTGCCCCCGATTCTAGGCGCCCTGTGTGCCCCACTCCCCCATACCAGGGTCCCCCAGGGTGTTAACTTGTTAAAACTCTACTGGGTGGATGAGCAGTGCTGAGGTGGGGTATTGTTATGCTGAAAGGTGTTAAAAGGTGTCATCCACCTGATGTATAGATACTTGCAGAGGTGCTGGAAGCTGTGGCTGTGATAAGCAGATGGCTGGGGCTCCAAGGTGTCCCCCATTTTTCTCCCTTTCAATTTTCCCCCAGATCATTGGGGTTCTGCCCACTAATGCCTGGAATGGTCCCTGGAATGCTGAAATTAATCAAATGAGGCATTCAAACATTATCACATTACAGACAAACACAGAAATGTCATTGAGGGAAGTGTAAAGCCTTCACAATCTCAGCTAAAGAAAAGGCATATGTCCTCCTGCATCTGCGCACAAGCCAACCTCTCGCTAATGGGGCTAGTAGGAAAATTATTCCAGAATTATTCATTTCAGGGTCTTTTGCACCTTCCTCTGCAGTGTCTGATGCTGGGCGCTGCCAGGGACGGGATCCTGGACTAGATGAAGCCTGGGGCTGATCCCATCGGGCAGTTCCCATGCCGCACTTTGCTCCCTACAGGGGACGTGAGTGCATTTCCAGTTGCTTCTGGGATGGTGTTTTCCTTCAGCTATGTCATGCCATGTGTGTATTTGCTCTTTCTGGTTTCCCTTTCACATTTTCTCAGGAGCAGCAGCATTCTGTCAGGGAGTCCCAGCGTGAAACATTAGAAATGGAAAATTCCCCATTGCAAAACAGTGATGTGTATCACACCGCTGAAGCAATTAGTCTAGTGCAGGGCTAATTAGCCGACACCGGAGGAGGCCCCGTGCCCAGTGGAGTTCTAGCCATGGGCTGAACAGGGCTCCACGAGAACTTTGAATTGTCTTTTCTGGAATGGCTGGTTCAGGGGATTTGGTGTCTGTGAATGAGTTTTTGGGGATTCAACCCCAGTGCAAGTTCTCTCCATGCCCCAGGCCAGCCAAGCCAATGAGGGAGAGTGGAGTTCAGCCTTTGGCCTCTCCGTCACAGCCCCTTTGTGCTGCTCGGGTGGCACTAAGGGGCGGTATAGCTGGCAGATCTGGCCACCTGGTGATTCCCCGTGCAGTGTAAGGACTTGACACCGCCCTCATGCATGGAGCAGGACACAGTCCAGGGGCAGGAGGCGTGGCTAGAGCATGGCTACGCTCCGGCTACCGGTAGCTGTTGGACCAGCCCCTGGATGCTAGGCAGTCGGGAGGAAGTCAGAGCAGCCCTGAGAACAGGCCAGAACAGAAGAGGAGCTAAGAAGTCACCTTTCCCTGTCCTCCCCTGCCCTGCATGCCCGCCTGGAGCAGAGGTGGATCAGGGTTCTCAGGTGGCACAGAGAATCCTATCTAGGCACCTGGCTGGTGGGTCATACTCACATACTCTGCATCACACTGATGGCCAGTTTTTTGGATTGGGAAGGAATTTTCCCCAGGTCAGATTGGCAGCAACCTTGGAGGAGGCAGGGGGGAAGGGGTGTTCACCTTCCTCTGCAGCATGGGGTATGGATCACTTGCTGGGATCAGCTGGGCACATCTTACCTAATCAATTCCCTGCCATTCGTGACACCTCGGTCTCTCCTGTTCTCTGCCTGTGGCACATCAGGAATGACTGTGAATTGCAATGGTCACTGGGCCATAGGGTGACCAGACAGCAAGTGTGAAAAATTGGGATGGGGGTGGGGGGTGATAGGAGCCTATATAAGAAAAAGACCCAAAAATTGGGACTGTCCCTATAAAATCGAGACATCTGGTCACCCTACTGGGCCAAAGAAGGAGAGAAGGACTCTGCAGTCTGGGGGTTAGGGCCCTCACCTAGAACGTGGGACACCCAGATTTAGGACCCTGCTCCAATCCCTACTCATCTGATGCAAAGTGAAAGAATCATAGAATCATAGAATATCAGGGTTGGAAGGGACCTCAGGAGGTCATCTAGTCCAACCCCCTGCTCAAAGCAGGACCAATTCCCAACTAAATCATCCCAGCCAGGGCTTTGTCAAGCCAGGCCTTAAAAACCTCCAAGGAAGAAGACTCCACCACCTCCCTAGGTAATGCATTCCAGTGCTTCACCACCCTCCTAGTGAAATAGTGTTTCCTAATATCCAACCTAGACCTCCCCCACTGCAACTTGAGACCATTTCTCCTTGTTCTGTCATCTGCCACCATTGAGAACAGCCAAGTTCCATCCTCTTTGGAACCCCCCTTCAGGTAGTTGAAGGCTGCTATCAAATCCCCCCTCATTCTTCTCTTCTGGAGACTAAACAATGCCAGTTCCCTCAGCCTCTCCTCATAAATCATGTGCCCCAGACCCCTAATCATTTTTGTTGACCTCCGCTGGACTCTTTCCAATTTTTCCACATCCTTCTTGTAGTGTGGGGCCCAAAACTGGACACAGTACTCCAGATGAGGCCTCACCAATGTCGAATAAAGGGGAACGATCACGTCCCTCGATCTGCTGGCAATGCCCCTACTTATACAGCCCAAAATGCCGTTAGCCTTCTTGGCAACAAGAGCACACTGTTGACTCATATCCAGCTTCTCGTCCACTGTGACCCCTAGGTCCTTTTCTACAGAACTGCTACCTA
Organism: Terrapene triunguis; assembly: GCF_002925995.2. NCBI lineage: Eukaryota > Metazoa > Chordata > Testudines > Emydidae > Terrapene > Terrapene triunguis. Next base: position 1,110,759 of record NW_020665405.1, read on the forward strand.
GCCATTTGGTCCCTAGTCTGTAGCTGTGCATGGAATTCTTCCGTCCTAAGTGCAGGACTCTGCACTTGTCCTTGTTGAACCTCATCAGGTTTCTTTTGGCCCAATCCTCTAATTTGTCTAGGTCCCTCTGTATCCGATCCCTACCCTCTAGTGTATCTACCACGCCTCCTAGTTTAGTGTCATCGGCAAACTTGCTGAGAGTGCAGTCCACTCCATCCTCCAGATCATTAATAAAGATATTAAACAAAACTGGCCCCAGGACCGATCCTTGGGGCACTCCGCTTGAAACTGGCTGCCAACTAGACATGGAGCCATTGATCACTACCTGTTGAGCCTGACGATCTAGCCAGCTTTCTATCCATCTTACAGTCCATTCATCCAGCCCATACTTCTTTAACTTGGCAGCAAGAATACTGTGGGAGACCGTATCAAAAGCTTTGCTAAAGTCAAGGAATAACACATCCACTGCTTTCCCCTCATCCACAGAGCCAGTTATCTCATCATAGAAGGCAATTAGGTTAGTCAGGCACGACTTCCCCTTGGTGAATCCATGCTGACTGAGCATCAACAGGAGAGACTGAGGCAGCCCTACACCAGACTATCCCCTTAGCCCAGGCTAAGCCACTCTCCTGCCATGTGGGCGGCCCAACTGCAAATCCCTTTTCCACCTCATATCCAGGGGTGGGGGTGGGGGGGCGGAATTGAATCGGTGTCTCCCACAGCTCAGGTAAATGCCCTAATCACCAAGTGAAAGGTCCCCCCCACCAGTGTTCTGTCAATCTGCCCCTCCTCCACTTTTGTCAAATGCCTGAAACCAAATGGAAGAATTCCAGGGACCTGAAGAAGGGCCCCATGTAGTCTGAAAGCTGGTCCCTTCCACACCAGGAGTTGGTCCAGTAAAGATATTACCTTAGCTACTTTGTCTTTCTCATAATCCTGGGACCAACACAACTACACACCAACACTGTGAACAACATCAACATGAAACACTGCGAGTCTAGTCGACACACAATGTTGAGCTTTGAACCAAATCAACATTTTTTGACTTTTCAACTAGCTGAAATTTTCAAAAAAACGTTGATTTTGGTTCAGCCTGGACAAGCCGCCCCTGGAATCGCCAGAGAACCAAAACATCTGTTCTCCACCCAGTTCGATTAAGAAGGGAGGTTTTTATTTTCCTGCCTGCTGCTGCTGTTTCCTCAGAGCTTGCTCCTAACCCATCCTTCAAACCTTGCGCCTCCCCTCACTGGCGAAGCTGGTTTCTAATGGAGCTTGAAATTAGCACGGTCACTTCCACGCTTATGCAGGGATATTATTAGTGGTGTCAGTCTGCTCTGTCAATGTCTCCTCCCTCAGCTGGCTATGCAGAAGCAGAGCACAAAATATTGTCGGTCCTCAGACTACAATGGCTATTTTTCTCTTATGTGTGGACAGAGTTTAAGAATGATATTCAGATTGCCGTAGTGACCAGGAAAATGCCTCCCATGGGGCAAGCCTCAGTTACCATGTGCTTAGATGACATGCTGGACACGGGACAGATCCCAGCCCGGCTCAGACAGCCTCAGCCTGAAGGGTATTGGGCTTCAGACAATGAGCTATGTGCACACGCAGGAAACAAAGGCAAAACACAGTGACCGCCAGAGCTAAAGTGCTCTGCACATGAGACCGGGACCCAGGCAAGGAAGTGTCTGTCCTGCAGGCCCCAAGGAAAATCCAAGCTTCCACATGAGGAAAGGACCCTGCCCTGCATGGGTGCCCTTTCTGCTGAGGGACAGGGATAGTGGCTGCTGGGCACGGCCCCAGGGAACACAGGAGGGGGTGCCCATCTGCCAGTCCCATGCAATGGGGGTTCCACTGGAAAAGGAGGGAAGCACAGCTTTCAACTCACGGCTATACATGTGCTTTCGTGGGTTTGGCTGCGGAGGACTCGCTGGCCCCCTGTGAGGCAATGCTGCCCCGGGGGAGCACGGCATGCTGGTGCTCTGGGCTCTGCTCCAGCTCCCCATGCAGCTCCAGACCCACTTCAAGGCCTTGGCTGGTGCCCATGTTTCAAGATGCAGTGGGCAGCCTGGGTGAGAGGAGGATCGCTGCAGCAGACAGAGCACAGGGGGTGAGGGGTGTTCTCAGGCTCTGAGTCGTGGAATGCCCCTGCCGCCAAGGATCAGAATGGGACCCCGCTTCAAAGCGCAGTGGCAGACGCATCTCATTGTGCCAGCTAGATGCAGGCTGTGGCATGGTTCCCTGCTGGCTGAGCAAAGGCACCTGGGAGAGCAGCAAGAGCAGAGCAGTGCAGCGCTGGGAAGGGGTGTGGAAATGATGCTGTTCAATGTGTGCGCATGGGGTGCAATCCATCCTGGTGTCATGGGCCATTTCCGCCAGGCTAATGGGTGACTTAGAACAGTCCTGAGGCCTGGCGCTGCCCCTCCACATGGGAGTGAGACTGATTTGTGGTGCCCGCAGACTCCAGGGCTGCCTAGAATAGGTTTAACATGTGCCTTGGTACCCGTCTGGGAGAGCCCCAGGGTGGTGGTGATGTGTCAAAAGCACCAAGGTGATTAGAAGCACAAGTCCTGTTGCCTTGTTCACCTGGAACTCCCCCCGTCAAGCTGGCCTGCCATGACTCAAGAGCGTGCATACAAATCTCAGGGCAGGCTGTTAGGAAGCAAGGCACAACCCCAAACTGGCTGTGAGTGCTATACTGAGATTTCTCCAACCAGTCATTAAGTGTAAACTCCTCAGGCACTGTACCAGCCTTAACTTTGAGTCACAGCCAGTCCCCCTGGGTACTCCCATCTATCTCGCCACCCAGGTGAGCATCCCTTTGTGACAGATGGTCCCTTACACCAGGGATCACAGCAATAGTCAGGTTACTTCCAATCCCAAAGGACCAGCCACTTACCCCAGGTCAATGGTGTGACGTTATCTGATTAAAATATGACCATGTAGATCATTGTTGCGACCACTGTTATATAATTGCAACAAATCTTGCACAAAGTATGTGAAATAAGGTGTCTATGGAAAAGTTATGATTATGCTATTTGTATGCATGTAACATTTTGGTATCTGAAGTTATGAATATTAACTATGTACCTGTATTTCAAACGTTCGCTCCTGTGGTAACACCCACAAAGTATTTAGCCTGCACATCTTGAAGGGACTATTCAAGTTAAATGGCTCATCAAGGAACTCAACTCACAGTGGACCATGGAAGATGCTCATCCACATCTGATGGACTTCATGTGAACATTCCAACTAGAGCAGGGGTTCTCAGGACAAAGGGTTTGTCTATACTGGCAATTTACGGTGCTGCAACTTTCTCGCTCAAGGGTGTGAAAAAACACCCCCCTGAGCACAGCAAGGTTCAGCGCTGTAAAGCGCCAGTGTAAACAGTGCACCAGCGCTGGGAGCTACGCCCCTGGTGGAGGTGGGTTTTTTAGAGCTCTGGGAGAGCTCTCTTCCAGTGCTGCGCTGTGACCACACAAGCCATGTTAAAGCGCTGGCACAGCAGCGCTTTAGCATTGTCAGTGTAGACAAGCCCAATTTTTTTGGTGGCCTCAGAGTGTGGCCACCAATTCTTGCTGTCTCGCACTTTTTCCTAAAATAATTAATTAGCTTTAGGAAAAACAAATAAATATGCACATACCCATGTCCAAGTCATTGTCATTTATTTATTGCTAGCTAGTAAGTCTGTTGTGAAAAGTGATATTAACCAACATACAAGTATCACTTTTCACAGCAAACTTACTCTGCCCCGGCAAGCCTGGGGACAAATTAAGCCCTGGATGGGGGGCCAAGGAAGGCAGCGGGGGGCTAGAGCCACCAGAGTCTGGGGCCTGCTGCTGCACAGCTGGAGCCCGGGACTGGAACCTGAAGCCCCGCACCGCTCCCACAACCCCAGAGCTGAACCCCAAAGCCTGAGCCCCACTGCCCCTGGGAAGGTGGAGAACTGTTCCTCCAGCGTTGTGCCCCAGGTGTCTCCAGAGGGGGGCAGGGCCCAACCCCTGCTGGCAGTCCCAGTGACCGACACCAAGGCAGGACATCCAGGATCAACAGGGAGGGGGAGTGGCTGCTACTTTGCTCCCCCCACAGCCCAGGAGACTGTGGCCGCAAGAAAAGTCCCTGGTGGCCACATGCGAGAAATGCTGAACTGGCATATGGGTAATGGCCTCTACTATCACTAAGCAAAGCATGTGTGGACATGTGACTTGCCCATGTGACTCCAAACACCATCTTGTTACCTGTAATTTTCCACAAACTAGAACAATGGGTTTCCCTTCATTTGGCAGAAGCTATAAAAGGCCCTGGAAACATCTCCATTTTGCCTCTTTCCTGATCAGACCTTTGGACTATGGACTTATATTATTGGGAGCATTCTAACCAAGGGACTGAGGACCTTCCAATGATTTGGAAGCAACCAGAGACTTACCAAGCCAGCAGTTTATTCCATCACTGCTATAAGCCTGATCCAAGAACCTTGCATTTATTGTATGTATTTGAGTCCTTTAACCAATTTTAACTCTCATCTTTCTTTCTTTTTATAAATAAACCTTTAGATATTAGATACTGAAGGATTAGCAACAGCATGATTATTGGGCAAGATCTGAGTTATATATTGGCCTGGGTATGTGGCTGGTCCTTTGGGATCAGAAGAACCCTTTGGCTGATGAAATTGGTTTTAAATAACCACTCATCATTACATCTAGTGTCTGGGGGTTGAATCCAGGACTGGATTACCCAAGGAGGCTGCAGTTCTGACTTCTTGTTAGCCAGTGTGGTGAGACAGAAGTTTACTTGTGTTGTTGGTTTGGTATATCTTATGGGAGAATAACCACCAGCTTTGGGGTGTGTCTGCCCTCTTTCTCAGCAGTTTGTCCTGAATTTGGTATTCTCAGTTGTGAACCACGGAGACAGGGTGACAAATGACACCTTAGATCTCACACCAAAGACAACTCTTGTAGCCAATCCTATAACAAACTACATACAGATTTACTAAATAGGAAAATGAGACCAGAGAGTTATTTACAAGGGTGAAGCAGGTAAACATACATACACAAATGAGTTACAATCTTAAGTTTCAAAAGGTAATAGAAACTTGTATAATAAGCAAGCTCTACCAGTATGTCTATACTGCAATAAAACACCCATGGCTGGCCCATATCATCTGACCTGGGTTCGGGCTGTGGGCTATACAATTCCAGTGTAGACCTTCAGGGGAGGCGAGGGAAAGGCCCAGAGCCCAGGCTCCAGCCCAAGCCTGAACATCTATCCTGCAATTTTATAACCCTGGGAGCCTGAGTGAGCTGACAAAGGCCAGCGGCGGGTGTTTTACTGCAGTGTAGACATGCCCTTAATGTCCTTTAGTGCTAACCCAGGCTAAGCAGCTGGGGATCTCTTGCTTATGCTTAAAAACCTTCCCCTGCAGAGTCCAAGCAGCATAGATACCAGTTCCTTCTTGTTAGGGGTTTTTATTTCCTCCCCACAGACACCCTGAGCTGTGAACTCGGCTGATGGGAGGAACCCACTTCCATGACTCATCTTCACTGGGGGAAGAACAGAGCAACAAAGTCTTTTGCTCTTTAATGTTCCACAATAGTCCATCCGGTGTTGATGGGCCTTTCGTGTTGGCCAGGATGTGACACCTTCTGTTGGAGACCAGCACTTGGCACTAGTTAATGGCTCCCTCCTGGCTCGTGATTTACACAGTTCAGAGGCTCACAATGCAAATGCTCAAATATTACCGTATGATATGGGATCCAAAGGCTCTAAGTGAGATTAATGCTGCAGCAGCTCACAAACATCCAACAGAGTCTAAACACTAAACACATTCTTATACCCGATACCCATTGTAACCGCACAGCACACTGGCGAGCCAGGCTGATCCAGCTGTGTACTTGTCAGTGTTCAGTTAAGACATAGGGACCTTGGCATGAGCTGACTCCTGTCTGCCAGCATCACCCCCCTCCCATCCCCTTGTCTCTGCCTGTGGGGTCACCACTCTTGACCAGCAGCAAGAGCCCTGTGCAGAGCAGCAGGGAAGCAAATACCAAGTCACACCTGAGCCCCCCACGCCTCCATGCAGCATTATCATTGTTATGCTTTATAATGTGGTGGTGCCAGAAGACACCAGTCAGGAATCGGGAGCCCATTGTGCTGGGCACGGTACTTCCTGGCTCCAGCAAACTCACCTGCATACTGCTCGCTCGCAAGCGCACCCTCCCCTCTCAAACACATGGCAGGATTTAGCTAAGGGGAGAGTGTGGGGTAGATCTTTGCCCTTCAACAGGAAAGATGGAAAGGAGACTGGCAGAGCTTAGCTTGTGTAGTGTGGCAGAAAGAAGGCTGAGCGGGGATCTGATCATAGGTGCTAGAACTAGGGGTGCTGCCACACCCCTGGCTTGAAGTGGCTTCCATCTGATACAGGGTTCACACTTTGATTCAATGGCTCACTATACAAATGGTTCCCACACCCCTGGGATATGATTGCTCTCTAGAAATACATTGCGGGGTAAGCAACAGGGAGGTTGAAAAGCTATTGAAGCTAAAGGACAAATGGGTACAAACTGGCCACCAGCAAATTCAGGCTGGAAATTAGAAGATTTCTAACCATCAGAGCAGTGGGGTTCTGGAACAACCTTCCAATAGGGGTTGTGGGGGTTTCATAGTCCAGAGCACCTGTATTCCCTTTCCATGGTCCATCAATGGCACCCGCTCCTGGCTTCTCAGCCATCACCTCGCTTAGGCAGAGACCCAGATTAATCTCCTTCCTGGCCAGGGTTTTATGGGCTGCACAGCTCCCTGCCTACATTGGGATGTCCCCACCAAGGCAGATCTAAGCAGGCCTGTGTCTGCACTTTGTTGTCGCTGCAGAGGCTGTGACCTGTTGTAACTGCCAGAGTGATGGTACCACCCACTCTTTCTAAGCAAGCACATTGATTCTCAAGGTGAAAGCATATCAGAGGACACGCATTAAACACAATCAAAGAACCTATGCGCAGCTGCTAAGCACCAACTCCAGCCAGGGCTCTGCTATGAGCCAGACCTTTAAGCCCCATGCAGGGTTTTCCTGTGCTTACAAGTTCAGAACAACCCTGCCCATTGATGGGTCAGTCTCTCCTTTCCACAGCTTGGGCCTTTGATCTTCAGATTCCGGGAACAGGTGCTTGGCAGACCAAGGCCCCGCCTCAGGTAAGACTTCAAAAGCTCTGCTGGGCACAGCTGGGTAACACAGACATACCCAGGCAGGTATATCTCCCTATGACCCACCAGCTTCTCAGTACTTCACCCAAGGGGACTGGGGGCGGGGTTCTGCCGAAAGCTAAGAGCTGGCTGATTGTCATGGTTATTGCCAGCTGTTTGCACAGGAAGCTATTTTAGAGCAATGTGACATGTAGGGTATTAAGATCCAAATCTGCTGGGAGTGAAACCTGTCACCTGAGGAGGGAGAGTCTGAGAGCTGACCCAGTCAAGGTAAGAACAATGAACAGCCCTGGAGACAGCCTGTGTTTACTGTCTGCACTGGATGCAGGCTGGAGATTTACAAAAACAAACCCAGGAGAGGTTGGGGAGAGGGGGCCCCTTGGGCTAAGAGACAAAGAGCTTGTGACTGTAAGAGGAGAAGAAATGGCCCAAACAGATGATCCAGTACAGTGGAGTGACTGGGCCAGTGGAGCTGGGGTGTCTAGTGAAAAGGGGGTCCCAGGTCTCTGAACTGGTTACATGCTGCAAAAACTAACCAATGGGTGAGAAGGTGAGAATGAGAAATATCTTCTTAGACAGGAAAGTCACTTTTTAAGATGTACAGACTCTAGATTGCAGGAGGGGGGAGTTTACCTTATGTTTCCAAGCCCTTATCTCAAGTTCTGCTAAATAAACTTCTGTTTGGCTTTTCTCTAACCTGCATGCCTTATGCAAAGCAGATTGTGACTGAGCTGAAACCAGTGAACTGGGGGGCCCTGTTTCTACAGAGGCAGCAGTCAGGGTACATTGCTGCTGTCTGGAAGATAGGGGGCGAGGCGCTTGGGGTAACAAAGTGGGGTGTGTCAGTTGCTAGCCTGCAGCAGGAAACAGCCTGGAGCAGAGCGCCTGTGTTGCCTGTAGCCAGTGGGTAGGGAGAGTTTCCCCTGGTGGGCACTGACAGACATGGCTCCCTCCTGCTGTCAGCAAGGGGCAGTAATTCACCCTGGACACCGCAGGTAACCCTAAAAAAGTGTCACAGCCACCGGGTTTTGCATAACCGGCACCAGAGCTGGGGCAGGGTGGGAGGGAAGTTTCATTCACCTCCTCCCAGATATTTCGCAGGAAATCCACTTCACTCCTATTGCCCCAAAAGTCCATTTTTGTCTGCCGCACTGGTCAGTGTAGTTCTTTGAGCCTCCAGGCCCACAATAATACATAATCTATTTGTTTAATCCAGGTTTCAGAGTAGCAGCCGTGTTAGTCTGTATCCGCAAAAAGAACAG
>NW_020665405.1:1124217-1142569 GCF_002925995.2 Terrapene triunguis
GCGAGAGGGCGGCGAGCCCCGGCTGGGGCTCGGCTCGGCTCTCCCCCCGGCGGCCAGAGCGCCGCGCCGCCCCCCTCCAGGTGCCGCCCCAAGCACCAGCTTGGGTGCTTGGTGCCTGGAGCCGGCCCTGACGGCTCCCCGTTACCTGTCAGGCATACGAAATTTCCATTGTGGCTTATGGCTTATGCTGCATTCTGGTCCCTTTCCCCAGCTCCTGCTGCGCATTGGCTTCTCCCAGCTGCTTCTCTTGAGCGCTGTGGGGCATGGATCCGAGTCCTACCCTGGGAAGCCCTAGGAGACACTGAATTTATGGCAGAGAAGAGGGAGAACAGGCCAAGCCCCCTGATGTGGCAGCATTTTTAACCATCTCTGGCCTCTCCTCCATGCTTCTGCCCACAGTGTGAATTTAGCTCCGTGGCTCTTCTGCCCGGCTGTTTTCTTTGTGTGGCCCCTTCAAATCTCTAAGACCTCTGCAGCCTGTGGTGCCAGGCAGCCATGCTGGCAGGGCCGGCTCCAGCTTTTTTGCTGCCCCAAGTGGCGGGGGGGGGAAAAAAAGAAAAAAAAAAAAAAAGCCCATTGAGCCGCCCCCGAAGTGCCGCCAAAGAAGAGAGGGACCGAAGGACCTGCTGCCAAATTGCCGCCGCAGACCGAGACGTGCCGCTCCAGTAACGTACGGAGTGCCGCCCCTTTCTATTGGCGCCCCAGGCACCTGCTTCCTTCGCTGGTGCCTGGAGCCGGCTCTGCATGAAGGGTTCAGTCAGTGCACACAGGCAGGGCAGACCCACTGCAAGCCCGTCTGAGGTCCCACAGGCCAGGCCAGCATGCACCACGTCTGGCCGCACGATCTGATTTGTGACGGGGGAGGATTACAGGGCCTCGAAGCGGCTCCAACGGGACTTATTTGTCGGGCAGATTTCTTGCAGGAAGAGTGGGAGCTAATCTGGGTAATGAACGTGCTGCCAGAAAAAGCCACTCCACCAGCAGGGAGCACTGGAATCTCATTATTATTTAATAGCATGATTGATGAGCTCGAAAATAGAAGTGTACATCAATCTAGGCTAGTAACGAGGTTCTCACCTTTCATTCTGGTGCGTGCCGATGACAAGCCCCAGCACAGAGAGCTCTTTAGCGCTCCATGGAGGAGGAGGCAATGGGGAGGAAGGCTGCATGAGGCTGTTCCTTGGGCAGTGGCTAGAAGGTCCCAACAGGGTCATGGGGTGCAGACAGCGAGCCCTGGGCGGCTGTGGAATCACACTGCTCTGCGCCTCACATGTTTATTTGCACGCCCGACCAAGGCTGCTGCACGAGCATGGGTTTGGGGGTTCACTAGTGCCATTGGCTGCATGGCAATGGTGAACCGAGCCCTCGGCCTCTAGGGTCTGTCGTCCTCGCTGAGAGTGAGATTTGCTTCCCCATCAGGCTCTGAGCAGAGCTGGAGGAGCGTGGAGATCCACTCCCCACCCCAAGCCCAACTCAAGCAGCGTCCCCAGTCCATCGCTCTGCAGTAGCAGGCATGGCCCCTCTGTGTTGCAGCTGCAATAGCCAAGAGGGAGGGCTCTGGGCTGAGCCCCTCACCTGGCATCTTGCTCTGAACTAGAGCTGATTTAAAAAATCCTGGCCTTCAGGATCTGGCCCCTTGTGCTGCTCCAGCAGCTTAAATAGGTGGAATAGGTAGGAATCCCTGCTGTGCCAGGGCCTTCCCTGCCTGTGCACCAGCCCTGGGCATAGGGGACATGCTGGGGTGGGAAGAGGGCATAGCACTGCTGTCAACTGCTTCCCAGGGGCCCTAGGCAGCAGAGCATCATTTAGAGCAGCCCTGAGGCTGCTCTGACTGACACCAAGGGCCAGGCAGGTCCCTGCTCCAGAATGGTGCCTTAGAGCCGCCCAGCCTCAGCCCCTGCCCCAGCCAAGGAGCAGACCAACTCTGACCAAGGGGTCCCTTCAGCCCAGTGCCCTGCATAGCTCAGAGCTGACACAGTCATTTCCCCTGGGGAAGCTCCATGACAAAGTGCCGTGGAGAAGGCAGTGTGCTTATGGCCTGGGCCTGGGACTCAGGACACCTGAGTTCAATGCTTGGGTCTGCCTCTGTCCTGCTGTGTGGCCTTGGCCAAGCTATTCAATGGCTCCGGGCCTCAGTCCCCATCTGTGAAATGGGGATGAGGTTCCCTCCTCTCCCCCAGCCTGTGGCTGTTCAGAGCCTGAGCTCCTCAGGGCACCGGCTACCTTCCACTAGGGGCTCTTCCTTTCAGTGTGGGGTGTGTGTTTTTCCCTGGGCTTTGGTGCAGGCCCCATGTGTCTGTGCAGCTCCCAGCGGGACAGTCCCAAGTCTTAGGTGGCAGCTCTAGGAGATTAAAAATAAACGCTTTGGGCCAAAGCCTCATTTGGTGCCTCACCCTTGGCTGTGGCGGGGCTCTGCCAGGTGACTCCAGCTAAGGACCTGGGCCCTAGTTTTTTAACCAATGTTGGTGGCAGGCACTGGCTTAGAGTCCTCTTGCGCCATGGGGCTGCACCAGCACCAGGGGATGCGCCTCTCCCTACTGCCCCCTGCTGGTTTGCCTGGGCTCTGACCTGCCGGGAGCAAGGCAGAGCCATTTGGTACCAGTTGTGCTGGGGCGTTTCTGTGCTGCGTAAACCCAGCTACTGGCCGCTGCAATGAACCCTGCTGTTGGGCGGGGATGGCTGACCCATCTCTGCTCAGCTTTGAAAGACCTCACCTGCCCAGCGCACTAGGGACGAAGGGGCGGTAGATAAACTGAGTCCAGGCAGTTTTCTCTGGAAGGAGGCATTCGTATGAGATGTCAAGAGCTGAACTCCTGTCTTCTCTGCAGCGTGGATCTGTTAAAGGTCCCACAGGACATTTGAGACCAGCTAGGCCAGGGGATGCTCTGATACCCGGAGCTTCCTTTCACCCACTGCTGGGCAGTGCTCTGGTGCTCTGCTGTGCTGCCCCCTAGAGCTGGCTGCAGTTTGCTGGTGCTGTGAGTGTTTCTATTTGTAAAACACGCTGGAATCCTTCTGGGAGAAAGGCCCTTATCTCGACACCCAACCACTTGTGGCTGCTTGACTTAAGCCGTTCTTGACGAGGGCGCTGGGATTTTGGTGGCATCTGAAGGTAACAGGTGATGCTCCAAAATGACACATTAAAAGGTTAAGAGAAAAGCTTCTGTTGCGATTGTTTGAGAGGCTGAGGCATTCGTGGCTCTGCTGTGCTGGCGGGAATGGAAAATCTCCCGCCAGAAAATGAGCAGATGCTGGAGCTGGTGGGGAAGGGGGAGGGGGACAGGCCAGGATCAGCCCCTCACACTAGGAAACAGAATGCTGGGAAATCCACTTCCTCTATCACCAGGTCCTGGGTGCGAGGTTGTGGGTTTCTGCTCCTAGACTGAGCACCTGAGAGAGGGGCTGAGATGCGCCTCTGATCCACCATGGATTCTGCCCAGAATATTTATGAGGCACTAAATCACTGTGCTGTCCAGGTTCCCAACCATGTTGGGTCAGACCATTGGGCCACCCACTAAGGCATCTTGCCTCCTGCCACCTCGGAGCAGACCACTGGTCCCTCTAGTGCAGAACCCAGCCTCCAGCAGTGGCTGATGCCTGATGCTTCAGCAGAAGGTGGAAAGAAAGCCTCATCCTGTGTCTAGCCTCATCCAGTGTCTAGCCTGTGTCTAGCCAGTGGCTCGCTGCTGTCCGGTTCCTCCCTGAGCCCTGCAGATGACTCACCTTGCGCTGACAGTCCCCTGCTCCTTGTCTTAGCTTCGGGCAGCTGCAGAGATCTGTACCGGCCTCAGATTTATCTGGAACCCTCAGTCTCCTGTTTCTGAGACACAAATCGCATCTCTAAGTGGAACAGTCACACGTGTAACCAGGTAACCACATGCTGCCAAGGAGGGGAAAGGTTGCTGTCTGCTGGTACTGTCAGGTCAGCGGACACCTGTTCAGCAGTGTGACAGCAAGACTCAGGTTGGTTCTGCTCGAGGAAAGATGTAGGGGAAGGGATTGGAACTTTGACTTTGAAGTGGCAAGCTACCATTTCACTGCGTGCCCCCAGCCTCCGGTGAGTCATTCTCCGAGCTGGTCACGGGGAATCTGCTCTGTTATCTCCATTCCAATCTGCCAGGTACGGAGCATGCCATGCATGATGTGAGCAGAATGAAAGCCGAGGCTGTGTCTCAGAAGCCACACAAACTGCCTGTTCCCCCCTCCCCATCTCACTGTTCAGCTGAGCAGCACTGGGCCTCATTTCAGAGGAGAAGACGGGAACGTAAAAGAAATTCTCATAGAGGACAAAAAGAACAAATGAACGAATGAACGTTCTTTACCACCAAATCTTTCAATGCATCCTCTCTTCTTGTCAGCAATAAGCAACGTTCCCCAGCTCTGTAGGACTGTCAGTCTTCCCGCTGAATGCTGCTCCCTTCCTGCCTGCTTTGTCTTATCTTTTATTTTACACAAAGACAAGATGTCACAAACAAAAACTGCTTGAAAAGAGGAAACTCTGACTTCAAAGGGCCGTGCTCCTGCTGCTCCAATTGGAGGGGAACCAGCCAAAGCCATCCCTGGCTAAGGAGGCACGAGGGAGACTTTGTGCTACCAGCTCCGCTGCAGCCCAGAGGGGGCGCAATAGAGACATCTGTCCCTATTGAGCTCTTCATAGGGCTGGTCCCCTAGGAGATCCCAAAGCACCCTGCACTTTAAATGCCAGACCCTCCTTCGCGCTGTGCTGTGCACTGGCGTGCCATCGCTCAGTGACCTCAGGAGGAAGTTTAGGACACAAAGTGAAGCCAAATACTACAATTAGCTGAAAGGAATTTGAGGTTGGCAGAATATCATTAAAGATGTAAGAATCTGGCCAAAGTGAATTCAGATTTTCTTTTTTCTTTTTTATTTGAGGAGGGGATGTTGACATTTTTCTGTTCATAGACATTTTTTGGACAATGTTTTATTGCTTTTCAAAAAAAGGACATTGTGCAAAAAAAAAGTTGATTTTCTGAACATTTTGAAATTTTTCTTTTTAAACTTTTCCCCCTTTTTTCCTAATTTTTCAGCTTTTAGTTTCCATTTTTCACCCATTGCCAATTTTGTCCAAATGTTGATTTTTTACAAAAATGTTTTATTTCCGAATTTGGAGCTGTAATATTTTGAAGGTGACAGTGTTTGGAAACCTCCCTTAACATTTCTGGATTCAAACAATAGTCTGAAGAAAACACAAAATCAAAACAAAAAACTGGCCCATTCTGAGTCAACGAAACTGCTTGCAAAACACTCAGAGAAACCTGATGTGATTTTTCAGCCAGCTCTAGTGCTGAGCTGATTCTTCTTGGGGCAGATTCCCCATGTTCTCCACTGAAGTAGAAATGTGCAACTGATGGTTTTGCTGAGAAAGCTGGGGATGCCGCCTTGGTAACTGTTATTGATTTTCTGTTAGAAAGAAGGAAAAATGGTCCTTCCATTCAGTTCTGAGCTGTTGCAAAGGACATTCCGCCAGAAGAAGTGATCATAGCAGCGCTCACAAGCTAAACAGAGATAGGAGACCTCTAAGCAATAGTGAGCAGGGCTGGCTGTGCTCAGTAGGTGGATCGGTTCAGAGCCGGCACCCCCTGTTGCTGGAGTTACCATCCTTAAGATGAGACTTCAAACTAAGGGTGAGAACCCAACGGGTCAAATCCCCGTCTGGGTGAGTGTGTTCTGCCTCCCTACATTCCTCTGTGGTTTAACCTGGATCCTTCTGCAGATCCTGCCCTGATCTCACTACTACACTTCTCCTATCTCAGCATTTCTGCAGGGCTCATCACGGCATTGTTTAACTTGTGTGTTAACCAGCTACTGCATTAGATGACCTCTCAAGGTCCCTTCCAGTTCTATGATGCCACCCAAGAGGTGACTGCATTTCAGGGCCAGTTCTATGTACGCAGCATACAACCTGACCCTGCAGTCCTTACACGGTCAAAACTCCCATTAACTTCAACAGGAATTTTGCCTGAATTAGGGCTGCTTGGAAGGTCAGGCACTAGATGTTATAACAGCTCTCACTGCATGTCATGGACATGACACCACTTAGGTAGGTAGCTCTTTGGGCTGGGACCATCTTTTCCTTCCGTATTTGTACATCATCTGCCATCATGGGTCCTAGGCCATGGCTGGGGCTGCTCGGTGCTGTTACAACACACATAATAAATAATGATAATACATGGAGCTGCTCTCTATAGAGTTGAGTACCTGCCCCCAGCACAGAGCAAGGCTGGCTTTGCCACGTCTGAGCCAGAAAGCGGCGTAGCCAGCTAATCAGGCTTCTCATAGGCTCATAGGCTTTAAGGTCAGAAGGGACCATCGTGAATATCTAGTCTGACCTCCTGCACATTGCAGGTCACAGAATCTCACCCTCCCACTCCTGTAATGGACCCTGAACCTCTGGCTGAGTTACTGACATCCTCAAATCGGGATGTAAAGCCTTCAAGTTACAGAGAATCCACCATTTACTCTAGTTCAACCAACAAGTGATCCAGGCCCCATGCTGCAGAGGAAAGTGAAAACCCTACAGGGTCTCTGCCAATCTGACGTGGGGGGAAATTCCTTCCCAACCCCAAATCTGGTGATCGGTTAGACAATGGGCAAGACCCACCAGCCAAACACCTGAGAAAGAATTCTCCATAGTAACTCAGAGCCCTCCCCATCACTGGCCACTGGGGATATTTGCTGCTAGCAGTCGCAGATCAGCTACATGCCATCGTAGGCAGTCCCATCATCCCATCCCCTCCAGAAACTTCTCAAGCTCAGTCTTGAAGCCAGTTCTGTTTTTTGCCCCCACGGCTCCCCTTGGGAGGCTGTTCCAGAACTTCCCTCCTCTGCTGGTTAGAAACCTTCATCTAATTTCAAACCTAAACTTGTTGATGGCCAATTTATAGCCATTGGCACTTGAATAACTCCTCTCCCTCCCTGGTATTTATCCCTCTGATGTATTTATAAAGAGCAATATCTCCCCTCAGCCATCGTTTGATTAGGCTGAACAAGCCAAGCTCTTTGAGACTCCTTCACAAGATATATTTTCCATTCCTCAAATCATCCTTGTAGCCCTTCTCTGCTCCTGTTCCAGTTTGAATTCATCTTTCTTAAACATGGGAGACCAGAACTGCACACAGTATTCCAGATGAGGTCTCACCAGTGCCTTGTATAATGGTACTAACACGTCCCTGTGTCTACTGGAAATACCTCGCCTGATGCATCCTAGGACTGCATTAGCTTTTGTCACGGCCTCATCACATTGGCAGCTCACAGTCATCCTGTGATCAACCAAAACACCCAGGTCTTTCTCCTTGTCTGTCACTTCCAACTGATACATCCCCAGCTTACAGCAAAACTTCTTCTTGTTAGTCCCCAAATGCAGGACCTTGCACTTTGCACTATTAAATTTCATCCCATTTCTATTACTTCAGTTTTCAAGGTCATCCAGATCTTGTGTGATATTCCAGTCCTCCTCCATATTGGCAATACCTACCAGCTTTGTTAACCCGCACATTTTATTAGCGCACACCCACTTTTTGTGCCAAGGTCATTAATAAAAATGTTAAATAAGACTGACTGAGGAACTCCACTAGTAACCTCCCTCCAGCCTGACAGTTCATCTTTCAGTATGACCCACTGTAGACTCCCCTTTCACCAGTTCCTTATCCACCTTTCAATTCTCATATTAACCCCGTCTTCTCCAATTTAACTACTAATTTGCCATGTGGAACTGTATCAAATGCCTTACTGAAATCCAGGTAGATTAAGTCTACTGCATTTCCTTTGTCTAAAAAAATCAGTTCTCTTCTCAAAAAAGGAGATCAGGTTGGTCTGGCGTGATCTACCTTTTGTAAAACTGTGCTGTATTTTATCCCAATTACCATTTACCTCTATGTCCTTAACTTCCTCTTTCAAAATTTGTTCTAAGACCTTACATACAACTGAGGTCAAAGTAACAGGCCTGTAGTTTCCCAGATCACTTTTTCCCCCTTCCTTAAAAATAGGAACTATATTAGCAATTCTCCAGTCATAAGGTTACAGATTCATTAAAAATCCTTGCTACTGGGCTTGCAATTTCATGTGCCAGTTCCTTTAATATTCTTGGATGGAGATTATCTAGGCCCCTCGATTTAGTTCCATTAAGCTGTTTAAGTTTGACTCCCACCTCAGATATGGTAATTTCTATTTCCATATTGTCGTTCCCATCAGCCACCTTGCCACTGCCCCTAAGCTCCTCGTTACCCTTATTAAAATCGGAGGCAAAGCATTCGTTTAGGCCTTGGGTCGTGCCTAGGTTATCTTTAATCTCCACCCCATCCTCAGTGCTTAGCAGCTCCACTTCTTCTTTCCTTGTTTTCTTTTTATTTATTTGGCTAATTTCTTGCAAGGTCCAGCTCTGCTTGGCTTTTGGCAGGTCTCACTTCTCCCCTGCACTTTCTGACCCCCCCAGAGGTCGCTTTCCTTGCTGATCCTTCCCATCTTCCATTCCTTGTAGGCTTTCTGCTTTCTCTTAATCACCTGTTTGAGATGCTTGTTCATCCAGCTTGGTGTGCAGCCCTTCCCTAGAGGTTTGCTCTTGTGTGACACACCATGCACCAGCTCCAGTCACCAGACTCTGCCCCACTCCTGCTCCAGAGGCTGAGCAGCGTCTCCTGTTGCTCTTTCCCTATGCCTAGCACCCGCTGCGTGTGCTGACAGATGCTGAGCCTGCCCTGCCCGGATCCCTGCTGTTCCCTATTTTGGCAGAGGCATGTCAAGTCAAACTGAACCTGCCAGAAAGTCCAGGTGATGCATGTTGTTTTATGCGAATCCATTAACCTTTGTTCCAGCTGGCAGGGGAGCAGGGTCTCCCAGAGCGGAGCTCACTGCGTTACTGATGCGTTGGCTGCAAGTCTTGGCTGCTTCTCTGGAGAGTTCAGTTGCTCACACTTAGCCTGTGCTGCTCCTATAAAGCCCTGAGACCATAATGTTTGTGGGGGATGCTGTCAAATAGCGCAGGCTCCAAGTCTGAGCTCACTCCCCATGTCTGAGGCTGTGCCCTGTCCTGCCTTTGCACAGCTCTGCCACCTTCAATCCGTTTAAAATCTGTCTCCCTTTAAAGGCCATGCTCACGCCTGAGCTAACTCTGCTAACTTCAGTCCATCCCTCAGCTTTTCCTCGCACAGTGTGCGTAAGGGCCTGATTCACTATTGTCCTGGGCAGTCAACTGGCAGCCCCCAACAGTCAAATATCATGACTGCCCCTCCTCCCCCCCCCAAAAATAATGAGACTGGCATAAATGTCCTGAGATCGTAGGACGCCAGGAGCTGGGGCGTTAAGAAAAATATCACGGACTTTGCACATTTAAATCCGTGCATTGTGGGTGTGAAATGCTACTGTCACAGCTCTGGTGGGGCTCCCCCTGCTGGCGGCTCACCAGATTGCTGTGAGGAGCTCCAGGCACTAGATCCCCATGTGCTCTAAGCAGACTCCAGCCCTGACTCCTCCCTTGGCCTCTCTGGCACATTTCCTGGGCACTGACTCTTCAGCCCACCTGCTGTAGGTCCCCAGGACCAGCGCTGACCCCCAGCGTACTCTAGTAGCTTAAAGGCCCCCTCTCCCAGAATCCCACCGAGGGTGTGAGCCTTCTGCTTCATCCCCTCAAGGGGCTGCAGGGCAGCTGTAGCGCAGAACACGCAGGCATGTTGCACAGACACCTGACACATTATTGCTCTTTACTTAATCACATGAAAAATACCCAACTCTAGAAAAAATAATAAACCCTGCACACATTTCCCTGCCTGGGTTTCCTCCCCGTCCAGGGCATTCTTTGGGCTGGGGCCAGCGTTCTTTGGGCCCAGCCAGAGTTCTGCTCCAGTGCATGGCTTGTGTTCTGCAGCATGGAGCCTCTTCCCTTGGGCAGGATGACCGTGGCCAGTCGGTGCCCTTCTTCCTCCTGCCCAGCCTCCCTGTGTGTCTCCCCTGTCGCAGCTCCACAGGGTCTGTGCTATCACCCAGATTCGAAACAGTCCCTTGGGAGCCCCATTCTGTGTGCCCATCCCCCAAGGGGCCCCACTCCTCCTTCAGGGTAGGCCACGCAGCCTCACCACCTCCAAGACTGAGCCTCTGGTCTTCAGCCCGCCTGCTTCACCCCGTGAGTCGAACTGAGATGGACTCCTGATTAGAGACTTAGACACCCCTCAGGGAGCAACGCACCACAGTGAAGATTTGCAGGGACCCCTGGTGGTCTTTTCAAAACAGAGCAGGGTTTATTAGTCACCTGGAATCCAGCATCGGGAGTCCTCAAGTTACCAGAGAGTAATAAAGGTTAAAGCATAGTCCTCCATCTGGCCAAGCCAGCACCATCCCCCAGTCAAGCTGCACTGCCTCTGCCCCTTGGTCAGTAAGGTGAGAGCCCTGGGTGTCTCCAACGGGCAGCTCTTAACCCAGCCACCTGACACCATTCCCTTTGTTCCGGAGCTGGGGCCTTTGCTGCGCTTTCCTGCCCAGAGAAGGAGGGGGAATCTTCTTGGCTGCTGTTTACCAGGTGTGATTGTTCTGGACATTGGGGTTTCCATTGTCCTCTCAGGTTTTCCATTGATATGGGTCTGCCTGGGCCTGTCCTTTAATGACCCATTTATTCCCCCCAGACAGCAACCTGAGACAAACTCCCAGGTCTCCTGTTCTACCCCCAAGAGCAGTTCAGTCCCAATGCAAAGCACAGGGGGAAACTGAAGCACTCATAGGATTCATAAAAATATTACCAAAAATCTCCCCTCCCCTTTTCGTGGTGGTAACCTGTGTTTTTGCCCTGGTTTTTGTAACTTTCCACTTCCCCCCTCCTTTCAGATAGAGGAGGAAGTATCTTTTCCCTGCATAAGCAAACCCCTTTAGCATACCTATTGTCCAGTCAAAGTACAGTCATTAAAGTTAAGTACTTCCCATTCTCCTCAGTCCCTGAGTTGGGGGTGCAGGTCTGGTGGATAAACATGGAGTCAGAGGCTTTCCATGATCCAGCAATGTCAAACCTTCCTAATACAGGAACTCCTCACTTAACATTGTAGTTATGTTCCTGAAAAATGTGACTTTAAGCGAAACGATGTTAAACTAATCCAATTTCCCCATAAGAATTAATGTAAATGAGGGTGTTACACACACACACACACACACACAGAGTATAAGGTTTAAACAAACAATTTAATACTGGCACACAGTGATGATGATTGTGAAGCTTGGTTGAGGTGGAGGAGTCAGAGGGTGGGATATTTCCCAGGGAATGCCTTACTGCTAAATGAACTAGCAATTGACTGAGCCCTCAAGGATTAACTCTCACACTCTACAAGGCAGCAGTAAAGGAGGGAGGGCAAACAGAGACAGAGACACACACCATATGTGTGCGAGAAAACATGCGCATTTCTCCTTTAAGTAGCTGACCTCAGGCTTAAGTACACGGCCTTGTTAATTAAATCAGCTTGCTGAGACCTGAGACCGCAGCTACTGCCTAGAAGCTCCCTCCGTCGTGTGTCCCCCCTGCTCGATGGAAGATGGGGTAAGTGGGGTGCAGGAGCAGGGCGGAGGGGGAAACACCCTGACATTAGCCCCCTTCTTTCCCCCTCCCCCCATACAGCAAGCAGGAGTCTCTGGGAGCAGCTCCAAGGCAGAGGGCAGGAGCAGCACATGGCAGTGGGGGGAGGGACAGCTGCTGCACAGGGAACTTAGGGGAGTGGGGAGCTGATAGGGGGAGCTGATGGTCCACCCTGGTTCCAACCACCCACCAGCTAGCTGCAACGGGCTGCTCTTCCTGCAAGCAGTGGACAAAACAGGCGGCTGCCAAACGACTAGAAGGGAGCATTTCACAACTTTAAACGAGCATGTTCCCTAATTGATCAGCAACTTAACATCGAAACAATGTTAACTGGGATGACTTTAAGTGAGGAGTTCCTGTATCCACCAGATCTCTGTGGCACAGCTTTCTGAAATCTGAAATTGGGCATGTGAAAAGAAGAGTGGACAAATATATAGGAAACGGGCCATTAAACTTAGAAGTGGTCGTTAGAGAGACAAGGTGGCTGAGGTAATAGCTTTATTGGACCAACTTCTGTTGGTGAGAGAGACCAGCTTTCGAGCTTACAAAGAGCTCTTCTTCAGAAGAAGTGAATGGTAAGAGAAGGGTTGGAAGACCCAAAACTAGATGGATGATTGTCATGCAGCTGCAGAGTTTCCGAGGAATTGCTTCAAGACATACAGGAATGGAGAAGAAGGCCTCGAAGAGCTGACCCCATAGTGAGGGGAGCAAAGGTAGAAGAGGAGGAAGACAGATTTCTGAAATCACCCCAGCTCCCAAATTAGAAAACACTTTGCCCTGGGGTAAATGGGAGCAGAAGATCCAGGGCAAGGGCGGGTCTACCGCAAAGATGCTGCCGTCTTATAATGGTTCAGAGCTCGCTAAGGAATCTGGAGTTTGACGTGAAGCTGAAGAGAGGTCTGGTCAGTGTCTGGGCAAGGCTTGTGGTGGGGAGAGAATTCCAATATTTCAGTGCCTCAGGCCAGGTCTGTCAAAGTGATGAGTGATTGGGGGGGTTGGGGGGGGAGGCTCCGTCTGTGGGAGCCCAACCTGAGATACCTTGAAGGGGCTGACAAGCAGCCAGTGCTGAGCTCCGGCCCTGGAAATCCCATCAGGTCCCCCCAAATCACTCATTACCTCGGCAATGTTAGCCTTAGGCATTTTGTTAGGAATCAGAAGGCAGCTGCCAGTGTGAATAACAGCCTGTGCAGCACACAGCCTTTGTACCGGTACAGCGGTGTCAGTTCACATGAAGAATAATAACAACCCCTGCTCCTGTCAAGTGCTTTTCATCCGTAACTCACACGCACGTTACACAGGAGGTAGGATCACCGCCCCCATTTCACAGGAGGGAAAACTGTTGGGAGAGGATTTTTAACCAATATCATTACACTGGGACAAGCCCAGGGTCGATGAACTTAGACTAGGCTAAGGTTGGTGGTGCTGGATAATCAGCTGAACACGAGGTCCCAGTGCAACACTCTGTGGCCAAAAGAACCAATGCCATCCTGGGATGCAATAAACAGGGGAATCTCAAGTAGGAGCAGAGAGGCTATTTTACCTCTGTCTGTGGCACTGGTGCCACTGCTGCTGGAATCCTGTGTCCAGTTCTGGTGCCCACAACTCATGGAGGGTGTTGATCAATTGGAAGGTTCAGAGAAGAGCCGCAAGAATGATTAAAGAAAACCTGCCTTATAGTGAGAGACTCCAGGAGCTCAATCTCTTTAGCTTAACAAAGAGGTGCCTATAGGTGCCTAAGTGGGGAACAGTATTTAATAATGGGCTCTGCAGTCTAGCAGAGAAAGGTCTAACACGATCCAGTGGCTGGAAGTTGAAGCTAGGCAAATTCAGCCTGGAAATAAGGTGTACATTTGTAATGGTGAGAGTAATTAACCACTGGAACGATTTACCAGGGTCATGGTGCGTTCTCCAGCACTGACCATTTTTCAATCAAAATTGGATGTTTTTCTTAAAGCTCTGCTCTGGGGATTCTTTTGGGGGCAGGGCCACGGGCTGCGTTTTGCAGGAGGTCACAGTGGGCCCTTCTGGCCTTGGAATCTCTGACTCTACGAGCTCGGTGCGCCACAGCGGGTGGTCAAACAAACAGGTTTTACAGTGAGCTGGGATATAATACTGCAGATGTTACTGGAATAGGGTGTTCTGCCCACCCCATCTCCAAAGTATAGAGCAGACCGTGAAGGGGATTAGAGGTCAGGCGAGGTTGACAAGGTTGGGGGTGTTTAGTTTAGAAAGGAGGCCAGGAGGAAGGGGGAGCAGGAGAATATGGGGTGCAGAGAAGTCAGGTGCTCCCAATCCCTCTTTCTCATGGACATTGAACAAAACCAAAAGGCAACATATTTACAGCTGATCAGAGGGTCACATGATGCATAACTAACCTGCAGAACTGCCCGCTCCGAGACAGCATGGAGGCCAGGCATTCAGCTGCACTCTAAAAAAGGATTGGATGTTTATATGGAGAATGAGAACAGCCGCGTGACAAGATCGGAGGCTACAAACCCTCCCACTCCAGGGCATGAGACTGACATGAGTTGAGGGGAGTGGGCCATGGGAAGAAACTCTGCCCCTCCCCCACTTCTCTGCTAGGAGGTTTCTTGCACCTTCCTGTGAAGCAGCCAGTAACTGGCCACTGCCAGAGTAGAGACACTGGGCCTCCTGGATCTGCTCTGCTCTGGACTATGGTGCTCAAGGTTATGAATTGTCAAGCCCATTCAGACCAGGGCCCATCTAGCCCGGTATCCCGTCTCTGATGGGCTAGCCCCAGCTGCTTCAGAGGAAGGTGCAAAAACTCCTGAACTGGCAGCTCTGGGATAAACTGCCTCCAAGGAAAATGCTTTCCTGCTCCCCCTGTTGTTCTGTTGTTCTGACACAGGAGGATTTCTAGCCCTTCCCAAACTGCTGCTACTTCTTAACCCTGGCTGTGATTATACTCTGGATAATCTCATTATCTGTATAAATGTCCAGGCCTTTTGGGAATCCTGATAAACTCTGGGCCTCAACGGAATCCCGTGGCAGGGAGTTCCACAGGTTAATATGGGTTATGTGAAAAGGTTTTTCCTTTTATCAGTTTTTCATGTGCTGCCTTTCACTTTGTGTCCCCTTGTTCCTGGAGGATGAGCTGAGGGAACAGCAGTTCCTGACTAGCTTGCTCTTAACAAGCCATTATTTGTATAACTTCACCATCAGCCCCCCCATTCATAACTGCCCTCATATAGAGTCCTTCTGAAAGAGCTCACACTCTAAACAGAGAAAGCAAGGGTTAGCACCCCATTTTACCTCCTGGGGAAACTGAGGCACAGAGCAATTAGGTGACTTGACCGAGGCCACACAGGGAGCCTCTAGCAGAGCCAGGAATGGAATCCAACTCTCCTGGGTCCTAGGCCACAGCCTTGATCACAGAACCATCCTTCTCCACCTTTTGCCCTTGCTTCAGGGCTGGATGGAAGCACCAAAACACCGCTAGCAACGCTGTTGCTGTGATGCCTCTGCATCCTGCTGGGATGGAACAGGGAGCCCTGGAACCCTCTCAAGAGAGCAAGCTGGGAAGAGATGTCCCGGTGACAAATTCCCTCCCCTGGTGTCTCTCTCTGGTTTACATCCTGCTCTGAAACCAACAGAGGAGCTGAACAATTCTTGTGCTGGCTCCTTCAGCCTCGTTTTGTGACAGACTCGAGGGGGCGTGGACACTGGATTCATCTCTCAGCCCTCAGGCCCAGACAGGCTGGAGGTGCCTCTGGGGGAAGCTCACTCAGTGGCTGCTTCTTTCTGGGAGCTGGGTATCAGACACCAGGGTATCGGCCAGCCTAGCCCTTCTCCCCACCACGGAGTGTAGCCCACCTGCATCACAGCCGATGTCTGGGTGGGAGGAGCGTTCAGCCGCCGCCGCTCCAGGCCCCACATCTAGTGAAATTTCCGGCTGCTGCTCGCCGCATGCCTTCATTCACGCGCAGAGAAAAGGTACAGCTGCCGCAGCGTGTCCCCCGAGGGACGCGATGGCACCATCCGCCCATGAGTGCAATTTATATGTCAGAAGGACCCATATGGACCAGGACAATGGGGGAGCCTGTCCCTCCAGCTGTTTCTTGAAGAGCCTCTGGTTAAACACAAAGGCCCTGGCTCCCAGCCCGATGAGCTGGAATGAGCTTCCACCCGCCTGCTGCTCCGCTGCGCACGCCTCACCCAGTCGGGGGACTGCATTCCAGCACCTTCTGAACTGCTCCCTGCAGGGCATCTGTTTGCCCCCATCCGTGCCCTTCTATCTGTTTGGCTGGCTGGCTGGCACACACTGCCACCCATCACTATAGCGCTGCCACTTAAAATCAATGGGCAAGAGCGAAGTCCCTAACGGACATCAGGGCTGCTGGCTTTTCTTCCTTTTTGAGGGTATAAAATCTCCACTCGGGGGGGCTGGAATTTGGTAGGTTTGTTTTTAGTTTTTCAGTTTGTTTTTGGAGGGAGGGGCCGGTTGGGGGTGTCAGTGTCGGAGGGACATTCGTGGGATGGTAGAAAGGGCTGTGTCAAAGAGGAAGGGCTAGCAGTGTGTCCTAGTGCTGGTCAGACAGTGGATTCAGCTGATCTCCTCTGGGAGTGCGTCCCAGAGCCAGACCCCCCGACTGGGAATGCTGGGTCCCCAGTTCTCCTGGATGCTGTGATCTGCACCGTCCCAGAGGACCACAGCTGTCCTGGCTGTCAATAGATCAAAATTCAGTCTGGGGCTTGATCTGTTCATTGCTTCGAAGATTCAGCCTTGAGAGCTGATTGAATGAGATTAATGAGGGGGGAGGCTGTTCAGCCCGCCCAGAATCACTGCTGCAGGCTCTCTGCAGACTCAGGCAGATGTCACTGCATTGGTTAAGCTCCGTTCATATTTCATGGACTCAGTCACTGCTTGTAAAGCCAGACTGTGCTGATGGGGCCACTTGAGTTCCTACCCTTCCCAGCCCACTAGTCTGATTGAATCATGACTAAGGCTACATTTCAGTCACAGGTATTTTTAGTAAAAGTCATGGACAGGTCACGGGCAGTAAACAAAAATTCACGGCCCGTGACCTGTCCATGACTTTTTCTATATACCTCTGACTAAAACTTGGGAGACGGGAGGGGAGTGGCTCGGGGGGTCGGCCCGGGGGGTGCCGCGGATGCTGGGGGAACGGCCCATGGGGCGCCGTGGGTACTCGGAGGGCGTGGCCTGGGGGAGCACCGGGGGGGCGCAGCCCAGGGGGTGCCGTGGGTGCTCGGGGGGTGGGAGGGTTGGCAGGGCTGGGGCAGGTTCCCTACCCAGCTCCTGGGAAGCGGCGACCTTCAGCTCCTAGCTCCATGTGCTGCCTCCACTCTGCCCCAAGCCCCGGTTCTGCAGCTCCCATTGGTTGGGAACCACGGCCAATGGGATCTGCAGGGGCGGTGCCTGCAGGTAAAGGCAGCAGGTGGAGCTAGGTGCTGAGGGAGGGGAGTTCCTGTCGTCCTTCCGGGGAGGCCTCCCCCAGGTAAGCACCACCCTGCACCCCAATCCCCAGCCCTGAGCTCTCCCACACCCAAACTCCTGCTGCTGGGGGGCAGGAGGGCTTGAGACTGCCCCAGCAGCAGCTGGTGTGACTGGCCCAGGGGCTGCCCGAGCTGCTCAGGCAGCTCCCAGGCCATCCGCACGGGCTGCTGCAAAAGTCACGGAGGTCACGTAAAGTTACGGAATCCGTGACCTATGTGACAAACACAGAGCCTTAATCATGACCCCCAATCAGCTTCTCCTTGGGCACTAATTAGCCTCCGAGTGATCTGTGTGCAGGCTCAGGGACTCACTCCCTGCACTGTCACACCCCTGGATGGAGCCCAAGAGCTTGTGTTTGACTAACGCATCTTCCAGCAGGGCCTCCAGCCTGGATCTGAAGGGAGTCTCCAGCCCTTCCCTCGGGAGTTTGTGCCATTGTTAATCACCCTCCCTGTTACAAAATTGCACCCTATTTCCAGTACAATTTGCCTGGCTATAGCTTCCAGCCATTGGCAGCTGTTCTGCATTTCTCTGCTGGATGACAGAGCCCTTTAGGACCTAGGGTTGCCTCCCCAGGAACGCACTTGTACGTCGCAAGCTTCTTTGCACTAAACTGAATAGATTGAGCTTGTTAAATCTTGTTCCAACTTTTCAACATCGTCTTAAAAATGGGGACACCAGGCCTGGACGCAGTATCCAGTATCTGCGCCGCCAAGGCCATGCACAGAGGTGAAATCACCTCCCTGCTCCTCCTCGTTGCTCCTTGGACTAGCCTCCAAGGCCTGCACTAGCCTCTTTTACCACAGCCCCACACTGGGAGCTCCTGTTTACAGTGACTGCTCTCCAGGGCACAGGCCCCTGTCTGAAGGCAAGGCCTGCAGGCCGGGTTCCGAGACGGGTGACCTTGCCTTGCCTGGACTAAAGGGCATTGTCTTAGAAAGGGCCCAGCTAATCTTATCAAGTGATCCGGAGCTCTCCATGAGACAGCCCTGTCCTCCTCATCACTGCCCACTCTGCCAATCTTTGTGTTAATCAGCCATGATTGTATGTTGACATCCAGGTCACTGAGGGAAGGGCTGGAAGATTTTCAACACTACTGCGGTGGTGAGAATGGACTTTTTTGCTTTGTTTTTTAATGAAAGCTGGGAGTCAGCACAATCTGTGTGCCTCATGATGCCATCAAGCAGGCCTGATTCTGCGCACACACGATTCAGGGCCTGGTGCTGCAGGCTGTTACTCCCACGGAGTACCACGTACGTAAGGAGAAGCTGCATTGAAGCCGGTCACCACTGTGTGAGGCAGGGAGC
>NW_020665405.1:1162569-1165476 GCF_002925995.2 Terrapene triunguis
GACTTCTGATTAGGAACATTTGGGGCTGGTGGGACTGTCTGTAGATCAGTCATTTTTACCATTTTTAGGGGTATTGTATGAACACTTAGAGACCCCCGATTGAGAGCAGGGCCCTGGCATGCCAGGTGCTGCACAGACACAGACTGGGAGACAGTCCCTGCCCCAACGGGCTCACAGCCTAAATGGATGAAATGGACACAGGGCAGGAGTGGAAACTGAGTCACTGAGTGGGGAAGAGACTTGCCCAAGGTCCTCCAGCAGGTCAGGACAGAGCCAGGAACAGAAAAGATAGTTCCCTTTTTTTGTAACTGGTCTTCGAGATGTGTTGCTCATGTCCACTCCATCGTAGGTGTGTGATCGCCACATGCACCGGTGCCGGAAGTTTTTCCCTCAGTGGTATCCATAGGGGACTGGCACGTATGGTACAGTATAAGGGGCACTGCCGGCTCTTAGTTCCTTCTTGCCGGAAACAGCACTGGGGAGTCCAAAGCGGGGGACAAACAGGTCAAAATCTCCAAAGTTGTGGTGGGACGGAGGTGTCATCCCACCCCAGCGTCCTGTGCAGGCCTGTCCTGGGGACGGGGAGCCAGCTCCCCACTTCCAGCTCCTGTTCAGGGGCCTCCAGACCCCCCCCCCCCGCCCTGGCCACACTCCCAACCTCAGGGCTCCCAGATGTGGCTCATCCATGGCCACTACTTGCACCCCCAGGGTCCCTGGGGGCTTTGCCTTCCGCTCCATCATGAGTCCCACAGCAAAGGTTCCCAGAAACGGGCTCCTCTCAAGTGTGTCCATCAGTATCAGGTCTCACAGACTCCCAGCGCTCTGTCACCCGGCTGGGGCGTCAGCAGCACAGACTGAACCCAATAGCTCTGGATCGAAGTGCGCGAGCTGCAGAGCCAGAGCTAAGGACCTAGACTCCCTGGTGCAAAGGGTGTAGTAGGCTCCCGGGGCTCTGTATTTGGAGTGGGCACTGGAGGGAAACAGCGCCGATCTGCAAGCGCGGGTGACAAAACATCAGGGGCGCCGAAATGGGGGGAGGGGCAGAGGGCCATGGCCCCATCACTTTTTTACTATCCGTTAAGTGTGAACGATGGAGGGGAGGGGGCAGAGAGGAGTGGAGAGGAGAGAACGGGGGCGGGGGGGTCTTGTGAGGAAGAGGCAGCATGATGGCAGAGGCGAGTGGAGAAGGGGCGGTGCAAGGGCGGGGCCTTGGGGAAAGGAGTGGGGTGAGGGTGGGGCCTTGGAGAAAGGAGTGGGGTGAGGGTGGGGGCTCGTGGAGAAGAGGCAGTGTGAGGGCAGGGTGGTGCCAGGGCAGGGGCTCAGGGGAAGGGGCAGCGCCAGGGCAGGGACTCAGAGAGAAGAAGCGGGGCCTCAGGGGTGTGACATGGGGGCGGGGCCACAGTTCGGGAGCCTCTGCCCCCCCCCCCGTCCTGCAAAAGAGCCAGGTGATGATCAATGATCAATGAAGGTGAAAGCTATGCATTAAATTCTTTGATGCACAGGCCATAATTAACCTGTGGAACTCACCGCAGGGTTGGACCACGTGAACGTCCAGTCATGGTGCATAAAGGACTCCTAGCTGAAGTCAGGTATCAGGACCAGACTCACAAACAAGCTCAGCTCCGTTGAGTCACCTAAAGGAAACAGGTGGATTCTCTAACATGCTCCAGCCCTGGTAGTTACTCCTCCGCCATGCCACTACACGGTCTCCCAGGGAGTGGGGCTCTGCTTAGGATCTGGGAAAGCTGGGTATGTTATTGATAACTGCCCCCAGGGGGCTCTCACCCCTTGCTCTGAGACAGGAGATTGGACTAGCTGGACACCTGGTCTGATCTGGATTGGCCAGCCCCATGCTCCTTTGGCAAGGCAGAGAGGTTCACTGCGGAGGCTGTTGTTGTGGGGCTGGGCCACGGGCACTGGTGGTGATGGATCGTGTGGGTCTGGGGATTGGGTCCCACGTCAGCAGGGCTCCCAGGGAGCATGTTGGGAGCTGGCTCAGGTGACGCCATCCTCGGTGGAGATTCAATGTGCCAGGAGCCAAGTGTGGCTGGTTTCAGTGCCCCCCTGGCAGGCCCAGGGCCCGAAGGCCAATGAAGGGATCTCCAGCTCACACAGGAATTCTAGGCCTGTGCTGTATAACAGCTGAGACTAGACAGTCACAGTGGTCCCTTCTGGCCTTGAGATCTATGAATGAACAACCCCTCGTGCCCCTCTCTGCGAATGGGGATGAGCTCACCCTCTCTCCCCCAGGGGAGGATGGGTAAGTCCGGGGCGTCAGTGGGAGGAAAGGTGTGGAGCGGGGCTGCCCTGGGGGGAATCCTGGCCCCCCGAGCGCTGGGCTCCCCACACACCCTCAGTCTGGCAGAGAATTCCAAGGTGGAGACTTTTTAATAAATCAAAATCCTTCCTTTTAAATAAAAAAACCCCTGAAATGGCTGTGGCCTGGCAGCCCTGGCTCTGGGGCCAGGCCCATCTCCGCAGGGCCTGCGCCTGGCAAGGCACAAAGCCACAAAGCGAAGGAGTCTGCACCTTGGCCGCGGCTCCATGGGAACCGCCCAAGTCATAACTCATCCCAGAGGAGAGGGGCCAGTACCATCCCATCTCTCTGTGCAGGCCTTGGGGCTTCGCTTTCATTGCTGGCAAGCTCAGCTGAGGAGCAGTTTCCAGCAAGGGAGACAGAACAGCTGGGAAGGGCAGTTAGCTAGTAGGTGGGTCAGTATCATCGTCTCCCTTATAGGGGTGGGCAAACAGGCTCAGAGAGGGGCTGGGACTAACTCAAGTCTGCAGCAGGGCCACAAATAGAACACAGGAGTCCTGCTTCCCGCGCCTGTGTTCCAACCCACTAGACTGCACTCCCCTCCCAGAGCTGGGGGTAGAACCCAGGAGTCCTGACTCCCAATCTCCTGT
>NW_020665405.1:1165486-1176003 GCF_002925995.2 Terrapene triunguis
CCAGAGCTGGGGGTAGAACCCAGGAGTCCTGACTCCCAATCTCCTGTTCAAACACATTAGACCACACTCCCCTGCCAGGGCTGGGGGTAGAACCCAGGAGTCCTGACTCCCAGCCTCTGGCTCTAACCACTCCACCATGCTACCTCCCTTTGGAAAAGGGATGCATGTTGTCATGCTGCCTGGAGCAGCTCACAACCGGGAGTGCCGAGTCAGGGCAGACTGTCAGAAGCAGGGCAGATACCCCAAGCTGGTGGTATGTTCTGTAATTAGATTTCACCAAGCCAGACAGTAACAAATGTGAACTGGATCGCTGTACCAGCCTTACCATGGAGTCACAGACCATCCCCTCAGACTCTCCAGTCTGTCTTGCTGCTCAAACAAATTGGACTTTGTGATAAGATAGTTACTTACACTAAAAAACACATCACATTTAGGTTGCTCCCAGTCCCAAGAGACCGTCTGTCACTTACCCCAGATCGTACTCTAGATCTTACAAGAAAGACAACGCTGGCAGCCAATTCCATAGTAAACTAAAGATTTATTAGCTAAGAAAAGGAAATGAGAGCTACCGAGATGTTAAAGCAGGTGATCTACACGCACAGGTGAGTCACAGCTTGTAATGCCAAAAGGTGGCAGTGATGGAATAAACTTCCAGGTTCCCAAAAGTCTTTTCAGGGTACCCAGATTGTCTCTGGGGATTGCTGCTTTGCATCTGCTACACTTCCCTGTCAGAGTCCAAACTGTCCAGAGATGAGAGATCTTTCCTTGAATCCAGACTTCCAGCTTCTCACAGAAAACAAGCTGTCAGGGTCACAACGCATGAGGGCTTTTCCTCTGACGACAGTGAGTGAGGAATGCATTTGGAGGCTTTGGCCTCTGATCATCACACACAATGACCACTTGGTTTGAAATTAGCACTTTTCTGTTAAAGTTTTTTATTAGCATTGCACAAGACTTCTTTCTCGTTTGATGGCTTGTTTGCTGGGTTATTTAGTTACAGGGGAACACACAACATAAATGTTTGCTACTCCATTACAATGGGATACAGAGACGTGAAAACAATACAAGAAACATCCCACTAGTTTTCATGAAGTTTGAACCCCAGCTACACTCTTATACATTTAACAATCACTTTGATATACACTGATACACAAGGGAATTGGCCTGGGGCTCTGGCATGAGCTGGCACCTGCTCTGCCAGTGTCACACATGGGTATGCAAATATGTACAGCCCTTAGGCCCTATGGCAATATGGGAGCCCGCTCCGCGACCTGGAAGGTGTGCTCATTTGCAATGCGTCAGGGAAGGGGTGGGCGAAGGGAGGCTGGGAGCCCAGGCTGCAGCTGTCAGTGGGCAGGGAGTTTGCTCAGCAGGAATGCCTTGTGCACCTCGCGGTAGGCATTGCGGAGCAGCACGTAGGGGAAGCAGGTCTCCAGCATGTCGACCGTCAGGAAGGACGACTCCTCCACAATCTGAAAGAGACACGCAGAAGAGCAGCATCAGGGCCTATCCCCACCGCATGTCCCAGTGTGTGGCCCCACAGAGCAGGGGAACCCCAGGCCTTCTGGAGACCTCTGGGTATTTCACAGGGTGGCCAGCAGCAGGATTGGCAGCAATAACAGCAATTGCCCTAGAGAGAGCCATGTGGCTGGGCATGTAGACCTGAGGGACTGGGCACCCTTGCAAGCCAGCAATAAAGGACCAGCTGCAGGGAATGTCAGAGGGAAAGTCTGGGCTGGTGGCTAAGGGACTGCCTGGGGACTCAGCAGACCTGGGTTCTCCCCTGTCTCCCTGGGGAACTCATCGCTGCTCTGTGCCTCAGTTTCCCCATCTGTACTAGGGGGTGACCTACAGGAGTGAAGAAGGGATAATTCATTAATCTGTGACCCTGCAGGGCAATGGGCTAGAGAGGGGAGCGGTGACTTCCCTGAAGTCAGGGAGCAAGGCAATGGCAGTGCAGGGGATAGAACCCAGGAGTCCTGGCACCCTTTGCATGGAACAGCTAGGTAGGGGAGGCCGCTGTCCATAACTGAGTGTCTTGCCCTCCCCTTTGCTCTGCAGATGTTAAGGCTCCAGCTATGACAGAAATTCACACTGGCCCTGGAGTAAAAGTGCTTCAGAAAGAAAGAGAACAATGCTGCCTCTGGGGAATGAGGGGCGGGGAGGAGGCTGTGATGGCTGGACTCAGGGGAAAGCTGGGCCATGTCTCCAGGAGGGTCAAGCACAGCGTTGGCATTCAAAAGGGCCTAGGCTGCTCCTTGGATGGGGCTTCCTTCCGTGAAAGCCCTAGCGGAGCAGGGTGGGCAGACTGGGAGGTGGGCCTGGGACCATAACTGGCAGCTGCCCCTTCCCTCACACCACACCTAACCATCGCCTGTGGCTGGGGGATGGGGGCGGGGCATCGAGCCGGGGGCAGATCATCTCCCCAGCAGGGAGAGGCTGGGTGAGAGGGGTGCCTCCGATGCCAGCGCTGCAGGAGGGGAGGGGGGCCAGTGGGTTTCCTTCTGTATCTAGCACATGTGGGTCAGGGGAGACAGACCCAGCACCCTCCATTCACCAGACAAAGGAGCCAGGGACAGGGGTGTAAGAACAATTTGTATTGGTTCCCCAGCACCTCTCGTTCCAGCACCCCAGGCCAGGGATGAGTCCAGGGCCTGTGCCCACTCCGCTGTCCCTGCTCCCCAGGCAATGCTGCATGGGGTGGCCCATTCCCCGCAGCCAGCCCGTGGGGACTCAGAGTCGACGTGGCCTGCAGCAGCCACAGAATCCAGCATCCCCTAACCTGGCTGTGGAATTTCCCTCTCACCCGGCGGCAGCCCTGCTGCCAGGCTCTGTGCGTGCCCGCCTAGGTGCCATAGGCCCATGGGTCTGGCTCAGGAGCCGAGCTAGGCACAGAGCCCATGCGCTGGGCTCAGCAGCGCTCTCCCCAGATGGGGACAATGAGCCCACGCAGCCTCATTCACACGCTCTAGATTGAAACATTTGCATTTAAATTGCTTTGCTGCCAACACCCCTGCTCCCCGAATACCAATCACAGGCAGCGGACCGGGGAGCCCTCGCCTTCCCCAGACACAGCCGTCTCCTCCCATCAGGGCAGGAATCAATATCCTTCCAGTGCTAATGGAGACAGATAGCTGGCTGCCCAGTCTGCACGGGGGCTGGGACTGGCTGGCGCAAGGGGGTACAGAGTCTGGTGCCAATAGGGCAGCTCCAGGGGTGGCAGCTGCCTTCTCAGAGACCCCCCTCTCACCGGCACCCTCTGCCCCACACATGACAGGGGAATGACAGATGCATTAAACAGGCATGGAGGGGTCTCTCCCCGATGGAGAGCAGCTAGGGAGTGGGGGGCAGGGGAGGCTGGGTGCATGCTGTGATCTCAGCCCACTGAAGCAGAGGCTGGACCTGGTGATCAAAACTGGCAGGGACTGAAGCCCGGACCCCCTGACAGCAGCTCAGCATCCTCACTGAGGGTAAATCCAAGTAAGGGCCAACGGTACCCGCAGTTCCAAAACCATCCACCAGGGGCCAGTAGCAAGTGCACACACCACAGGCCTGGCAGTGCAGGGGCAAGAGGCAGTAGCTGTATGAGCCATTTGCTGGGCTCTGCCCTAGACGCAGCCTGCCTACCACCTCCTCTCCAAATGCTCAGGGAAGCCCCGGCCTGGCAGGGTGACTGTGGAACGCACTGACAGAGGGGCGTGGGTACAGTGCCCACTAGTGCTGGCCCCAGGGACTACAGCAGCTTTCCTTGTACAGTGGCAGGGGCTTGTGTGTGGTACTGGGGGTTCGACCCCCACTGAGTGCCGGAGCGCTCGCCTACACAGGAGGCTGGGGGAGCAAAGAGACAGGGGCTCTGTCCCTCTGTGGGGCCATGCTCTTGCCCCAGAGACAGTGGCTCAGTCCCCAGGAGGGGACAGCAATGGCCCATCACTGGGGCTGGGTGTGAGAACCGGCCCGAAGCAGCTCGCCCTGCTCTGACCCCAGCAGCACTGGAGCCGCTGGAAAGCCCAGGCTGCAGGGGGACAGCCTGAAACCTACCCCAAGGCTGGCAGGGCCTGGGAAGGGAGCCTGTCTCTGCTCTGCTGATTGCTTTTATCCCCTGCCCTGGGAATGAGAGCGGGGGAGGAGGCAGGTGCGGCTGGAAGCTCTGTGGGAGCCCAGCCTCACCTCCAGTCTGGGAGCAGCTCAGCACCGGGCCACCCAAATCCTAGCCAGGCTCCACAGCACCAGGCCCAGAGTGCGCGGCGGGGGTCTCTTAGCCCGAGTGTCTGCCAGGGGGATCTGTCCAGCGCCCCCAGCGCCCGCCCCAGCGCGCAGGAGCCTCACCAGGTGCATCAGCAGGGAGATGGATTCCCGGTTCTTGGAGCGAAGCTTGTCTGTCTCTTGTCCCAGCTGCAGGAGGCTCACGGACGCCAGCTGTGAGGACAGAGAGAGAGATGAGCTCTCGGGCTCTGCCTATGGTGCCTCAGCAGGGCCTCCAGCTAATGAGGGAAGCAAACCCACAGAGGCCCCTGGGACAATGCCTCTGTGCCGTGGGGAGGAGGGCGGCTGGGGTGAATGGGGCTGAGTGTCTGCGGTGAAGGGCGCCTAGGGCTCCTGAGGGGCTGAACTTTGCTAAACACGTCTCAGTAATGAAAACTGGCTGTAAGGATTAAGACCTGTTGGCTTCTCCAGTGCCTGGGGATGGGGCAGGGCAGAGGCCTGCCCCGAGCAGGGGTCCTGGTGGCTCCTATTCCAGACCCAGCTCGGCACCAAGACTGGAGACGGGGAAAGCGTTCCTGGCTGAAGTAGAGACTCACCGGGCGCAGGGAGGCGGCTCTTCACCCGCCCCCTTTCCTGCCCCCTGGGTTGGGGACCAGCTGGGGCAGCTCCGAGCTGCAGGGAGCTGGCGCCAGGCCCTTTTGGGGCTCGGAACTGGAATGTCAGGGAGCTCGTGACAGAGCAAATCAGTGACTTGCCTGCACCAGGATCAATGGGACCAAAGAGACGACTGGGCTGGGAGCCCGTCTCTGACACCAGCCTCAGCTGGGCGGGAGGAGCAAGGTGAAAATGCTCCTGGGGCACCTGGCCTGCTGCCAACAGTGCATTGGCCAGATCTGCAAAAGGGCTCAGCTCCCATTGTTCAGGGGAGGGGTTCTCCACTGTTCCTAATGGGAGAGATTCATTCTCAGCAGAGGAGGGGGATTCTCCATTGTTCTCAGTGGAGGGGAGGGGGACTCATCACTGTTTGCAGTGAGGGGAGGTGGTTCTCCATTATTCACAGCGGGGGGAGAAGGATTTTCCATTGTTCTCAGTGCAGGGGGGAGGGGAATTCTCCATTGTTCTCAATGAGGGAGGAGATTTTCCATTGTTCTCTGTGCAGGGAAGTGGATTCTCCATTGTTCTTAGTGCGGGGGAGGGGGAATTCTCCATTGTTCTCAGGAGGAGCTGCTGGGTGCTCAGCACTTTTGACAGTCCCTCCCCACCTGTCCAATCCCATGAGCTGAATCTCAGAATGGGGTCAGCCCCCCATGCAGGGCCCAAATTGCGGGGCAGCCAGAGGCTCCCAGACTCGGGGGATGTTGACACACACCCAGGTGAAAGACTCACACCTCCACTTCCACCCGCCTCGCCAGTCCACGTGCGGGATACAACGTCCCCCCGATCCCAGCCAGCCGTGGATTGGGGGGCAAGCCACGACCTGGCCTCCTCGGCCCCTCTCTGCCACTCACACACTGTCAGAATTGCTTCTTCCAGAGGCCTGGGCCCCCTCCCAGCTCAGCCCCCTGCGACAGCCTGGGAGCGGCGAGGTTAGTGCTGCCATGTGCTGGGCACTGAAGGAAACACAGGTGCATGGGGCTTGCCACACTTGATCAGAGCAGGGTCCCCCTAGCACAGGGGCACCCGCTGCTTCAGAGCAAGGTGTAGCAGCCCCCGTAGTGAGCAATGGTGGAATAACCTTCCTGACCCCGCTCAGCCAGTGCATGGAGTTTGCCCTGAAGCAGGAGGAGATTACAGTCTGAGCCCATGTCTACACTACCGGCACTACGACGGTGCTGTAGCCAAGCTGCTGTAGTGGCGTATTGTCAACACTTCCTACAGCAAGAGAAGGGGTTTTTCCATTGCGCTAGGAGCCCCCTCACAGCTAGCTGGCTTGATGGAAACATTCTTCCCTCGACCTGGCTGCATCTCCATTGGGGGGTCGGTCACACACCCCTGAGCGCTACAGCTACATCAACCTAACTTTTAAGTGTAGAACAGGCCTAAACAGACAGACTGACAGACCCATCTCCACGAGCAAGCACCCCTCTGCTCCATGCCGGGATGCTGGGGTAGCTGAGAACAGCGCCCCCTAGTGAGTCGCCTGACCACTGGCCCCAAGCCATGGGGCATGACGGAACCCCCATCCCTGAAACATTCCCAGCTGCAGTGGGCTGTGCATTGCCCAGGGGGACAGCACTGATGATCTAACTGGCTCTGTGATTCTTCATGCCTCCTGTGAAGGGCAACCTGGGCTTGGCACCTGTCCTTAGCATTATTTATCTCTGCAGATGCCCAGACACATCCCATGCCCTGCATCTGTCTCCAGATCTCTGTGCTGGCCGATGAGGGTGCAGCAGCAGGCAGCGAACGGGCATGCAGAGCACAGATGGTTTGCTTTCAGCTGCCCTGGCAAACAAGACCCCTGCAGCTGAGAGCTCAGCGCTGCCTGCCCCTGGCATGCTCTCACTACCAGCCAGCTGTGAGGCTCCCAAGGAGCGGCCTCAGCTCCTCCACCGGTGTCTGGGCTTTGCAAAGTGCCTGGATTTCCTCCCCGTAGAAATTGCATATTGATGCTGGGGTCTGCCCCCCGCCACACGAGAATACGCCAACATATCTGATCTCACACGCACCCAGGTCAGTTAGAAGCAGCTCCATTGCAGTAAATGGAGATACACCAGTGCAAGTGAGATCAGGAGCAGGCCAACCAGCCCCCCGAGCCATGCCAGTCACTCAGTGGCTCGGGCCTGCCAGGCCCTTAGCCTAGTGCAACGGTTCTCAAACTGTGGGTCAGGACCTCAAAGTAGGTTGGGGCCCCGTTTTAATGGGGTCACCAGGGCTGCTTGCTGGACTTGCTGGGGCCAAAACCCAAGCCCAAGGGCATCATCCCTGGATGGCGGGGCTCAGGTTACAGGCCCCCTGCCTGGGGCCGAAGCCTTTGGGCTTCAGTTTTGGCCCCACCAGGCTTTGGAATCCAGCGGGGCTCGGGTGGGCTCAGGTTCAGTCGCCCCTCCTGGGGTCGTGTAGTGATGTTTGTTGTCAGAAGGGGGTCACGGGGCAATGAAGTTTGAGAACCCGGCCTCGTGGATACAGCACTGCACTAGGACCCAGGAGACTAGGCCTGAAGTCCTGGCTTCCTGCTGGGTTATAGGGTGACCAGTCATCCTGTTTTTAAAGGGACAGTCCCATATTTAAGCCCTCCTGCAGGTGTCCTGACTTCTTAAAAATAGGCAAATTGTCCTGTATCTTCTGTCTCCCCCTCTTCCCCACATCAGTACTGGCAGGTCCTGCTGCTGGCCAGATCCCTGCTCGCCAGCCACCTGCCCACCAGCGGTGAGTGGGGAGTCCAGTGGCCGATGATGGAGGGGGTGGGGTGCAAGGCTGGTGGCAGGGCAAAGCTGCAGCACGCAGGGCTGGCTGCTTCCCCTGCTGGTCTGTCAGCACAGTCCCCGCTGTGTGCCGGCTCTCAGCCAGCAGGGCCCCGTCCCCTGTCTTGTTTTTGGCTGGCACTGGCCGCGCACTGTGAGCTGCAGTGGCTGGTGAGTGCGGGCAAGTGCCAGCCGGTTACATGTCACCTCTGCTGCCCACCCATCGGCCCTTTACATGTGCCCCCTTTCGCTGTCCTCTCCCTGCTTTGCCCCTTGCCCCCCCCCACCTCCGTCCAGCCCTGCTGTTCCTGCATAATCTCCCCCCGCAGGGCCCGTCTCGCTTCCCCAGCTGTGTGGAGAACCAGCCCCTGGTCAGAGTGCACAGCTCACCAGCAGCCTGGCCAGCAGGCTCCTTCCTTCCCGCACTGCCTCTGGCTGGGCTGGCACCCTGGGAAAGCCCAAGACCCTCCGGCCCAGGGCGCTGACCAGGAGAAGCGGAGCCCTGCATGTGCCAAAGCCCCGCACAGCGCTGGCACAGGGAAGCCTCTCCGCCCCTCAGCTAAGCACACACACACACACCACATCTGGGAGCAGCTCCCATCCCTTCCCTCCCGCACAGAGCCGAAAGGCTGCTGCTGGCCACATTCTGCTGCGAACCCTGGCAGAAATCTAGGGGAGAAGGGGCATGTGACCTTGCATCCCCCTGCCCCACGTGTTGCCTTGGGAAGATGCCCCCCCATGTGAGAAAGGTGTGTGGGAGTGTGTGTGTGTGTGTCACCTCTCCCTGTGTGAACCCTAAAGCCTGAAAGATAAGAAGGTAAATAAAAAGAATCCAACTGCGCAGTAATTCGTTTTTAACAGGGGCTCAGTCAACTTGATGTTAATTTGAACGTTTGTACTGCATAGTTCTGATTGATTGCAGCTGAACTCGCTTGAATACGAGTAATTTTACCAGGTGTCCCATATTCAGCATAGGGAAATATGATCACCCTACTGGCTGACCTTGGGCAAAACTCTCTGCCTTGGATTCCCACCTGTAAAATGGGGACTGTGATACTGCCCTCCTTTGTAAGGCACTTCGGAGAGCTAGGAAGGATTGAGACTGAGGTATTATTAGCTGGCAACAGTAGTAGTCTGTTATCCTCTAGGTGGACCAGGGAAACACTAGGAGAAATGCAGTTTCAGTTCCCTGCTCTGCCAGACTTCCTGCATGACTCTGGTACTTGAGATATGTCCACACTGCAGTTAAACACTCACAGCTGGCCTGTGTCAGCTGACGCGGGCTACGAGGTTGTTTAACTGTGGTGTCAAGCGGGGTGGGTCCCAGAGCCTGTGCTCAAGCATGAGCCTGAATATCTACACCACAATTCAACAGCCCCAGACCCTGAGCCCGAGTCAGCTGACACAGGCCAGGCACGCAGGCATTTAATAACAGTGTCGACATCTCCTTAGTCTCTCTGTGCCTCAGTTCCCTAGCTGTATGATGGGGATGCTAGCCCTGCCCTGCCCCCACGGGGTGTGTGGGGATCAATACATTAAAGATTGGGAGATGCCCAGATGTTACAGCAATGACTAAGCTAGCCCGATGCACAATTTACAAGTCTGTTACCCTGTGATGCTTCTTCAGTAGGAAGTGA
The DNA here is from genome assembly GCF_002925995.2 of Terrapene triunguis. Taxonomy (NCBI): domain Eukaryota; kingdom Metazoa; phylum Chordata; order Testudines; family Emydidae; genus Terrapene; species Terrapene triunguis. The sequence goes on from NW_020665405.1 coordinate 1,174,731, forward strand.
ACTGAGAACTAACAACTCGTTACACATTGTGGGCCATCAGAAGATGCCAGCTTTTGGTTACTACCATCCTTGGCCAGACCAAACCAGCAGCTGATCCCTGAGCTCTCGCCAGGGTTTGTGGCTGCAGGTGAAAGTCCACAGAAAGGACGCCACTGGCTCGTTTTGCGATCTCTGACGTTTCTAATCAACAATGAATCAGGTTCACTCCCTAGCTGGCTGTTTTCCCACAGGCCAAAAATAAGTCTGACGCACAAGCCTTTTCCAATCCCCCAATTCCTCCGTCAATCACTCACCGCGCGCCAGGGAGAATGGCACAGGATTGATTTTCCCTCGTGTCTGGCCTTGGGACTCCAGAATTGCATGTAGCAAGGGCTCAAAAGCATGGAAAGCCTGAAACACTCGGAGAGAAAAGAACCGGGAGGCACTGGGAACCAGGCAGTGGCTTGTCCCTCGCTAAATTCCCCCAGCTTAACAGATGGGCAGGCAAAGCCCTGCCAAGATTGAGCTGTGCAGATAGGAGTAAATTGCAATCTTATCCAATATGCCATTTTATTGCTCTTCAAAGGCTCTCGCTTGTTTCTCTTTCCTCGAAAGGAATTTAAATGCCTCTGAAGAGCTCAAACAAGAACTCCCTGGGGAAGGAATCACTGTTTATTGACAGACTCGGCAGCAGCAGCTCCCTGCTACCCTCCCCTGGGCCATGGTTAATTAGCTTCTGTGATAGTACAGCAGCGCCTAGAGACCCAAAGGGCAGGGTTGGACAGGTAAACACTGGGAGACAGCCCCTCCCCAAAGGCCTTACAGTGGAGAACACAGACACAGGGGAGGGGGCACAGTGGGACAGAGGCAGGTGAAGTGACTTGTCCAAGGTCACACATCAGGTCAGTAGCAGAGCCAGGATTAGAACACAGCTCTTCCCAAATCCTACCCTAGGCTCTTACCCACCAGTCTGTGCCAGAGCCTCCAGCCAGCCTTTACCTCGTGTTCAGTCCGCAGCCTGTTTGTTCAGGGGGGGAACTGGCTGCCCAGCCAGCCCAGCTGGACTCATTTGAGAACCATCCGCCTGGATTTTAAATGAAGCCACCAACCACTTTGCACTGCCCAGAAGAGTCCCTTCCCCCGCCAGAGTGACTGGACTGCTCCATGCGCTGGGCCATAAACCTTGCTCCGGCTCAACCAGGAATTAGCCCCAGGCAGTGCCAACGCCTGGGCTAGGCAGGAGCTCAGACTACATGGTCACAGGCTCCTTTCTGACCTAACACTGACTCTGTGA
>NW_020665406.1:0-516 GCF_002925995.2 Terrapene triunguis
TGCCCCCGCAGGGACACAGCAGGGCCCAGGGGAGCCTGAGCTCAGGGCTGGGAGCTGGGCCCAGGGAGCCGCCCTGCGCACGTGCGAATGGGCCCTGGCCCAGAGGGAAGGAGCCTGTTGGTGCCCGATGCAGGCAGAGCCGATCAGGCCTCTGGGATTGGTGCCCGGCCCCCTCCTGCTGATGGTTCTTGGCAGCGACGCGGGGCTGTGGCCAGGCTGAGGAGGGTACCAGGATGGGTCTCTGCTCTGGAGGGATTCTGGGTGAATTCCTGCCTCCCTGCGGGTGTCAGAGTTTGGAGCAATCCAGCAGGGAGAGGCGCGCCAGTGCCCAGCGGATAACTGAGGCCTACAGCTGGGCCAGCGGAGGGACAGGGAGGCGAATGTGCTGAGAATACGCCCAGCTGTGGAGCTGGGAATATCCTCTGTAAAGCCCTCACGTCACTCGGCTCTCTCCTCCCCACACAGATCAGGGGAAAGGGAGCCTCCGGCGCAGCAGAGCCAGTGACATGCGGGTAG
>NW_020665406.1:526-5906 GCF_002925995.2 Terrapene triunguis
ATGCAGCTGCTATTCCTCGGCGGAGGAGTTGGGAAGGAGGCCAAGGAAAGATTTTATGGAAACTCCACTGTGATCGTAACTCTGAGCGGGGTTTTGTTCCATGAGGTTTTGTTCTTGAAAACTTGTCTCGTTTTGCCCACAGCCTGGCCCAAGGACTGCAGCGAGATAACCTGGAACAGGGTCAGTGGCGTCTTCGTCATCCAGCCCACAGGACTCCATCAATTCGAGGTCTACTGTGAGCTGAACAGCACCAGCGAGGGCTGGACGGTCCTCCAGCGGAACCGGCACGACACACAGATCACTTGGGCTGAGTCCTGGAGCACCTACAAGTACGGCTTTGGCAACGTGCAGGATGACTACTGGCTGGGGACGGAGTACATCTATCAGATCGCCAAGCAGAAGGTCTACCAGATCAGGTTTGTCATCCACGATTCATCCGGCACCATGAAATACGCAGACTACAACCTCTTCGGTCTGGAAGAGGAGTCCAAAGGCTACAGGCTGAGGCTGGGCTCTTACACTGGGACTGCAGGGGACGCCATGACTTCAAACAATCCTACCACCGTGCATGACAACATGAAGTTCTCTGCTAAAGACCTGGATCAGGACATTTACGGTGGGAACTGTGCGTCTAGCTATGGTGGGGGCTGGTGGTACTCGGCTTGTCATTCTGTTCGACTGAACGTCAAAGGGAGCATCACTTGGGGTAGTTTCTGTAGTGGGAACTGCCAAGCCTCTGCCATCCTCATCAAACCAGCGTCTTACTGTTAGTCACCCCTTCCCCACCTTCCTGTCTGCAGTGAGACCAACCCCTGCTCCACGAAGGGAGGGAAAAGGGTCAGAGTGTGTCATGGCCAAACCTCACACCCAACTTGGAGGGGGAAGTATCATGTTTATCCAAAATGGGGCAACTTTCTCTTTTCTTTTCTTTCATGCACTTTCCGAGCTAATATCTGCTGGGCACTTGTGCTTTGCGTTGACTTGATTTAGTTATATTCGTAATCAGAAGAATCATTTGCAAAACCTGCAGTATCCAGATGTAGAAGCTCCGGGGAGAGTAAATGCCTCCGATCCGTAGTGACTTTTCAGTGTCTTTTGCTCTCAGACTCATGTGCAGTTCCAGAGGTCACGGGTGGGGAAATCCAGAAACACAGAAGGGTTTTTAGAAACACCCGCTCTACTGCTCATTAGCAGGGATTAAAGCTTCACAGTAAAAAGGCATTTTAAAAAGTGGTGGCCCCAGTTGGTAACTTTCTGTTGCGTGCCACTTACTCTCTGCTGTGCTCTCATGGGCATCGTACTGCGTAGATCCATTCCCAGTATTCTCAGCCTTCCTGCCTTGGGGGAGTTGGGCTGGCAGACCTGGCTGGGTTCGTTGCCCCACAGTCTTAGGGGTCTGCAGGTTGCTGTGAGGGAATTTTCGGCAATGGCCTAGCAAGATTTGAAAGCCAGGCCTGCACGTCTGACGATATCTGGGGAGCTGCAGCAGTGGCGTGAGGGGCCCTTTAATCAGTACCTTGAATTACTGTCCACGTGTGCAAGTAGGTCCTAGTCCAAAGCCAGTTGATAACAGACAATCTTCCATTGACTTCAGTGGGCATTGGATCAGGCCCTAGTGTAGGGTTGTTGGGATGGGCCCGTTGCTGCCAACTGCACCAAAATTAACTCTTTGGGCCACCAGTCCTTTCTCACGTTTCGGGCAGGAGAGACTGGGATGCTGGGAGAAGAAACTATGGGCTACCTGCTATTGATACAATACCCAGAGAGAGCCTGTGGGGCAGACACGGGGTGTATTCCACTCCCACAGCAGGCGGAGCCGCTCCTCAGCCTGAGAATCAGGGCTCTGCCCCCAGCTTTGCCTGACCATGTGCTTCGGTGAAGAGGTCACAGACCCAGGGGCTGTCTCCTGTAAGGGCTCTTGCTTGCTGGCCTGCAGTCAAACAGTCACATAGCAACAAGCAAAAATGGGGGGAGGGATTTTCCAAAGGTCACGAGTTACTTAGGAGCACAGAGCCCATTGAAAGTCAATGAGCAGGGCTGGATTTGGGGGTGGGCAACCGCCCAGGGTGCAGTGGTCCAGGGGGCACCATGGTCAGGGGGCTGTCCATGCCCGTGGGACCCATGTGTGTGGGGAGGCCTGGGCAGTCGGAGAGCGGCGGCTGCTGGCCGGGCACCCAGCTCTGAAGGCAGTGCTGCCGTCAGCAGCAGCGCAGAAGGAAGGGTGGCATGGTAGGGTGTCTTGTCACCCTTCTGCAGGGAGTGGAGCTGGGGTGGCTGCGGCTGGGGCACGCAGCTCGAGTATGTTCACCTCAGCCAATCCCCGGCTGAGCCGGGAGCCAGGCCCTCCCCGTCCTCCTTAGTCCGGCGCTCCAAAAGGCAGCGACCCCCGGCCACAGCGGGAGTCGACCTCACAGAGATGCTCTTCCAGTCTCTTTCAGGTATTCTTGGGGGTGGAGAGGCTATCCCTTCCTTTAGCCAGCTGAAGACAAAATGGAGGGTCTCCCAGGGGTTTAAATAGACTTTCTCCTGTGGGTAGAGACCCCCTCCTCTCTCCAATGCAAAGTCCAGCTCCAAGATGGAGTTCTGGAGTCACATGAGCAAGCCACATGTCCATGCATGAGTCAGTTTTTAACAGCCAAGCTACATTCCTGGGAAGGCACAGATGTGGATTGGCATCTTCAAGTTCATTGTTGGCTGAAGTGGTTTTTGATTGGGCACCTAATTTGCACTTTTCTCAGGAAGCTGACCAAATGCTCTACTAGGCTAGTTACAATCAAGCAAGTATACAGCCAATATTCCTAACTTCAAGTACAAAAATGATACATGCATACAAATAGGATTAATAAATTCAGTAGATCATAAGCTTTACAGAGATATGTTACATGGCATATGTAGCATAAAACATATTCTAGTTATGTCATATATACATTCATAAGCACATTCCATGAAGCATTATGGGGGGCACCATCACACAAGGAAATTGCTCCAGCTGGGCAAAACTTTTTCCATCAGAAATGTGGTCTCAGGGAAAGCAAAATTTTCTGTGGGAAAAAGTCAACTTTGTTGAAATGGCAAATACTGCAGGAGAGGGGGCAGCATGAGAGATGAACAGGCCGTTTGCTCATGTACACACAGCACAAGAGAGAAACACAGGAGAACGGATCTGCTCTGCTCCGGGCTGGGAATTGCTTTGTTTGTTCTCTAGAGAAGGGAATGCAAACTGTTCAGCAATCCCTCCCCACAACCCGTAAGAAGAGTTAATGCTGAAAGTGTGTCAGTGGGGCCAGCTACCGTCCAAAGCAATTACTACATTTTCTGGACAAAACAATGAGGCCTTTGGACACCGAACGTCAGGAAGTCTGGAGACGGACAATGAAAGGAACCCAGCGCTGCCCCACTGGTCTAGAACCTTCCACTGCAACAGTCTGACACTAGCCACTCAACTTTGTCCCCGCCCCTGCTGTGCCTTTCTAAGGGGCCGAGGGGTTTCATCACAGAACTCTTGTTTTACTGCTTCAAATTAACTAGTTTATTTGGCCATGTAGCAGATCGCTGACTCACTGGCGCGGCGCCGCCTGCTGGTCATCCAGGAATGAGCTCAATTCCAGCACTAGGAGCGCCTCCTGCTGGCCGGTGTCTCTCCTGCTTCAGGCCCCCATGTCCCTCACAGACCCCAGTGCCCTTTACCTTGGGGTGCTGTCCCAAAGCAGTGCCCCCACACTCTGGGTCTCCCTTCCATGGGGAACCCCCTCCCCCTATGCCCACCTTGCCTCAGTGGCTACTGCCAGTCGTCATCTAGCCCCCTTTCTCTGGGGCAGACTGCAGTCTGTCATGGCCACTCATCACTGGCAAGGAGGTTGGATCAGCTGCTTCTGCCTAGCCCCAGGCTGCACCTCTGCAGCCCCAGTACCACACTGGGCCTTAACAAGGCCTCAGCCTGGGGAATTGCCAAGCCGGAGCTCCCCAGCTCCTCTTGCCCATCCCCAGCACTGCTCTGCGTCAGGGACCCTGTGCTCCCAGGCAGCCAGGCCCTTCCCGCTCCCCGCTGGAGTGAGACTGACCCAGCTCCTCCTTAGCCCTTAGATCAGGGCAAAGCTGTGGCTGCCTCTTCAAGCAGCCTACCTCAACTGCCTTTAACCTCTTCTCCTCGGAGCAGGGTTACTGCCCCGCTCCAGGTCACTTTTCCTTAGTTTGGCTTAAAGGGTCTTTTTGGAAGGGGAAATCCCTGGCTTAACAGTCTTTAGATGTTATTAAAGCCCCTTGTCGGCAACGTAAGCAGGGGGTGAATGAGCTCTCCCCTAACATCTCGCCAGGCCGTATTTGCACAGACACGCCTACTGTGCCTAGGTAATGAGCCGATGGAGCTGTTTTGCCAAAGGGATCCGTTTTGGCTGCTGTTGGGTACAGTTCACGATAGTGTTGAGTGCAGGGGGATGAAGTGCTGTTATCCGTATGAGTAAAGGGTGGCAGAACCAATGGGAGATTAATGCACAGGCCCACAGGGCCCGTGCCCAGGGGCGCCAGCCAATTTGGGGGCCCCTGCAGGAGCGCCGGAACCTGTGCAGAAGTGAGGGTGCCACTGGCTCCAGAACTGTGGCCCCGCTTGTCCTCTTCCCCTGTGGCTCTGTCTCCTGCCAGGCTGGAAGCTGGAGCCTGGCTGTGGTAAGAGGCGCCCAGGGAGCTGGGGCCAGTTGTGGGGAGCCCTGGACCCTCCACCTGCCCGGGGTGGGGGGCCAGGGAGCCCGAGAGCAGCCACAGTCTGTATCCCCACCCCCAGGGAATGCCGCCCTGGGTAGGTGGAGGGTCCGGTCCTCCCCACTGTGACTTGGGCTCCCTGGGCAGCTCTTACCACAGGCCAGCTTCCGGCCAGGCCTGGGAGTGGAGCCTTGGGGGGAAGAGGAGGACCAAGGGGCAGGGCCCCATGGTGAGGGGAGCTGGGGAGACCAAATGTTCTTTGTACCCAGCACCCCAATAAGCCTTAATCGGCCTCTGGGTGGCGTGGGCAGAGCCACGGGAGCGGGCGGTGAGTTTGGTGGCTGCATTTGGGCCAGACTGGAGTGGAGCAGCCAGGAGCCAGGTAGAGCAGCCAGGGGGAGTCTGGGTTAGTCTAAGGCATGACACCTGCACTGGATGGATCAGCAGCAGTGCTCTGAGGACTGGCCCTGCCTCCATAGCCCTGATTGGCTGGGGATGGGCACACAGGGGAAGCTGGCCTCCCGCCCCGTCCCTCAGAGCCCTGGCTGGCTGGAGAGCTGGCAGGAAATCCTGCCTCTCCTGCCTGCTGCCAGCCCTTCTCCCACCCTTCGAGAAGGGGCTGTCGGAGAGACATGTGCTGCCCCCGCAGGGACACAGCAGGGCCCAGGGGAGCCTGAGCTCAGGG
>NW_020665407.1:0-11028 GCF_002925995.2 Terrapene triunguis
GGTTACATCTCCACTGTTTGAGCTATAGGGGAACTAAACACTGGCTCTCATATTTTGCATTGATCAGGGAGTCTTTTATACAAAGGAAAAATGAATAACTATATTACTGGAATAAAACTGGTAGCTATATACCGCTTAATAGCTTTATATTTGGGTGACATAGTATTGTATTTTATCTAATACAAACATTTCCCTACAATTATTATTTCAAGATATTCAGATTTTGGGAAAGTGTCTGGCTTTAAAATAAATTATGCTGAATCTCAAATGCTAGCTATAAATTAACCAGAGACAAAGAAGTCACCCACTTTTTCTGGAGGGATAACAAATTCTATAAAGTAAACAGGAATTCAAATCTCAGATACCAGATTAGGGTTGTGAGACTGAGCTCCATTTTTATACTACGACCCATGGGCCTGGTTAAAAGTTTAGGACTCCACAGAACCTTCAAACCACAGAGAAACTTGGACAGATGTCAGTGAGAGGGTCTCACAGAAATCAAGAATAACTATGCCCTTTACGTAATAACTTAACCCAATCTATGTTAGTATTAGTTAGCTATTGTTCAGTACCTGAGTGTCACAATCAGCACCACTCATTGGAGATAACATGCTAGCCATTAGGACCACTACTCTTTCTGCCATCTCTCATTCTCCTTACTCAGTTTCTCCCCTCTTTCCAATCTTTTCCTCTGCCTTTTTTCCCCTGCAACAAATCCCAATTCACATCCTCATAGGCTTCATGCTCACTCCATCTCCATTCCCTCTGCTAAAATGATCAGCAATAAATTAGTTAATGCTAACATTTTAAGTGTCATCATTAGGCATTGGAGTTAACATCACAGAGAGATCAATGTGTGCATCTGGGCGGGGTACTTCACACCTCTCAAAGTTATTAGATCAGGCTGTTTGCAAGTTCAAGAAGACAATGCTGCTTTGGTTTACACTCGTGCACATATGGAAGGATATCTTTGCAACCATGAGAGCTAGAAACTTAATATTTGAAGATTCTGCAGTATCTGAGCATCCCTTGCAAGCCATCTAAATGTATTGAGCAGGCAAAGAAATAGACATCTCTGGCATACAGGATTTGTCTATTATTTAAATGTCACACCCATGCCTTCAGCAACTGAAGAATTTTGGAGTGCTGGAGAACTATGCAATTTCTTAGTCAGGGAAAATAACCATGGTCAAGAGCAATATTTTGCCTGGAATCTCTTTTTATTTTTTTTAAACGTTTCTTATAATCATCCCAGATAAAACTTTAGCAAATGTTAGAACATACATGGAATTACAAAAAACCAAGAGTGAGTGCAGCTACTTTATCAAGACCCACTCAGCAGTGTGGATTACCTGTCATGGTACTTATCCAAGGAGCCAGTAACAACAAAATTGGAGTTATGTGAAAAGAGCTGGGTGGGAAACAGTTTTCCCATCCTATGAATACTTCAAGAGTTTGAAAATTTCACCCCCACCCCCATCTCAAATCATTACCAAAAAAAAAATATAATCAAAATCTCAAAAATATTCATGAGCCAAAAAAACCTTCATTTTGTGTCAATGGTAATGTTTCATTTTGATAATTTCAAAACCTTTTGATTTTGACTTTACTTTTTTAGCCTTTTTTGTACTCTAGTGTAAATTTCAGAATGAAAAGTCATTGCAAACCAGAAAACCAGAATTTTTAATTTTGATTATTTCTAAACATTTTTCTCTACATTTTAAGTTGGAAAATTTGTTGAACCCAAAGTTGAGAAGTTTCAGCTTTTGACAAAAAAAAAAAAAAAAATTCATCCAAAAATTCCTGGCCAGCTCTAAATGTGAACATTTCTAAATCACCATTGAGTAATTAAAAATAAAATAAATAGAAATAGAGAGAAAATAATTTCCCATCACTAGTGACTCCTATTCTGAAAGAGTTCAGACTAACTCAGATAATAAACTGGAAAATTTTAATGACCCACTGTAACAGGGTGCACACCATGCCCCATTGACTTCGGCCCCCTTGGCCCTGCTCCTTAAAGACTGTGCAATACCCGTGCTCTTTATTTTGTGTCCGTTTCCCACCACAGGTTTCCCGCTATTTACACAGCTTGTCCCCACATCGGCCTGACCAGCAACAGACTAGTAGGCTCTTTCCTACCTCTGAGCCTGACCTTCCCCTCCTGGTCTCCACCCCCCTTATTCCACTTCCTCCCAGCCTTTTAGCTCCTGCTAATGAGGCTGGCAGGTGTGGTCAGTTCCCAGGCAAGCACTGGCTATTTACCCAGCCCCAATCCATTCCCCTGATTGGGGCTGGGGTGGCAGTTGCTGATTAAGGGTTTTCCTACCAGTGCCCTGCCACACACTTCCCCCCTTAAGCAACTGCCAGGGGGGACCTGGTTCAGCCCCTTCTCCCCCTGCCCTGCCCTGGAGGTTACTTCGGGGAGGCCCACTTCCCCCGACTGGGAGGTCCCTGTGGTCTTCCTCACAGGGTTTGTCCATCCCCCGGCCACAAAAGGCACACTGGGAAGGGCGTGGACTGCCCCACATATCTACAGCTACCCACTGGTCCTTGCACCACTCGCAGCCTTTCAGTCGCTCTACTGGCTGCTCCCTCTTGTTGTCTGGCAGGGGAGCCCGGTGGGTCTGGACCTCGCCCCAGCCTCCCGGGGCCTCAGGCACAGTTGTCCGGCCCAGGGGAGTCTGGCCCTCCCCTACTAGAGGTTCCACCTCCAGGCATTCCCTGGGGCCTTCCCCCCATTGTCCTCGGACTGGGCTTTGTTGTCTAGGATTTTGCTCTGTCCTCAGGGGACCTGGGTCCTCCCCCTCAATGGGGCCAAGGGCTGTAGGGGTTTCCCCTCCCTTCAATGAGGTCTTCCCCCTCTTCCTATCAGAGGGTCCCCTCCCATGGCCTCCTTTCCCCTTTGGGTTGGGGTCCCAATTTGTCCCAGGACCACAAGGTACGGCAACTTCTCTACCACCCCTACCCGTTTTCAAGCAAACTGGCCCCAACCTCCAGGTGCACCTGGGCCACGGGGCAGGGCCTCCAATCACTTTGGATGCACTCGAGCCTCATTCGCACCCCAGGGATAAGTCATTGTGGCTTCACCAGCCCTCTTTGAATGAGGGTGCAGACCAAGGCTTTATATGGTACCAGTACATTCAACTGAGGCATAAAGGGTGAAATCCTGGTACAAGTTAGGGTTAAATTAATGGCAAAAATCCCATTGACTCTAGTCTAATGGAACAAGGATTTCACCCTAGGTCTTTCAACTTTTCTAGAAAAGTGTTTTATATAGGACACGAACTTGAATAAGTCCCAATACTGTGGCCCTTACTCATATTGAGTAGTCATAGAATTTCAAGGTTGGAAGGGACCTCAGGAGATCATCTAGTCCAACCCCCTGCTCAAAGCAGGACCAATTCCCAGACAGATTTTTGCCCCAGATCCCTAAGTGGCCCCCTCAAGGATTGAATTCACAACCTTGGGTTTAGCAGGCCAATCCTCAAACCACTGAGCTATCCCTCCTCCCTTAAAAAAAAAATAGGTGTGTGCATGCCCCTGTGCACAGTCGTCGGCGATTTTTGCCTTAGTGGTATTCGAAGGGTTGGCTGTGGCACCCCCTTGAGTATCTTATTCCATCCCATTGATTTCAGTGAAACTACTTGGGGAGTAAAGTACTATTAAATATTAATAAGGGTTGCAGAATCTGGCCCACAGAAGCAATAGCTTCTGGACTGATAGGAAACAAAAGAATAACTAATGTATGTCAATATTTCTGATACTTCCTTGCTCGGGAAGTTGTCCATAATGATAGAATGGATAGCAAGTTATGCTGATGAATAAGCTTTGATCTGAAGTATGATAAGAAAAAAAATGCTTAATATACTATTCAATGGTACTTTACGTTGTGTATGTGTAAACACATTCACATGCACACAAACTGGGTGGGCCTGTTAAAGCAGTGGTCCCCAAATTGTGGAGTGCGCCCCCCATAGGGGGCATGGAGGAATGTTTGGGAAGGCGTGGTGTGACCCAGGCCAGCCCCCATGGGGGGCGAGAAAGAAGCACCACCCAGCCCTGCTCTGCCCCTAGCTCTGCTCCACCTCCAGGTCCAGCTGCAGCTCTTGGCCTCAGCCCCCAGCTCTTGGCCTCAGTCCCCAGCTCCAGCCCTGGCCTTGTCCCCCAGCTCTACCCCTCAAGCCCCTGCTGTGGCCCTGCTCCCAGCCATAGCCCCAGACGCAGCTCTGGCCCCAGCTTCCAGTCTTAACCGGGCCCCAGCCACAGCTCTGGCCCTGGCCTTGGCCTCCGGCGCCCGGCTCCGCTCCCAGCTGTGGCCCCAGCTCCCGACCCCAGCCATAGCTCCAACACCAGCCTGGCTCCAGACCGCAGCTCCCAGGGGGCACGGACAGATTCCATTATGGTGGGTAAGGAGGGCATGACAGAAAAAGTTTGGGAACCACTGTGTTAGAGAAACTGAAGGAAAGAAATGATTGGGGCCTGATCCAAAGCTAATTGAAACCAGTGGGAGACTTTACACTGACTTCAGTGGGCTATGGGTAAGGTATGTTCAGTTATTAAAGAGAAGTAGGGTGCAATTTGTCACCAATATTTCAAATTGTTAGATATTTTATAACTAAATGATCTATTAATGATCCTTTAGGGGCTTCCTCGTGGAAATCGTCTAACTCAGGGAAATAGTTCTAGGCCCCAATCCAGCAAATCACTTAAGCATATGTATAACTTGGAGCTCACAGATAGCCCTATTGATTTCAACAATGGTATTGGTCCTTAAAGTTACACATGTGCTTACATGCTTTCTGGGAACAAGACCTTCATCTCTCATCTTTTAGTAATTACTAGATTATTTGTAGATTCTCTTTAGAAAAGAAAAAAATAATCCAAAATTAGAAGTGATGGCTCAAAAAACATGAAATGCTTCTGCTATGAAAAATTAATATACCAAGTGCATATAAGCAAAATAGGCAAAGGGCAAATACACCTCTACCCCGATATAACGCTGTCTTCAGGAGCCAAAAAATCTTACCGTGTTATAGGTGAAACCACGTTATATTGAACTTGCTTTAATTAATTACCTACCTCACCACTACCACCGATCAAATTTTTTCAAACACAAAGCTGTTTTGGTTGAAAACTGGTCTTTTCTTTAGGACTTGTCTACACGATGCTTTAGTCCACACCAGAGGAGTGCAAAATTTAGTCTGCACTAGTGTGCTGAGCACTAACTTGCCCACACAGACTCCGCTGGCATGCACCAAAAGTTTGTATTAATGTAGTCCCGTTTCAGACAGTACTACATTAACATGTACTAGGGAACTTTTGGTGAGCACCAGCAGGGGCCATATGGGCCAGTTAGTGCACAACACACTAGCGTGGACTAAATTTGCACTCATCTGGTGTGGACTAAAGCACCATGTAGACAAGCCCTAAAACAAAGGTTTTCACACAAAAAATGTCAACATTGTTGAAATATTTTGGTGTTCATGTAAAGTTTTTTTTTTTTTTTAAATTACAATTTTTGAAAGTATTAAAATAGTCATTGAAAATTTTGCTGACTGAAAACCATTTTTGTGGCAAATTAAAAATATTGATTGATAACCATTTTCAAAATAGTTTCCATTTAAAAATATGAAAAAATGGGTCAATTTAAATAGTAAAAACAACTTTAAAATTTTGGAAGTTTTTCCAAACCTAAGTTTTGTTTGTTTTGTTACTAGCTAGTTATCTATTTAAGGGTTTGTACTGCCACTCATCACTGTAGTATTTGTGTCCCTTTTTTAGATCAAAATGGTGCTTGGGGTAGGGTGGTTCTTTTTTGGTGGGGAAAAAGGACTTGTTAGGATATAGGGGCTGTCAATGTTGTGAGTGTCATTCTTATGGTGGAAAGATGGTCAAAAAGGAAGGCTTTGTTAAGATTCCAAAAGACTGTCACACTCTGGATTTGCCTCTGGAAGTTTGTTCAATAGCTGGATCCTTTCAGCCAGGGGTTGAGAGTCACTTTTAGCCTGTAAAGTGCTATATAAATCCTGAGGACAATGATTATTGTCTCACTAAAGAAAATCTAGATATCATAAGCTAGTAAATATAACTTTAAGTCTTATGTAATCATCCACTAATAAACTAATGTAATCAGGAACTAAACTTTGCCTAGAGCAGAGGTGGGCAAATTATGGCCCACAGGCCACATCCGGCCCGCGGGACCATTCTCCCCAGCTCCTGGCCCGGGAGGCTACCCCAGCCTCTCCCCCCCTCCCCCCCCCCCACTGTTCCCCCACCCCCGCAGCCTCAGCTACCTGCACCACCGGCGTAATGCTCTGGGCGGCGAGCTCTGGGCGGCCTGACCCGGTGCTCTGTGCTGCGCGGTGTGTGGCTGGCTCCAGCCGGGCAGCACAGCTGCCTGTCCTGGTGCAGCCATGCCGCCAGCCACCGGTGCTCCAGGCAGCGCGGTAAGGGGGGGGAAGGAGGGTTGGATAGAGGGCAGGGGAGTTCGGGGTGGTGGTCAGGGGCCGGGGGTGTAGATAGGGGTTGGGGCGGTCAGAGGGCAGGGAACGGGGGTTGAATGGGGGCAGGGGTTCTGGGGGTGGTCAGGGAGAAGGGGTGGTTGGATGGGGCAGGGGTCCCGGGGGGGCAGTCAGGAAGGAGAGGGGGGGTTGGATGGGGCAACCGGGGGCAGTTAGGGGCAGGGGGGCGGTCAGAGGACAGAGAGTGGGGGGGTGGATGGGACAGGGTTCTGGGGGGGCCCCCATCAGGGAACAAGTGGGGTTGGATGAGGCAGGAGTCCCAGGGGCCGTCAGGGGCAAAAAGCGGGGGAGGGGGGGCGTTGGATGGGGGGCAGGGTCCGGGACACGCCTGGCTGTTTGGGGAGGCACAGCCTCCCCTAACCGGCCCTCCATACAATTTCCTGAAACCCGATGCGGCCCTCAGGCCAAAAAGTTTGCCCGCCCCTGGCCTAGAGCAGTAGTTCTCAAACTAGGGCCGCCGCTTGTTGAGGGAAAGCCCCTGGCGGGCCGGGCCAGTTTGTTTACCTGCCGTGTCCACAGGTTTGGCTGATCGCAGCTCCCAGTGGCCACGGTTCGCCGCTCCAGGCCAATGGGAGCTGCAGGAAGCGGCACAGGCCGAGGGATATACTGGCCGCCGCCTCCCACAGCTTGGAGTGATGAACCACGGCCAATGGGAGCTGCGATCGGCCGAACCTGCGGGCGCGGCAAGTAAACCGGCCTGGCCTGCTAGAGGCTTTCCCTGCACAAGTGACGGCCCTAGTTTGAGAATCACTGGCCTAGAGAGTCATGTCCTGAACCAGGGTGTATCACAGTAGCTGCTTACTTAGCACCCCGTTGTAGCCAGCAGTCACTCTACAGCGCCTTCCTCCCTTTCCTTCCCCCCCCCCCGGGCCCTTTAAGAACTTACAATTCAAAGGTGGTTCAAACAATCCCAGAGGATGTCCCATTTATTTAGTCCTCTGGTACATACTGGGCCCCTAGGCCCCAACCTCAGTTCAGAGTCTCGCTCTTAATTAATCCAAAATAACAGACAACAAAAACTCACACAGTCTTCATCCCAGCTGGTTTCTATAGATCTCCCCAGCTTTTACAAGGATTCTCCCAAGCTTCTCTACCTGGGGCATTTTCTCCCACCCTCTTCTGGTTCTTCAGCTTTTCCACTGTTGGCTCAGGGCTCTACAGGAGCTTTCTTGCTCCCTGCAGAATCTTCAGTCACAGCTGTAGTCACTGGTGTTCCCCCAGCTCACATACATATGCTCAAACACACACAAGCTGCCTTTTATATTTGAATCACCTGATTCCTCTCAGATGGGCCTCAGTCAGGGCTGTCTTAGGCCCAGGCTCTCCAGCCCAAGAGCAAGTCATCCTGTTACAGTGTCTCAGGCCTGTCTTCCACCAGTTCTGTCCATTGTAGAAGTTAACCATGGAATCATAGCAATGAGGAAACAGATAAGGGACATGTGAGGTACAGTTTAATGTTAATATATGTTCAGCACTTTCAGTGGAGTTGCAATATAACAGCTGTAATTTGAATCTGGCTGTTAACAGATGTGTCCGGAGGAAAGCTTTTGGTGTTTATTTGGCTTAGGCTTTGGTTCCCTGGTATTGCATCACAAACATAAATATGATGTTCCCAGGTAATCCTATTCGTAGATGATGTGTGTACTTTTAAAAAAAATGGATAGGTGGTTTCAGTGCATAACTGGCATATTTGATGGCAGTTGAACCAATGAGCCTAACCTGGAATAAACACCTCTACAGCTGAAAGAGTAGTTTAGTCTCCATGTCCATTCAATCCTTGGATTCTCTAGTGCAAGTGGTTACTCCAAGTTAGGTGTGAAACATATTGGCATGGGCGAGGCAGGGAATTTTTCACTGCTGTTATTCCTGAATTCACTCAAAAAGTAAAAAAGGTATAGAATTAATGTAATGCTGATATGCATTGAGATCTGTGGGTGAAAAGTGCTATATAAATGCAAAGTATTAGTAATAGCTTATTCCTGTGTCAGTATACCATATACTCTAGCAAATTTGATACAATTAGCAGCTAATACATTTAAATTATCAATTTTAATAGGACTTGTTACTTAATAGGAGAAAGGACAAATTTTGAAAAGAAAACTATTATGTTTTGTGCAATAGTGACTGACTTAATCTCTCTGCCTTTGTACACTTACTTAACAAATGATATCCAAATCAATAGTCTCACTGGTATTTAGTTTACAGAAGCAAAAAAAGAAGGAAAAAAAAGACGTAAGCTAATGGCCTTAATCCTTTCGCAGCTGCCATTGTGGGGCTAAGAAATTACACTGTAATGGAGGGGAAAAAGCACCAGAGAAATGTATGTTCTAGATAACATGAAACAAGGTGTGGCAAGGTAACTTCATTCACATGTAGTTTACATTCGATAAGAGAGCAGAAAACATTGAATTGTTTTCCACAAAACAATCAATATATTGTTTCCAAATATCAGATCTATAAACCAATATAACTCTAAGATTTTTTAGAAGGAAGCACCAGCAATTAATACTCTGCATTTCTTCTGTGGAAAACCAGAAGAAATACTGCAATGGAAGACTATCTCTGGAGTAGTAGCATGTGCTATCAATTGAAGGATTGGGCCCTTGAAACATAAATAGAAATTCGACCCTTGAGGCTTGCTTCAAGCCTCCCTCAATACCACCACTACAATCAATGAAACCTGTCCCAGTGTGGGCTACTTCTGGCATTGTTTCAAGGTACTTGTATTCTGTGGCTACTTTCAAGTTTTGATAGGTCAGCTGCTGGTCTGGTTTTAAAGTTGCTGTTTAAACTATTGTTGGAGCTGATCCTCAGATTAAACGGATTTGTAGATTTGATTTGTAGAACAGGTAATTCTGTATGAGGGGAACAAATGCTTTATTTTTCTACCTTTGGGTTGTTCAGCTTGCCTTTTAAAAGATATCATATGAGGTTTCCTGTACATACTCATTCCAAAACCTTGGAGTCAGTTTCCCTTGGAAACAGGACTTGCCTTTCCCTCCTAGCTGATTTTGAACAGGGCCGGCGCAACCCATTAAGCAACCTAGGCGGTCGCCTAGAGCACTACAATTTGGGGGGTGGCGACTGTGGCGGTATTTCAGCGGCGGGACCTTCCGCCGCCTCTGTGGGGGGCGGCATTTCGGGGCGGGACCTTCCGCCGCCTAGGGCGGCAGAAAAGCTGGCGGTGCTCCCGATTTTGAACCATGTGCTGTTTTGATAGAAACGCCTAAGCTACATTTGGTCATATGTTCTTGCAGAGTGAACGAGAGAGGGACCCAAATTTGATTTATATCTCGCAGTCCCAGTCAATGTGAAAGAGATTTCAAACCTACCTGAACACATTCCAACATCCTCATTTGCTCTTCTGTCTCAATTTATTTTCATTAATTTGTGTTCATTATGAGCAGAGTTCCAACTGCTTCGTATGTGTCTGTGGATGATGCCTTTCCCTCAAATTACCAGTGTTGTCTTGATGCGGATTGATCTCTCTGAACTATAAATGTGAGGAATTCCAGAGTTGCTCCCACAATCACTTCTAAATTTCTGAGAGACTTTGTTTCCTGATGCCTGTGGTGAACACAGAAGGTGTGAGGCTGTGTGGAAATTACTATTAGTTATTAGAAATTGCTATTAGTCACCAGATGAAAGATTTTTTCATTCCTGCCGAGGCCTGCTTCTTTTTGCTTTCTCCTTATCTCCCCCCCGCACCATCGCTCCCTTTTTCCTTGTATTCTCCCCTCTTTCTTCCACCTTTCATTTTCTCCTCTTTCCCTACCACCCGCTTAATCTGACCTCTTTGTGCAATTCTTTTTTGTAACTAAACAATTAGAGCTAAATACTCTCAGCAAATCCAGAAGGTAGATCTTGGGTAACTGCAGAAATAAAAGCTATCTTGGCTGCCAGTGTGGAAAGACAGAGCTGCTGGATGTTTTCATACGCCAAACTGTGTTCCACACCTAATCTGTACCACCTCCATGTTAGTGCAAGATGATCTCCTCAAAGGTATTTTTTAAAGTTCAGTGCACCACGTTTAGACTTACTGCTTAAAATGGAATCCATTTTTGGTGGCTATTTTGCCAATGTGAAGCACAAGTCTCTTCTGATATGGAGCTTCTAAGAAGGAAAGAGCATAAATCAGAGATGCAAAAAACCCTTATGTGTAAGCCACACCATCTCAGTGCTGGCCCCTGCACAAACAGTTGATGTGTTATCTCTAGCTTTAATTAATACAGCTGGGTGTTTTGGCTCCAGCAGTAGAGATTCATGCTTTAGAGGTTCCACGTGAAGCTGAACAAATAATGGATTTCTCAGTTAAGGGCCAAACTGGGGAAAAAAAAAAAAAAGTTTGATTCAAACTGAATTTTGTTGTTGTTTTTTGGTTTGTCATCTTCGTGACAACAACAACAAACAAACAAACAAAAAAACCCACATTTGTTTTGAGTCTAACTGAACATTTTGTTCAACCCTAAATAAATGTTCTGTTTTTGTTTTTTTGTTTTTCCCC
>NW_020665408.1:0-2705 GCF_002925995.2 Terrapene triunguis
GGACACAGGTCAAAGCACCCTCCCTTGCTAGGACATCCCCCAATTCATACCACTGCCTTTGACCCACAGGGGACAGTCTTCCAGACATCTAGACCCTGAAGTGATTGGATCCAGACAGGCCCTGTCCAGTGCTTCCCTGTGTGGTGGGCCTGGCACCGCAGCGCCCCTTTGTGGCAGGGGTAGGATGGGGTGTCAGCACCTCACCACTCTCCAGTCCTTGCGGCCGTCTCTCTGCGAGGGGTCGGTTACGGCCTCTTGGCCTTCTTCCCCACTATCACCTCTGTCTGGCGGGGTAGCACGGCCTAGCAGCCTGAGTCCATACAATCCCCTCTCACAAGCAGAGTAGCATGGCCTAGAGGCCAGAGTCCATACAATCCCCCTTCACGAGCGGGGTAGCGCAGCCTAGCGGCCAAAGTCCATACAATCTCCCTTCACGAGTGGGGTAGTGTGGCCGATAGGCCAGAGTCTCTAGGATCCCTCATGGTGAGAGGGTGAGGGGGTAGGGGGACTCGGGCCTGCCCTCTCCACCGAGCCTCGACCCAGGGCCCTGGTAGTGGCAAGCTCTCCTTGCCACTTGCTCGGCGGGGATCCGCCCGCAACACGCCGAACGTCAATGCAGCTCTAACACCGTTTGTCTCTAGAGTTCCCCTGGGTCACTTCCTACCATGAATACCTGGTCATCTGCGGTGGAGGGTCCTCCGGTCTGTTCCTCTCCTGTGACGTCCTCCGTCGGGGTCTCAGGTAGTGCTTCGGCTTGACTGACTCTGGGATCCTGGAACGCAGGCTCTCCTTCCTCAGGAGCTAGCAGTGTGCATCCTCCTTCTCCGGTGGTCAGTCCCAACTGAGCTGCTCTGCAGGCTTTTATACCTGTTCTCCAGTTGGAGCATGCCCAGCAGAGATTCTGGGGTGTGGCTTCCTCTGCTAGGAAGGAAGGGTTAACTCCTGCGGTACCAGTGCGGGACTGTTCTGCCCGTCACACCCTGCAACAAGAGTTGCTAGCTTCCTGCCAAGGAATCTAACCCCACAAGGTCCCTATGTTAGTTTGTTCTGTGGCACCCTATCACCAAGGATGTGAGTATTCTTTGCTTCTCTGGGTAAAGCGTGGGACCTTTTTTTCTCTAAACCAGCGGTTCTCAACCAGGGCTTTGCTTACCCCTGGGGGTATTCAGAGGACTTCCAGAGGGTACATCAACTCATCTAGATATTTGCCTAGTTTTAAAACAGGTTACATAGAAAGCACTAGCCAAGTCAGTACAAACTAAAATTTCATACAGACAGTGGTTTATAATGCTCTATATACTATACACTGACTATAAGTACAGTATTTGTATTCCAGTTGATTTATTTTATAATTATATGGTAAAAAAGAGAAAGTCAGCAATTTGGCAGGAATAGTGTGCTGGGACACTTGTATTTTCATGTCTGATTTTGTAAGCAAGTAGTTTTTAAGTGAGGTGAAACGTGGGGTACACAAGACAAATCAGATTCCTAAAAGGGGTAAAATGAGGATAACACTGTTAACCCAACTAAAAAGTGGGTGCCTTTGAGAGGCAGGTGCTGTCCCATGAAAAAACTGAGTAATTGCAGGCACGCATCGGCCAGAAGGGGGCGCTCACAAGAGATGGGTGCTGATGCTGTTACAACCCTACTCCTCATAGTAAGTGAGCGTTTCACAGATATTAATTAATTTACTCTCCCAAAATCCCTGTGAAGTAGGGAAGTAGTATTACTTCTGTTTTGTAGATGAGGAACTGACGCACAAAGAGATAAGTGACTTGCCCACAGTTACACAGGAAATCTGTGATAGAGGTGAGAATTGAATCTAGATCTTATACACCCTAGCTCAGCACCTCAAACACTAGCCAGATCTTCCTTTTTATGATGCTTTGTGTTTCCAGGGTCCTTTGTTTCCCACGGTTCACAGCAATGCATGAAATTCATGGCTGGCTCCAGATATTTATTAAGAAGGGCAGCAATGTTCAGTTGCTTTTCGACCCTCTCACCCTCATTGGGCTTTCTGTAGGAAGCCTGATTAACACTGGTCATGGAGTATAAATGACTGATGCCAGTGAAAGATTATTTATAATAATCCATTGTTTCTGGATGGTCACAAATTCCTTTTGCAAGAAGAAAGAGGCTTAAATTTGCAAGAAAAATAAATACAATTTCCATGCCATCAATCCATACTGCAGGGTGAGGGAAAGACGGGGGTTAGAAGGCCCTCCTTCCATAACGTTACATGCAAAAAACTACATTAAAATAATATTCAGGTTGCAAAATCAAGCAATGAAAAGTTCGGAGATGCCGGAATTAAGGTGGTCTGTGCAATTGGAAGAAGTTTTTACTGAGCATGTACAAACACGGATTTTTCAAAGGCTTATAAATTGGCCAAATTTGGCTGGATTTTCATAGCAACAGCAAAAGGCACGTCCCTGACATACGGGCCACTGTCTGCCAGATTTCAAGTCCTGAATCCAAAGTGTGGGGGCACTACAGCTTCTCAAAGAAAAGGTCGAGAGAAATATCTGTACTGTTTGGTTGAAACTTAAAACACAACAACAAGCAAAACAAAAAACCATTCTGAGGTAGACACCTGGCCTGGAAAATTTAAAATTCAAGTTTGGCAAAGTTCTAAGCAACTAAACCAGGGTCTTATAATGGGAAGTGTTGGGGAGGCGACCTTAATAATACCATCCCCCCAATAA
>NW_020665408.1:2715-5810 GCF_002925995.2 Terrapene triunguis
AACTGTTTAATTCCATCAGGCCACCTGTCCATCGTACAGACCCACAGACTCCAGTTGCAGGCTGAGTGTGTCCGTAAGTCCTCTGCCTACAACAGCTGCCTGTGTTTGTACAGGTCAGATTTGCTTCTAAACCCTGTTGCTTCAAATTTTGCCAGGGAGGGATCAAGCAGCTTGGATAAGGACTATGCAGCCCCCCCATCCCCACACCACCTCATATCCAGGTTAGTGTTTGGGTGGCTTCTTCACAGCGCTGTACAGGGTTTCCTCAGGGGGCTTGGCTGGGCGTGTTGTCTTGGGGCGCTGCTCCATGTTGGCATAGATGGGCTGCTGGTCGGGGGTGGAAATCTTCACGGTGACATAAGAAACTTCTTCTGACCCCTGAAATAAAAACCTCATTGATCAGAGGGAAGAAGCTAGAATAGGAGCCCAAGTATCTGCAGCTGAGCAGACCCTGGCTTCATGAACTTCAGCAGGTCCTTTAACCAAGTGACTTGTCTGGGCTGTGTATTGAGGACTTATCTCTGAGATCCCTAAAGTATCTGTGGACGGGTGTATTACCCCTTTTAGCCAAAGCAGTCTGGGTGCAGTCAGGGAGCCCTGCTCTGCAGCTGTGCTATATAAAGAGGAAAAGGAAGCAAAGCGGAGAACAGGGAACTGAAACCCAACTGCACGCTGGCTATCCCAGGCCCTAGGTGGCTAGTCTGAGCTGGGCCCTAGATGCTTTGTTCTCAGTCAGGACTCTGAGGTAAGGGCCTTGTGAACTGAGCTATGTGGCTCCTCTCCTGAGCTGGTTACTAGGGAAAAGACCAACTTCCCTCCTAGAACACTGTTCTGTTTTAGTTTTCCTGTTGTCAATGGATCCGAATAACCAAATCAGTTTCCTGTGTGAATTCAGAGATTCCCTGTTTCTGCAGTTTCTCTTTTTTGGAAATGAGACCATAGGTCACTCTGATGCAATTCAGTAAAGTCTGAGTCAGTCTATTGAGAATAGACCCTGTGTGCTGATGTATTCAGAGCCCCATGTACATGTGCTTCTTAGCTACGCGAGAACAGACTTAGACATCACAATGGTTTGGTGACTAGCTTCTGTTCTGGCACGGAGAAACACAGTCCCACGTCCTGGTGGCTGCATGACAAAATTTATATTTTCCAGTCTGGATCTGCTCACTGCCCTCAATGAAGTAGATTTGAAAAATTTCTGCCTCTGAATTGAGCAGAATCTTTTCCTATCTCTACCCTTTAGGGCAGTGGTGGGCAACCTTTGGGCTGCATACGGCCCATCAGGGTGAGCTGAATGTGAGCCGCGAGACATTTTGCAGACGTTGACCATCGGCAGGCACGGGACCCCCGCAGCTCCCAGTGGCCACGGTTCGCTGTTCCCGGCCATTGGGAGCTGTGGGAAGCGTCAGGCCCCGGTCAACGTCCGCAAAATGTCTTGTGGCCGGCAATCAGCTTACCCTGATGGGCTGCATGTGGCCCGCGGCCGCAGGTTGCCCACCACTGCTTTAGTGTGTTGAAGGACCATGAGAGGCTTGGTTAAAAGTTTCTACTGAGGCATTTATTTCATTAGCTTGGCCTGTCTTCCATGAAGAGATCGGGGTTGTTGGGTTTTTTTTCCCCCAAGTTCATTATTAGAAATTATTTGAACAACTTCTGTGAAAAATTCCTGGTCTGTAATTTATTCATGAGCAATTTGTTGCAAGTTTAAAAGTTTGAGCTGTTATGATTGGATAAATGGGTCACATGGTACAATTCTACTCCTCAATTGGTGAGCATGATCCATGGCATTGATTCCCTTGGGGAATACTCATGCTTCCAAATTCAAAATGTGCTTTTCTGTGAATATTCTGCAACATTTGCTTAAAATTCACTGTTTAGTGAAGCGTTCCTGCTGGTAGAAAACTTGATCCCTAGGGTATTTGCAGAAAGCAAATGCTAAAGGGACACCAACAGGGTTGAAGTAAATTAATTTAAAAGTTTGAGTATCTGCAGACCATTAATTGCTTTATTTCTCCCTGTGACGTTGCACACTATGTGATTTTATGAAAATATGCTAATGAGTGTGAATATAATGTAACTGGAATATGCTTCATGCAAAAGGTCTCTTGTAAGGTATCATTACAAAGCTTATAATCTACTGAGTGTGGTCATCCAATTTGTATCAATGTATCATTCTTGTATCTGAAACTAGGAATATAAAATATAACTCTGAGGTCCTATTGTATTTAAGCAACGTGTTGGCCATTAATGGTGGCTTGGAATCTTGATGGCGCCCATAAACCAGAACAATTGGTTGTAAATGGCTCTGTTTACTTGTAAGTCTTCCTGTATATGTGTGTATTGGCAAGTGGGTAATGAAGTCTTACTGTGACATGTGATCATGTCACCTGAACTGGAATCCATCTTTAACCTGGTACTTTTCCATTGAGAAGGAGGGGTGGGAACCCAGAGAGGGACAAAGGATTCCCACCTTGTGCAAAAGATATATAGGTGGGTGGAACGGAACAAAGGGGGTGACAGACTAGAAAGGAGTCTAGTCTGTGAAAGAAGCTTATTGGAACATCTCTGAGGGTGAGATTTCATCTGTAATCAGTTTCTTACTGTATTAGGGTTAGACTTGCATGTTTTTGTTTTATTTTGCTTGGTAATTTACTTTGTTCTGTCTGTTATTACTTGGAACCACTTAAATAGTACTTTTTATATTTAAATAAAATCACTTTTTGCTTATTAATTAACCCAGAGCAAGTAATTAATACCTGGGGGAGCAAACAGCTGTGCATATCTCTCTATAAGTGTTATATAAGCTTTATACAGAGTAAAATGGATTCATTTGGGGTTTGGACCCCACTGGGAACTGGGTGTCTGGGTGTTGGAGACAGGAGCACTTCTTAAGCTGTTTCCAGTTAAGCCTGCAGCTTTTGGGGGATGTGGTTCAGACCTAGGTCTGTGGTTGCAGCAGGCTAGTATGTCTGGATCAACAAGACAGGGTGCTGAAGCCCCAAGCTGGCAGGAAAACGGGCTCAGAGGTAGTCTCAGCACATCAGGTGGAAGTCCCAAGGGGGTCTCTGCGACCCATCCCGTCACACTCCCCTCCC
>NW_020665409.1:0-3185 GCF_002925995.2 Terrapene triunguis
TACCTCTTTGTCTATTACATTTTGTAATTTTTATAGAGCAGTGGTTTCTGGCCTTTTTTCATTTGTGGACCCCTAAAAAATTTGAATGGAGGTACAGACCCCTTTGGAAATCTTAGATATGGTCTACGGACCCCCAGGGGTCTGTGGACAACAGGTTCAAAACCACTGTTGTAGAGTATTTAATATCCATAGCATATTATTGGATTCATCTCTATTATAATATCTAGGATTTCTATAATAATAATAAAATAATAATAACAACCCCCAAGACGTAGAAATACTGGTTCGGGCATAGGCTGACAACCCAATCAAATACAGAGAACACAGGCAAATCGATAAATATTACAAATGCCATAAAGAGGGCCTCAGAAGAGCTTAGCTGTATGACAAGCTCCTCCACTGCCAATAAATAAATAAATAATAAACCCCAGGGACCTAGAAATACTGGTTTAGCACCCAGCATATTGTATAGACTGACAACCCAACCAAATAGAGAGAATACAGGCAACTTGATAATTATTCTGAATGCCATAGAGGGGGCCTCCGAAGAGCTTAGCTGTATGACAGCCTCCTCCACTGGCAAGGTGTGTTGTGTGGAAGCGGGTAACCTCCGGTGGATATCATGCAGCTGTCCAAACAATCCAAGGAAACCAAAAATTGTTTTCAACAAAAGACTGAAAAGGACTCGTAGTACAAACCAAGAAGTGATCTAAGGTTGGATTATGGCAAAACCAGAACAGAGAGCCTGGAGAAAAATGAATGCTCCAACATTTGAAGGAAAGAAAAACTGAGAAAGTAATGACTGAGCATATACTCACTGGACAACAGAGCTTAATTGCAAAGAGGAGTATTTACAGAAATGGAGATTGAAAGCCTGAAAAGAGAGATTAGTCATGTTGACCCACCTGCAAACATTTTGGTAGAAGCAAATGATACAGGATAAACAGAAGCCACAAATGGAAAAAAAAATTAGGACAAATATGAGTGTAGCAGCCCCCAAAGAAAGTACAGGAAATATGAAGGATTTATTGATTTATATTATATTATATTTAAACAGCAGTACATAGCCTGGAGATGAAATATCAGCTGAATGAAAGGATGTGAGAGTTATGAAGGAACAATGTAAAGAGAAGCTGACAACTCAGTGTCATGGACTTGAAAGATTTCCCACAAAGTTCTTAGTATCAAGAGAAGAGTCACTTCAGAGACCCTAGGAGATTTTGATCTGATTAATGTTAAAAGCAGAATAGGAAAAATAGAGAGCCAATAAATGATGTGGAAGAGTTTCAGCACTACTGGAAGGAAATCTGGTCTGAGGATGAACAACATAATCAGACAGCAGACTGGATTAAAAATGTGATAAAAAATTAGAAAGCCACAGCACAGAGGAATACACAAAGACCAAAGAAAGAAACAGATGAAGTACCGAGAAGAATAGAAAATTGAAAGCCACCCAAACCAGATGGGATGCATGGATTCTAGCTGAAATGCCTTACAACACGGATTGATTGTTTGCTTGAACAACGTAATAAATGTCTGAAGAACAGATTTCCAAGATAGATAGTAACAGGGACAACACTCCTGGTACCAAAAAAATAAAAGGAGGAGGAGGAAGCGGCCGCAGTGATCCTATGAATTATAGATCAAACACGGTTGGTTGACCAACTACGTGGAAAATTTCTATCAACAAATCTGGCAAAGAAGATCTGGATAGAGCTAGCTTGCAATGGAATGCTGCCTCCTGAGCAAAAAGCTCAGTAAATATGAAAGGGACAAAAGACCAACTCAGGCTTTCTAGGAGGTTCACAGAAAAAATTAGATGGTCTCATTCTTTGTTTTGTATCTTCTGTGATCCATGAATGTGGGACACTCCTCACAATGAAAGTGTCCAAGGTTCATCCAAAATCATTTCCTTTCTGCAGCAATCTATGCTTAACTGGAATACTCGACTCTACCTAGTAGGGACTCTTCAAAAAGGTCCAAATTAAGAACAATCTTTCAAGGGGATTCCTTAGCACCAGTGCCGTTTGTTGTAGCGATGCTGCCGCTGACATGGATGCTTGTTGAGATAAATTGTGATTGTCATATCAGCAAAGATCAACAACTAGTTAATTTGTTAGACCTGGGCAAGCTGAAACTACATGAACAGTCACAAAAAGGAGCTACAGAGATTGATGATCTGTGGAAAAGTTTGGGGAAGATATAAAGCTACGGGTTGGCTTTGCTAACTGTGTGTCAGCATCTGTAAAGATGGCCAGACTGGAACAATCTGATGACATACAAGTTACAATGAAGGAACTATCCATGATATCTCAGCATGTCCCCATGAGGGAAACTGTCAGAGCTACAACATAAGAAACTGAAAGAAAAAGTGAGGAAAGAATATTACAGATGTATAAGAACTACTATATGGACAAAACTCAAGTCTAAGATTTCATCTGAGCCATTAATATGTGGGGGATTTCAGAAGTACAGAATATTGCTGGAGTGATCGAGTGGAATCAAGAGGAGAAGAAAAAAATTGATATCCAAAGAAGACAACTGCTGGTGATGCCTAGCGTATTGCATAGCAATCAAGGCATTGACAGAACATACATCCCACGATGTGATGAAGGAAAACTCTGCTATCTGTGGAAGAAGCTATTGATAATGAAGACTAGAATATCAAAATATGAGGAGTCAACCCGAGAAAAGATCATCTGGTCATGATAACAAGCAATGACTGAGCTGCATCCAAACCCACGAAAGTATGAAAGAAAGGAGAAAGCAAATTGCTGAAAAACAAAACAATAAATAAATAAAAAACCTGAAAGATTTACACAGCATTCAATGCACATTAGTGGTCAATAGTGATCAAACCTATTGTTGACAGAAGTTTAACAAATTCATGGCTTGCAGAAGGATCCCTCAAAAAGAGACAGAGCCTCATTATGAGGGGACAACTGAAGTCGTTAAGGCTTTATTATGTAAGAAGTAAAATGGACTGACAGAACTATTTCCCGAGCCACAGAATGTGTTGTAAAAAGGAAGAGGTGGTGGAGCATGTGTTGAGCAACTGCTAGAGCCTATCTGGGAGAGAATATATGAACAGACACCGTGAGGTTGCCAAGTGTCTGCACTGGAGACTCTGTACAAATCCATGCTTGCCACAAACTATGTGCTATTACGAACACCAAACTGAAAGC
>NW_020665410.1:0-1603 GCF_002925995.2 Terrapene triunguis
TTGAGTTCGCAGCTTGGGATCGTAGCTCGTGGCAGCTAACTGGCCAGGAAAGCTGAGCACGAGGAGGAGCCGGGTCTCTGTCGGGCGCGCACCGATGCTCCTTGATGTTGATAGCAGAACGTTACCCAAAGTCTCTCATCTCACCCTTTCTTTTTTATAGGAGTTTAGTTTGGATTCAAAGTTCCTAGGTCTCGCTGTGTCACACTGCCTCTGGGTTTGGTGCTTGATCACCCATCAATTGCAGGCGTGACTGTCAGCCTGGGACCTGGCTTTGATCTTCCTTCTGTTGTTTCTTTTTAGGGTGGATGCTTCTTGCTTGAGTTAGGGCTGTTGTCTAGTTCTTCAGCCGTTGGTATTTGAACTTTATCTCATCAGGACGGGCTGGTGCTGGAGGTTGATTCTATCACCCATGCATCCCTCATTCACACATCTCAACTAGACTAATAAAATTACAGTAGAGTTTGCAAAAATGAAGGTTGCAGCAAGCCCTTACAAAATGGAGTAAGCGTTTTAAAATGGGGTTTGAATTACAATATGGCACAGAAGTTACAATGTAGGAAAAATGGCAAGTGTTATGAAATGGTGAACAGAAGTTACAATGGTACAGGATAACTAAAAACAATTTCATTCATGAGTCCTACAACCTCACAGTAGGGCTGCCCATCATGCTCAAAGAAGCTGCCGTTGATGAACGGCGTGAAACATTCCTGCAGGAGGTGGAAGCAAAAGGGAACAGATTGATACGGCAAGCTGGGGACACAGGCAACTCCACAATCCATGCCTTCGCCTGCCATGCCCCTAGCTGCCTCCTGCAGGAAGTGGGCAGGGTGAATCATCTTCATCCAGCAGAAAGGGGCTGCAGAAGTACTGCTGCAAAGATGATCGGTGCCCAGCAGACACAGGGTTACTGAGCGTAAGCAGGGCAGATACAGCAACTGGGAGGGAAAATAAAGCCCTCACCTATACTTCATGTCCCTTTACTCCAGGCTGGCTTTATTAACACAAAGAAAATCCAAACCCAAGAGCAAAACTACTGAGAACACTTGGTAAGCAACACCAGAGCCTCTCCTGCTTCCAATAAGCTGGGAGGGAAGAGAACACCCCCATCCACAGAGACAGCTGCCACCACAACAGCTTTTAGAGCCCACCCACCCCAGCTCACCCAGGTGATAGGTAGGGAAGAATTCCTTATGCTCCAGGGCATCAGGAGCACCTTTTACCTTGTCACAATGGGCTGGTTTTAATTTCTTTAGCTGTATCTGCCCTGCTTACGCTCAGATCAGTGAAAAAGAAGGTGACGGCCAGTAGGGTTTTTTTTAAATTACCCATTTAGAATGCCAGATATTATGCATATTCCCTGGGACAGCGCCCTCCTTCTTGACTCATCCCAAACTATACACATGCAAGAGTCACTTCACCACTGAAATACAGTGGCAGGCAGAAGGTGACAGCCACTGGAGAAATGTGGAGGGGGAGAAATTTTGGGCAAGGACCCTGGGGGACAAGTCCATACCCTTACAAAAGCGATACTGGGTCTTTAATGTCTATGAAGAGACGCTGTTAGAGACCAATTTTTTAATAGGCACCCATCTCTCTATAATGG
>NW_020665410.1:1703-3491 GCF_002925995.2 Terrapene triunguis
ACAGTCATGGGAAGTTAGGAGGAATTCCCCCCCCCCCTTTTTACAGGGGGGGAAACTGAGGTATAGAGCCATTAAGGGACTTGCCCAGGGTCACACGGGTCAGCAGCAAAGTCAAGAACAGAAGCCAGATGTCCTGAGTCCTAGTTTTGTACTTGAACGTCTAGCCCTAGGGACACGCACAGTACCGCAAGTGCACACATGGTTGGACATCTACTTAGTCACAGGCAGATGCAAACTGAGCCCTGCGTGCAGGCATCCAGCAGGGTGCAGCCACAGTAAGTGCATATCCAGGCACGTTCGCACACAGTGAACTGCGAGGAACTCCAGTTGCCTGCAGCAGTGAAAGGCAGCAGGTACCTGGGAGCCTGATGCTGAGACTACTAAGCCATCCACCTCCATTCGAAAACAAACACTGGAAATTGGCCTGACTTTAACAACAGAAAAACAGACTCTGCCCAAAAGTTGCTGCCCCCACTAACAGGCAGCAGCGTGAAGAATGCCGAGCAACATCTCCTGAGCAGAAGAAGAGCCTGAACCCAGGTCCAGGCAAGGACGGAGCTGGTCAGCTGCTCACAAGAGACTGCCAGAATTTCTATTCACAGGGGCCTTCTGAGTGATGGAGAGTTTCAAAGGGACAGCTCCAGCCAACTCCTTTCACGCTGGCTGCTCTGCAGCAGAGGAGAGCAGACTAGTGGTCTGAGCACAGGATTTGAAACAGGAACTTATGGGTTCTGACCCTCATTCTGAACTCCGCCTTTCTGCCTCTGTCTCGGTACCACGTGGCTGATATTCATCTTTACACTGCTCCTGGGAGATGGGTCAATATTTACAAGGCTCTTTGAAGACGTGCTAAGTATTTATTCTGCAGCATTACAGTTCATTATGCAGCAGCGTATTCAGTTTACAGCTATTTCATTAGTGTCCAAGTTGATCCAAATAGGTCAGTCTCATTAAGTTGACATTTCCAGAGTGAGCACACGAGGAAGCTCTTCAAATCAGGGTGCTGAGGCGGAGTGCTCAGAAAGCTTAGCTCACTATTACTAAGAAACCACTGGAAAAATTCTGTGCTTATCAGTGAACTGCTGCAGAAGCCCATAACTGTGGCTATGAGGGAGGAGGAGGGAATGAAGCCCCTAGAGAATTTAATGGAAACAGGCAGAGAAGCAAGAGGGTGCGTGGTCACTATCACACTATGTATTTTGTGGGGCTGGCTGTCCTGTGCTGGCACAGACCCCTTGTTCTGATCGAGGGAACCACCAGACACCCACCTAGGGGACTTGGGAGAGGGGTCAGGTGACAGTGGGCAGCACAGGCTCTCTTACCCGACAGACAAAGCACTCAGGGTGCCACAGGGTATTCAAGGCAGAGATGTAATTTTCCAAGATGGCCCGGGCGCAGCCCCCACACTTTGGAGCGAACATGTCGAAGTAATCCTTGCGGCAATAGGCTTTGCCATCCTTCTCATGAAACCCTGCCAAGGACACAAGGGAAAAACAGAGCCAGACAGCATCAGCTTGTGACCTTCCTTCATGGGAACACCCAGCCAGACTCCATGGGGCTAACAGGGTGGCTGGGATCCCCAGGCACAGACCAGAGGTATCCCTTATTCTGCTATAGGAGGAGCACATGCTACGCCTCCTGTAGTCTCCATGTGGAAATAGCAATCACTGTTAGCTCCCCATCCACTAAGTAACACCACAGTCCCTCTCTACCCCCACACCCCCAGTTTTCTACATCACTTGCTCTAGGACAGTAGTCCCCACACTTTTCATGTCGTGCCCCCCCTTA
>NW_020665411.1:0-9066 GCF_002925995.2 Terrapene triunguis
GCGGGCTGGCTCCAACTGGCTGTAGGGTCTGCTGCTGCAGGGGTTGTGGGTTAGGGGTGTTCCTCTTGGGGAGGCAGAGCAGAGAATGAGCTTGGGTAGTGTCAAGTTCTTCTTGTCCTGGTTAAGTGGTGACTGGGCTTTTAAGGGGACCATGCTGATCGTTCACACACACACCTTGCCAAGTGCTGCAGGGAGGTGAAGGAGGAAACGGTTGGCACAGAGATGAAGCAGACTGAAGTAGGGAGAAACACAAGGGTGGAGCAGTCCATGGTAGGTTCCTGTGCGCTGCCCTGAAGGGAGTATAGAGCATGGGCCTGGGGAAGGCCAAAACTCACATCCAGGTAGATCATCAACCTACTCTTCTGTCCCAACGGCCAGGAAGGCCTCTGGTTTTTGCTCTCTTCGGTAGCTGGAGCTGCTCTGATTTGGGGGTGGGGTGGGCAGAGGTGAGAAGAGGCCATAGGATTTAATCAAGTGTCAGGGGGAGACTCCCCCTCTGCGGGAGATTATGTTGCCCCTCTGTGGGGAATCCCTTCCTTGCAGATGCTGGACTCTGCCAGGAAGCCCAGCTCCCATCCCTAGCAGCTTGGCTGTTCCCTACCTGCTGTGCACCAGGCCCTCTGCAGAGAGCTGCTCTGGGCAAGGATTGCAGAGCCAGCTGTCATCTTGGTAGGTGTAGCCCCAGGTTCCATAACCCTGACCCATGGTCTCCCTCCGCTGGCAGGCTCTGAAGAAGGCCTGCCCAGAGACATGGATGCCATGCTGAAGAGTTTGTTGACAGCAACCCCCAGCACAGACAATCTCCAGCACATCTTGGAGGTGAGCATAATGGTCAGGGGGAGCAGGAATTTTACCTTAGCCCTGGAGAGGCCTGGAAATGAGAGACTGGATGATCCACGTTATCATTGTGTCCTGCTATCTGAGAGCCATCCGTGGTCAGGGCAGTCAGTGCAGGGCAGTGTTGGGGCCCTTCCACCTTCAGGGATAGAAGGAAGGCGCTGGTGCTCGACAACAGGGCTCTGCCTGGTTCTGTTGAGCACTAACTCCAAGGCTCTAGGCAGGCTTGTGGAGTGAGAGCATCAGACCCCTGTGAGGTCCAGGAGAAGGCCCTCCGAGAAGAGCACTGGCTCCTTCCTAGGAAGCTGCTGAGATTCTCAAGGAGGGATTCATCCCTTCTCTCCTATGGACACAGAGGATTGTAAGGAGCAGGGCGTTGTCCTTTATCCAACAGAGACCTGTCCTAGCTCTCACCCACAAACCCTGGGAGAGAGCTGGGCACTTGACCGGATCCTACCCCTGCACTTGCCCTGGTACACTTTCTTCTCCCCTCTTGCCTTGGCTATTAAGCTATGGCTCTATGAACATGAAACAAACAGGAACTTCTTCTCTATCTCTAAGCCAAACTGGTTTATCAAGTCTGACCCCTCAACATATTTCAGGGGGTGTATTTCCAGTATATGTATAGAACTCATTATACCCCACTCAGACCTACATCACACAAGGATATTCATCACCAGAGTGTTGTCAGCTTTCCAAACATAAGAGCGGCCATACTGGGTCAGACCCAAGGTCCATCTAGCCCCATATCATGTCTTCCGACAGTGGCCAATGCCAGGTGCCCCAGAAGAAATGAACAGAACAGGTAATGATCAAGTGGTCCATCCCCTGTCGCCCATTCCCAGCTTCTGGCAAATAGAGGCTAGGGACAGCATCCTTACCCATCCTGGCTAATAGCCATTGATGGACCTATCCTCTATGAGCTTACCTAGTTCTTTGTTGAACCCTGTTATAGTCCTGGTCTTCACAACATCCTCTGGCAAGGAGTTCCACAGGTTGACTATGTGTTGTGTGAAAAAATACTTCCTATTTTTATTTTTCAACCTGCTGCCTATTAATTTCATTTGGTGACCCCTAGTTCTTGAACAATGAGGAGTAAATAACATTTCCTTACTTTCTCCACACCAGTCATGATTTCAAAGACCTCTATCATATCCCCCCCTTAGTCATCCCTTTTCTAAGATGAAAAATCCCAGTCTTCTTAAACTCTCCTCATTTGGCAGCTGTTCCATACCCCTCCAGATCCCTTTCTTGAGTGGTAACAGCTAATTTAGATCCCATCATTTTATATGTAGAGTTGGGATTGTATTTTCCAATGTGCATTTCTTTGCATTTATCAACATTGAAATCTGAACATTGAACATTGCCATTTTGTTGCGCAGTCACCCAGTGTGGTGAGATCCTTTTGTAGCTCTTTGCAGTCTGCTTGGGATTTAACTATCTTGAGTAGGTTTTTTTATCATCTGCAAATTTTGCCACCTCACTGTTTACCCCTTTTTCCAGATCATTTATGAATATGTTGAACAGCACTGGTCTCAGTTCAGACCCTAGGGGGACACCACCATTTACCTCGCTCCATTCTGAAAACTGACCATTTATTCCTACCCTTGGTTTCCTATCTTTTAATCAGTTACCAATTCATGAGAGGACCTTATTAGGTACCTGTATGGTACAATAATTCTGCATTGAATCAGTTGATTCAATTGCTTATTCTTTGGGGTGCAGAGACCTTCTGTTCTCCCCCTGGGGTGACAGAACCCTGATTGTCACATCTGTCTTTCAGGCTGTGTCCCAGCCTCTCACAGAGATGTATCCTGCAGCCAACCCAGCTCAGGGAGCAGTGGAGACAGGTGATCTCATCCTGTCAACCCAAGGAACATGGGTCTCATTGAGGCTCAGATGGAAGATCCCATGCATCTCCTGGAGGTAAGAACCGTTGACTCTTCCTGCCACTTGGGGCTCTTGCAACAAACGGGGCTACTGCTACATACCCTGGTTGGGAGCTTTCCCTATCCCTGGATCCCAGCCCTGGTACAGAGACCTATTTCTCATCATGATATCCTCCTTTTATTCTCAGAGGATGTGTCCAGGATCCTGGATAATGTTTTCTGCAGGAGGTTTGAACGGGGAGAGATCACTCACTGTCACGACCCAGAGATCTTCAATCCGGGGCTGTAGGGTTCATGGAAGCAGCCACACTCCAACCCTCCACCTGGAAGCCTGCTGAAAATTGCTTACCTAGGACCCATGAAGTTCAGCCCCAGTTTGAGGCTCCACTCCTGAGGTCCTATTGAAGGAGTCCCAGAGAAGCTAATTGTCCGTCTGGCCCTGCTTAAGGCAGCAGCAGGAAAAGGAAGCTGACTGAACACCAGGGCTGCTCCCTGTTCTGGACCATGTGCTGCCTGTTTCTGCTGCTGCTCCCCTGGCTTGATTTCGTGGCATCTGATTTGTGGTTGTGATTGCAAGTTTCTCTTGTGCTTCTGATCTTCCAGAATCCTGACCCAGCTGAGTCTCAACTCCTGTCATGTGAGTGTGGACTCTGGCTCTGACCAGTAGGTCTGGCTGCCCTTGACCAAGCCGTGACATTGTACAATTTCTCCAATGCTCTTTTTTGCTGTCCAGCAAGATACACCAGTACCTTGGCTCCCAAAGTCCTGGTTGCCTGCTATTCAAGGGCTGAGGGGTAGTGCTTGTATTGCCCTCACCCCCACCCCAGCTGCTTTTCCTATGGGAATCTCCCTAGAGCAGAGGAGAAATCTCCTCTTTTCTTCGGATCAGTCCCAACAGTAAGTCCACCCACCCTGGCCTCAGCTCAGCTACTTTGTTGACCTGGGATCAGGGACCACTTTTGAAGCCCTTAGCATGTGGGTGGAGGTGGGAGCAGAGGCTGAAGTTCCAGCAGTTTCCACCAAAGAACACCACCTTGTCTTTCTGTGGTCTGACTAGGGCTCACCATCCATCTTGGAGGTGAACACCAAATGGGAGCTGATAGATTGTCCTTGGTGGGCCATGTTCTTGTGTGTGATGGAGCTGTGTGCCAGAGAGGGCCAGGAGAAGATGCACCACGCATGGCCAGGACCGGGCTAAACGGTCTGTAATGGTAGGTGAGTCAAACCTTGGCCACATATAGATACCTTAGGCATCCATGGGGACTGAATCTGGGCCCTTCACTGCCAAGAGCACAACTCACTCCTATTTGAGTCATTACGGTAGTGACCCCTACCAGCCCCTCTGAGGGGGTCAGTATTATCTCTGTTAGCTGGCGCACAAGGATGGAAAGCAACTGTCTGCAAGGTCACACACAACATCACTGCCAGAGGCAGGAAGGAAGCATGGTACTGATACCAGTCCAGCTCCAACCACTAGACTCCACCCGCCTCTAAAGCCAGAGAACCCCAGGAGCCCTGACTCTGACAGCTAGGCCTTAAATGACAAGACTAACCTCCCTCCCACTCAGGAAGCCATAGAAAGGGACCATCTGCTGAGCTCCCCTTTGCAATGACAGTGTCAGAGACCATTGCTAGTGGGTGCCAAGTGACTGAGCAGGGAACTCCTTGAGAGACTCCTAGAGACTTGCAGGTGTTTCACTGTGACCCTCTGGGGTCCATGGAAAGAGAGCTGCATTGAAGAGACTCTCCTGCTCTAACAAAGGGTTTCTATGCGCCTAGAGAGTCAGCCAGTGAGGCCAGTTTTCAGAATGTGGAAGAGCTGTTTGGCGATGGGTTGGAGGATTCACCATGTAGGTGGCAGCAGCTGCAGTGCCTGGGGTCCCCATGGGCCAAGCCTCCACTCCTGACACACTAAGCTAATTTCCCACTGCTCTCAGTGGGGCTTTGGCTTTAGCTGCTGGGCCTGCGTGCCTAGACAGAGGACTCAGGTATTTCTATCATGCTGCTCAATGGGAAATACAGCCATCCACAGAAGTGAAGAAGAATGGAAGTGAAAGAGTAAAGCTGGAGCATCCGCTGAGCTGCTGCAATCAAGTGAGCAGAGCTGGGGAGAGAAGAGGGAGAACGCGAAGGTGGCTGGTGGCAGTAAGGAGGAAAAACAGTTTGGGAGCCAGGAGCGTAGAAATAAATAGTTAATGATGAATACTGCGGGTTTTGTCTTGTGTGATGAAGGGTTGAAAATGGGTCTCTTTACTATCACACTCAACTTTAAAATAGCCTTGTACGATGAAAGGGCAGGTGTAAAAAGGTAAGAAGTCACTCTAGGGGCTTGACATCCCAGTTTCTGTCACTACTGCATGCTTCTATCAACATGATCTCAAGCCAACAAATCCCTGAGGTGGTAACAGTAGTGAGCTGCTCTTCTCTTTTTCTGGACTAGCCACCAGAAAGAGGACACAATACATGTGGCCAAGGAAATAGAGAGGCATGGGGGTCAGTCGCAGTGTTGCCTGTTAATATGGCTCTTGTCAGGGAGCACGGCAGGTTACTTTGGACTAGGTAGGAGCCACATGTCTCCAAACCTGCACACCCCGAGGCTCCAGAGACCTCTCTTCAGATCCCAGAGCTTATGGTATGTGTCCTCTCCTGCCACACTCACCTGTTGGTGACTAATGCAGTCACAGAGTTCAGGCTCAGTGTCATGCATTCCTCTGGGCTGCAACAAGCGGGAGGACTTGAGCTGCAATGGATCCTCCTGTGCATGGGCTGAGTGGGCAACCTCCCTAATGCCGTATCTGGTTTCCAGCCCATCTACACTAAGGAGGAGGTGATGGACTTACCCCAAAGGTAGGTGTGGGAAGAAGCAGAGTGAAGCGGTGATCAGAAAGCCATCCCATAGCATTCCACCTAGAGTCATTCCAACAACCACCTGGCTCCTTCCTGCTGTAGGCCGCAGCCCCTAGGTTCCATAGGGAATTTTTGAATGAACCCTCTAGAAAGCTGCCTCTGGCTCTCTACAAGCTCTCACACAGCCCTATCATGAGAGGTAAAGAATAAGGTCCTGCCTCCCACAACTGCTCAGGGGAATCTTCTCAGAGAAATCACTACAGGGCGTTATGCATCTCTACAAACAGATCACTTTGCATTGTGTAGTCAAGAAGCGGCACCACTCTTTTTAGAGCAACATTAACTCCCACAGGGATTTCTGCTCTAAATACTCCGGGCCTGAGGGAAGGATTCTGTGGGAAAAGAGGCCGTTCTCTTGCTCCAATCCAGGCTCTGCTGTTCTGATGCTGCAGAGCAGATAGGGAAGGCTTGAGGGTTCCTGGAGAGCATGCTGCAACGCCAGCAATCCCATGCTGCAATGCCAGCAATCCCATTCTGCCTCAGCCCTAGGGACACGTTCTCTTTCTCCCCCGGCAGCTTCCAATGGAGGGAAGAAAGGAACACGTAAGATGGAGTCTCTCCCTGGCTTATAGATAACCCAACCTGCAGTAACCCAAGTGTGGACTCAGAGGAATGCTGTGGTGCAGTGTATGTGCCCTGCAAGACATCTCTCGTGAAGGGAAGCAACACTGCTCTTGGCACTGGAACCTGGGCAATAAGGAAGAGGAGCTGGAAATTCTCCCTGGGGTGGGGAAATGGGGAAACCCGGTGGGATGATGTGTATGACTGGAATGTTAATGTCACTGGTTACAACCCATTGAGGTAGGGGAGAGAGGATAAAAGTGGTAGGCAGGGTGGCACTTTACATTAGACCAGCGGTTCTCAAACTGTGGGTCAGGACCCCAAAGTGGGTTGCAACCCCATTTTAATGGGGTCACTAGGGCTGGCATAAATTTTCTGGGGCCTGGGGCCAAAGCTGAAGCCCAAGCTCCACTGCCTGAGGTTGAATCCAAAGCTTGAGGGCTTCAGCCCTGGACAGTCAGGCTCAGGTTACAGGCCCCACGTCTGGGGCTGAAGCCCTTGGGCTTCGATTTTCACCTCCCCATGCAGGGTGATGGGGCTCGGGCTTTGGCTTTCCCCCCACACCTGGAGCGGTGGGGCTCAGGAGGGCTCAGGCTTCAGTCTCCCCTCCTGGCATCGTTTAGTAATTTTTGTTGTCAGAAGGGAGTCGGAGTGCAGTGAAGTTTGAGAATCCCCACATTAGACACATCATTACCTGTTTTATGTTCTTGGTTATTGAGAACCCCAGGACCTCAAATGGATAGGGATCTATCTGCTAATTCACACAGCCCAGCAGGTGAACCGGTGGGGGGCTGGCACAGTTCACTGAATCCAAACCAGAGAGCAGGAAACGTTTCTCCTTTTGCACCTGTCTGTGACTTGTGGGAAGAAATTAGGTTAGCACGGGGGACTTCCTACTGGGAGACAGACGGGGAGGTCTCCTGTAGCCAGGAGTAAATCATCCTTGGAGATTTTGAAAAATTATAAATACTTTTCTAATGCAAAGTACCCAACTAGGGGTGACTCTATTGTGGGCCTCTGTAGTAGGGTTGCGCCGGGGCTCTACCCTCTTGAGGTGGAGGGATGCCACACCGGCTCACTAAAGTGCAGACCGTTCAACCTCCGGTCCCTTCACGCAGGGGCTGAGCGGCCCACAGTTCAGGAGCTCAGGCCCTTAGGCAGGGGCTGAGCGCTAAGTAACAGTCTAAGCAGGCCCAGGCCCTGGGTCAGGGCGGGGCACACACAGTCACAGCTCAAGCCCTTTGGGGCAGGGGTTGAGCAAACAAGCAGTTAAGGGGCCCAGGCCCTGGGTCAGGGCGGGGCACAAACAGTCACAGCTCAAGCCCTTTGGGGCAGGGGTTGAGCAATCCAGCCGTTAAGGTAAGCCCAGGCTCCCACACCTGAGCGTTGGGTGAGGGGGAAGCCTGCCACCCGTGCGGGGTGGCAGGGGGGAACGCAGGCCCGCCCACTCCACTGCGTTCCAGCCCGGGGCCCTAGCAGCCGTTACTGTCGCTGCCGGTCAGTGGGGTATCCTGACCGAAACACACTGACATCGGCTCAGAGGCGCAGGACGACGCAGGAAAGGAAATAGAACGCCAGGTTTGTGGTAGCTAGAGAGCTTTTTAAGCTTCCTGCAAAAGCCTCTTAGGAAAAAACTTTTTTGGGGGTTTTTATTCTTCTCCTTACTTTGTTTACAACTTATTTGAGTGGTTATATTTTTGCTTATTTAGAAGGCAGGCAGTAAACATGAGCATGAAATTACAAACCCATTTTTTGAGCGCGTGAACAGCCAGCTGCAAAGGTGATGTTATTGTTGCCAATAAGTTTTCCAAACATAGACACTAGAACAAGGTCACTCCCGCCTCAATGCCGAGGGAACAGTTTGCCGTTCTTCAAGGCTTATGATTAGGGAGCAACACATTCCTACAACAGGCCTCTGCAGCCTGACTGGGGTGGGCTACCCCCGGGCTACTTCCATGTTCCCCCTCGGGGCCTACCTCCTTGGCGATGCCGGGTTCGGGCCAGTACAGGAGCATCGGTTCCTCGGGTGCGGAGCTTGGGGGCCGGTCCGGCAGCTCTCCCCCTGGGTAGCTGGCACGGGGCAGGCTTGATTCCTCCTCGGGGCAGGTGGTCCGGGGCAAGCTTGGCCAGTCCTCCTCAGGGTAGCTGGCACGGGGCAGGCTGGGCCAGTCTTCCTCGGGGTAACGGGTCCGGGGCAGGCTGAGCCAGTCCTCCTCGGGGTACCTGGCGAGAGGGAGGCTTGACCGGCGCGGGGCGTTAGCAGGCGGCTCGCGGCCTGCGGCTGTCTCCCAAGCGGGAGCTCGGCCCGGGACGTCTGCTCTCTCTGGCGGTCTGGCTCTCACTGAGCTCTGCTGGCGGGCTTTTGTACTTCCGGGTTGGGGCCGTGACCTCGGAGGGGTGGGCCTCGGACCCGGTGGCTCCGCCCACGCTGGGGTTGGAGGAAGCTCGGCCCTGTCAGAGACGGAGGGGTGCCACACCGGCTCACTACAGCCTCCTTGTGGTGGATAATGATGAACTGATCACTGGACTGGATGTTCGTGGTTGCTCTGGGGCACTGATCATGACTTGACTGTATTCAGTAAGGACCAGTAAGGAGGTTTTGGAACAAATTGATAAATTAAACAGCAATAAGTCACCAGAACCAGATGGTATTCACCCAAGAGTTGTGAAGAAACTCAAATGTGAAATTGCAGTACTACTAACTAACTGTAGTATGTAACCTATCCTTTAAATCAGCTTCCATACTAGATGTCTGGAGTATAGCTAATACGACACCAATGTTTTTAAAAGGCTCCAGAGATGCTCCCGGCAATTACAGGCCACTAAGGCTAACTTCAGTACCAGGCAAATTGGGTGAAATGATAGTAAAGAG
>NW_020665412.1:0-7661 GCF_002925995.2 Terrapene triunguis
CTGAATCTCTTCCCAGAGTCTGCTGAATTACCTGAGAGTTTCAAGTCCTTGGGGGGTTTCAGTTGTTCCATCTCCAGGGTGGATCCTTCGTTCCTTCACCACAGCCCTGTGTAACGATGCTGCCTTTGGTGGGACACAACTGAATATCAATTCAGGACAAATTGCTTAGAGCAGGGCAGTTACAGCCCCAGGCTGGTGGTTTTCCACCTCTAAGGCAAACCAAACCAACCAGACAGAGAGGACTTCTGTTTTACCCCACTGGCTAACCAGAAGTCATAAAAGCAATTACCTTAGACACTCCAGTTTCCCAGTATGAAAACCAGGGCCACTTGTTATGGGGATGAATGGTTATGAAAACCAATATCCCAGTAAAAGAAAAAAAAAATCTTCTCCCCGATCCCAAAGGACCAAACCCCAGACCCAGGTCAATATACAAGTCAGATCTTACCCACAAATCACGCTATTGCCAACCCTTTAGAATCTAAAATCTAAAGATTTATTCATAAAAAGAAATAAATATAGATGAGAGCTAAAATTGGTTAAATGGAATCAATTACATACAGTAATGGCAACATTCTTAGTTCAGGCTTGTAGTTGTGATGGAATAAACTGCAGGTTCAAATCAAGTCTCTGGAGTACATCCACAGCCGGAATGGGTCCTTCAGTCCTTTGTTCAGTCCGACCATTGATAGGAGGAGATCGTCCATCAGTGCTTTTAAAGCAGGGGAAGTGGATAGCAATTGATAGAAATTAGAAGTTATAAAATATAGAAAATGGATAAGGGAAGCAAAAGACACCGGAGACAAATCCATGGCTAGCAGGGCTGAGGAAAATAATAATAAGATTTTGTTAGTATATTAGAAACAAAGGAAATCCTAATAGCAGTACAGGCCTTTACTAGATGAAGATGGTAACACTGTTAATAGTGATGCACACGGGGCAAAAATGTTCAATAAAGCTTTCTATGCTATATTTGGAAAGAAGCAGGATGATGCACTCAGATCACATGAACTTCTTTCCAGTCCACTGGTAACTATGGGGGATGGTAAACAGCACCCACTAGGGTCCATGGGGAATCATCATCCAATGGGGTTTTTTCTAGTGGTTCACAAAGGTCCTTAAGCACCTAAATCCCAGTGATTTGGGCCTCTAGGGGCCTGGCTCATGGGCTGGAGAAAGGTGCCTATTTCCACGTGGGACCGTCAGCTGTGAGCCCTCTGATGGAGCGAGGTGTGTAGGACAGGTCAGCACTTTCTCATGAGAGACATAAGAACATATATAAGAATGACCATACTGGGTCAGAACAAAGGTCCATTTAGCCCAGTATCCGGTCTTCCGACAGTGGCCAATGCCAGGTGCCCCAGAGGGAATGAACAGAACATGGAATCAGCAAGTGATCCATCCCCTGTCGCTCATTCTCAGCTTCTGGCAAACAGAGGCTAGGGACACCATTCCTGCCCATCCTGGCTAGTAGCCACTTATGGCCCTATGCTCCATGAATTTATCTAGTTCTTTTTTTAACCCTGTTATGGTCTTGGACTTCACAACATCCTCTGGCAAGGAGTTCCACAGGTACAAAAGAGGTGGTCTCATTGCCCCTAGACTCAAGACCCCCCCCCCCGAATGGAACACAACCATATATTGGAAGGAGTGGTACCAGGGGAGGGGCACTACAAGAACAATTATGTTTGCCAAGAAGAGGGGGGCGGAAGAGGGAGCTCCATCGGCATGCGGAGCTAGGGGTCAGGAGAAGAGGGTTCTATCAACATATAGAATAGTAGAAGAGGGAGAGGAAGAGGAAAATTCTATCGGCATATAGAGATAACCCGACAGGTGTGAAGGGCTTTGGAATATGGTTAAACTCTATCGGAGTATAGAGATAGCCTGACTGGTGTGAAGCACTTCAGAATATGCTTGCTTGT
The DNA here is from genome assembly GCF_002925995.2 of Terrapene triunguis. NCBI lineage: Eukaryota > Metazoa > Chordata > Testudines > Emydidae > Terrapene > Terrapene triunguis. Next base: position 1,923 of record NW_020665412.1, read on the forward strand.
TTAGCCCCAATAAACCCATCAAATTGCCTGCAGATTGGACTCTGGACTGTTATTTTTCCAACAAACTGTGTCTGGGAACTGAGAGGGAGGAGGGAGCTGAACCCCCACCAACACATACGCTTATTGACCCCCTCAAAGAATTCTAGTAGATTGGTGAGGCACGATATCCCTTTATAAAAAAACATGTTGACTTTTCCCCAACAGTTAATGTGTATGTCTGACAATTTTGTTCTTTACTATAGTTTAAACGAGTTTGCCCAGAACTGAAGTCAGGCTTTCTGGCCTGTAATTGCCAGGGTCACCTCTGGAGCCCTTTTTTAAACATTGACATCACATTAGTATCCTCCAGTCATTTGGTACAGAAGCTGATTTAAATGATATGTTACAGAGTACAGTCAATAGTCCTGCAATTTCACATTTGAGTTCCTTCAGAACTCTTGGGTGAATCCCATCAGGTCCTGGAGACTTATTACTGTTTAGTTTATCAATTTGTTGCAAAACCTCCTGTAATGACACCTCAATCTGGGACAGTTCCTCAGATTCCTCACCTAAAATGAATGGCTCAAGTTTGGGAATTTCTCTCACATCCTCAGCCATGAAGACTGATGCAAATAATTCATGTCGTTTCTCCGCAATGGCCTTATTATCCTTGAGTGCTCCTTTAGCATCTCGATCATCCAGTGGCCCCACTGGTTGTTTAGCAGGCTTCCTGTTTCTGATGTACATTTTTTGCTATTACTTTTTGAATCTTTGGCTAGCTGTTCTTCATAGCCTTTTTTTACCTTCCTAATTACATTTTTGTACTTTATTTGGCAGAGTTTATGCTCCTTTCTATTTTCTGCAATAGGATTTAACTTCCACTTTTTAAAGGATGCCTCTTTGCCTCTCACTGCTGCTTTTATTTGGTTGTTTTGCCACAGTGGCACTTTTTTTGTTTTCTTACTATGTTTTTTAATTTGGGGCACACATTTAAACTGAGTCTCTCTTACGGTGTCTTTAAAAAGTTTCCATGCAGCTTGCAGGGATTTCACTTTTGGCACTGTATGTTTTAATTGTTGTTTAACTAACTTCCTCATTTTTGTGTAGTCCCCCTTTCTGAATTTAAATGCTACTGTGTTGGGCTGCTGTGGTGTTTTCCCCGCCACAGGGATGTTAAATTTAATTATATTATGGTCACTATTACCAAGCGGCCCAGCTGTATTCACCTCTTGGACCAGATCCTGTGCTCCACTTGGGACTAAATCAAGAATTGCCTCTTCTCTTGTGGGTTCCAGGACTAGCTGCTCCAAGAAGCAGTTATTTGAGGTGTCAAGAAACTTTATCTCTGCATCTCGTCCTGAGGTGATATGTACCCAGGCAATATGGGGATAGTTGAAAGCCCCCATTATTATTGAGTTTTTTATTCTTATAGCCTCTCTAACCTCCCTGAACATTTCATGACCATTATCGCGATCCTGGTCACACGGTTGATAGTGTATCCCTACTGCTATATTGTTATTATTTGAGCATGGAATTTGTGACAAAGTGGGGGTCTTATTGCTTTGCGTGAATACTGGGTGTATCTCAGTGTCCCTATGTATTGCACCAATGCTTGGTGATGGGAATAACGGTGTGTGACTTTTGCTGAGACCCTTGAGGGCAGGTGAGGAGGCTCAAGCTGCCTGCCCGTAAACGATGGCCATGGCCCTTCATCACCTGAGACCCAGGAGGGGGATGCGACCAGGTAACACTTTGCCTGGAAAGTGAGACAAAGACCAGGAGACGGGGCACCGGGTATGTCATAAATATAAAGGGAAGGGTAACCACCTTTCTGTATACAGTACTGTAAAATCCCTTCTGGCCAGAGGCACAAAATCATCTTACCTGTAAAGGGTTAAGAAGCTCAAGTAACCTGGCTGGCACCTGACCAAAAGGACCAATAAGGGGACAAGATACTTTCAGATCTGGGGGGCTTTGTTCTGTCTGTTCCATGTGGCTTTGCCAGAGACAGATCAAAGAAGCAAGCAATCCAACTCCTATAGGGTTAGTAAGTATTTAGCAAGGAAATGCATTAGATTATCTTTTGTTTTGCCTTGTGAATTTATCTGTGCTGCGGGGAATGTGTATCCCTGTTTTTTCTTTTTGTAACTTTAAGGTTTTGCCTAGAGGGAAACCCTCTGTGTTTTGAATCTGATTGCCTGTGAGATTATCTTCCATTCTAATCTTACAGAGGTACTCCTTTCACCTTTTTTCTTTCTAATAAAGTTCTATTTTTTTTAAGAATCTGATTGGGTTTTTTAGTATCCTAAAAATGCAAGGTTGGTCTATGCTCATCTTGTTATTTCTCAAGCCTCCCCAGGAAAGGGGGTGTAGGGCTTGGGGGGGATATTTTGGGGAAATAGGACTCCAAGTGGTCCTTTCCATAATTCTTTGTTTGAATCACTTAGTGGTGGCAGCGTTTACCTAATCCAAGGCACAAGGGAGAATTTGTGCCTTGGGGAAGTTTTAACCTAAGCTGGTAGAAATACGTTTAGGGGGTCTTTCATGCGGGTCCCCACGTCTGTACCCTAAAGTTCATAGTGGGGAGGGAACCCTGACAGGGTGTGTCAGAGGTCTGATCACTGGAAGCTGGGTAGTCTGTTGTGGGGGACTCAAATGGAGAGTCTAGGGCGTCCGGCCTGAGGTCCCCCCCAAAATGGACTTTGCTCAAAGTCACAGAGTTCTATGCTAACAAGCTCTGTTCTACGCTGTGTTCCTGTCAACTAATAAACCATTCAGTTTTACAACGCTGGCTGAGAGTCACAGCTGACTGGGAAGTTGGGGTGCAGGGCCCTCTGGCTTCCCCAGGGGTCCCGTCCAGGTGGACCCACCTAGGGGAAGTGCACGGTATGAACGGGGGGCTGAATGCTCCGAGGTCAGACCAGGAAGGCCGTAGCCGAGGAGGTTTTTGCCCTGGACAACCTGCCCTGAGTGGAGTTGTGGTACCCAAAGTCCTCGCTGGCTTCATACAGAGCAATTCCAGAGCTTTGGACCTGTGAATCCGTCACAGAATTACTGTCCATAGAGATTCTATGGTACAGTTTGGTTCATTTCAGATTTTTACTTCATTTGATTCTATTCTTTCTTTCACATATAGTGCCACCCCCCCACCAGCACGACCTGTTCTGTCCTTTTGATATATTTTGTACCCTGGTATTACTGTGTCCCATTGATTATCCTCATTCTGCCAAGTTTCTGTGATGCCTCTTATATCAATATCTTTAATTAACACACGGCAATCTAGTTCACCCATCTTATTATTTAGACTTCTAGACCCGGGAGACACCCCGATTCTAAATCTCTACTCTACCTGATTTGGAGCAGAGACTTAAACACAGGTCTCCCATGTCCCTTGTGAGTGCCATGAGCACCAGGCAAATGGCTATTGTGGGTGGGGTGCTCAGTCTCTCTGTCTGGAGCTGTTCCACTTTCTGCAAATACACTTTTTTTTATTTTGTATTTTATTTTTAGGTTTGTTTCTTACGTAACTAACTCTGGTCTCTATGCCTGCTGCTTATAATCACTTCAAATCTCTCTTCTGTAGTTCATCAATTTGTTTTATATTTTACCTAAAACATGTGTTTTGGTTCAAGTGCTTGGGAAATCTCAGCTCAGGTTACAGAGGTTAGTGTGTCTCCTCTCCACATCGAGGGAGGGGCGGACTGGGTAACAACCTTACACTGGCCAGGCTTCGCACCAGGGCAGAACCGCACAGTTCTTTGGTGCAAGGCTGGGGAGCTGGGGCTTGAGCCTCTCTACTGTTAGTTATGAGTGGCTGGGAGATTATTCATGTAACTCAGTTGGGTGTGTCTCTGCCTGTGGATGGCTGTGTAAGCAGAGTACCTGCCAGAGTTTTGCACCCCGGGGATCCCATCACTGGAGCTCTGTCCTTGGGCTAGTCCCAGAAAACAAGTCACATGAGGCACTGATTTGGATCCTTGCAGCAAATCATTGGGCTCTACGCACTGTGCAGAGTTCCAGGCGGCATGTGGTCCCTGGTAAACAAGCAAGAGAGGTCGGCCCTGGGGCCGGTTTTGTTCAACATCTTTATTAATGATCTGAATGATGGGATGGATCACACTGTCAGCAAGTTCACAGATGACACTAAAATGCGGGGGAGAGGTAGATATGCTGGAAGGAAGGGATAGTCCAGAGTGACCTAGACAAATTAGAGGATTGAGCCAAAAGAAACCTGATGAGGTTCAACAAGGACAAGTGCAGAGTCCTGCACTTAGGACAGAAGAATTGCATGCACCGCTACAGTCTGGGGACCGACTGGCTAAGCAACAGTTCTGCAGAAAAGGACCTGGGGATTACAGTGGACGAGAATCTGGATATGAGTCAGCAGTGCGCCCTTGTTGCCAAGAAGGCTAACGGCATATTGGGCTGTTTTAGTAGGAGCATTGCCAGCAGATCGAGGGAAGTGATTATTCCCCTCTATTAGGCACTGGTGAGGCCACACCTGCAGTATTGCGTCCAGTTTTGGTCCCCCCAATATAGAAGGGATGTGGAGAAATTGGAGAGAGTCCAGCGGAGGGCAACAAAAATGACTAGGGGGCTGGGGCACATGACTTACGAGGAGAGGCTGAGGGAACTGGGGTTATTTAGTCTGCAGAAGAGAAAAGTGAGGGGAGATTTGATAGCAGCCTTCAACTGCCCGAAGGGGGGTTCCAAAGAGGATGGAGCTCAGATGTTCTCAGTGGTGGCAGATGACAGAACAAGGAGCAACGGTCTCAAGTTGCAGTGGGGGAGATCTAGGTTGGATATTAGGAAAAACAATTTCACTAGGAGGGTGGTGAATCACTGGAATGGGTTACCTAGGGAGGTGGTGGAATCTCCATCCTTAGAGGTTTTTAAGGCCCAGCTTGACAAAGCCCTGGCTGGGATGATTTAGTTGGTGTTGGGCCTGCTTTGGAAGAGATGACCTGCTGAGGTCTCTTCCAACCCTAATATTCTATGATTCTAAGAGAAGGCTGAAAACTGAGCTTTGTGTAAACCTGTTTTTGTGGCTGTAGATTTTAGCTGCTTCTTTAATAAATTCTTCCTGTTTAAGAAGGACTGAAATTCCACTGATCACGACACACAAATAGCCTCACTGGATCTAACACAACGCAGAGGAGCAATGCCAGTGCATGGCCAGAGCAGTGGTGCTGGGGGTCAGGACTCCTGGTTCTTATTCTCAGCTCTGCCACTGACTCATTGGGTGGCCTTGGGTAAATCACTTTACCTCTGCGTGGCTCAGTTCATCGATAACATGGGGATAACGCTGCCTGGCAGCCTCACTAAAGAGATTCTAGATGTAGTGATCAAAAGTGTCACGCAGAGCGTATGTTAGACTCAGCTTCACTGTTCAGCTTCAGCCCCTAGGTAATGGGTGCCCTGTAGTTCCAGATAAGTTGCCGATTATATGTGTAAATACGTGGCTAATGGTAGGTCTGCCGTTTATCTTCCTCCCTGTGGGGCACCGAAGCCATCCGGCTTCTGCCCAGAATCCCAGTGCAGGGACCCTGCCTGCTACAGACTCCCAGTCAGGAAGAACAAAAGGGAACCAAAAGCTAAAGAAATAAGACACACAGTGGTTTCTTCCCTCAGGACTTTGTAGCTGAGCTTTAGGGCCCACAAGCTGTATGATGCACAGTCTCACCCGCCTGCAAAACAACCCTGGTCCCAACCCCCAGCTTCTTTTACACAGCTTCCTGGCTTCCCTCTCCGCTTCTCATC
>NW_020665413.1:0-11033 GCF_002925995.2 Terrapene triunguis
CTCAGTCATCTTTTCCATAACTGTCTATCTACTATCTCCCCATCCAACCTGGGCATTTACAGGATATCAGACCCTATGAAGACATAGACATTATCCCTTGTTTTCTTACTAATCAACTATAATTGTTAAATATACACAAATACACAAGCAGCCAGTTCCTCTCTGACTCAGCACAGAGCCCAAGAGTTCTCATCTCCCTTTGGGAAGGTCCCTTATTTACTGTTTACACAGAAGTGCAGACATGGAAAGAGAGACATTGGCTAGAGTATCTCCAGTCTCTGGCCTGTTTACAGTCAGATGCTGCTTCTCCCTTAGAGGCTGAGTGAATCCCCCTGGGATTGCACAGAGCCATATTATAAACAGAGCAGATGCCCGTGTCTTCTCTTGTTGTCTGATGCTGCTGCAGATGCTGGGGTGAGAAAGGTGTGGGACTGCTACCTGAGGGGGATTCCCAGGGAAGACACTTCCATCTCAGGATTCACAGGTACTGCATCTCTTGCTGAGGAGCTCACCAGCTCCACAAACCTAATGTAATGGCTGTGGGGTGGGATAAAGTGTAAGTCCGTGGTCCTTTCTGCTCTGCACCCCCAGTAAACATCTCAAAGACCTTGATATGTGTGATGAGTTTTCTCCAGTATCACAGGTCAAAATATCACCTTTTGCTGTGGCTCCCCAGCTGGCTGATGGCCTCTGGTCTAAGGTGGCTGCATTTCAGTGAAGGAGGGATCCTTCAGGAAGAAAGGTGTTAATAGATGTATAACATAAGGTCAAATTCTGAGGCTGTGGCCCATAGTTTAGTAAAACCCCACTGAGGCAAAACTGCCCTTGGAGTAAGAACGGAGTAAAGACCTCAGGAGCCAGCTGTGTGTTAATGCACAAATACTGTTATCACCTCCTCTTGCATCTCAGGGCTCTGGCTGTGAATGGGGGAGGGGAGCTGTTAGCTGACTTTTATCTGCTCGAAAGGATGGAGGTGCTAGGGATCCTCACTGGAACAATGATAAGAATTTTTCAACATGGGCAAGACGTCTTCTCTGCTAGCTTCATTCTAGAAGTCAGCTGAAATGTTATCGCTGAAACTTAAAAAAAAAAAAAAAAAAATCAGCCTGAAGCAGACACCCAGCATGGGAAATTTCAGTCCAAATGCTTAACCTTTGGCAAACTTATGAGCAACTGGGAATGAGGTCTCATAATTGAAGGTGTCAGACAGCTTTAACTAAAGTTGCTGCCACCAGCACCACCCACAATGGCAATCTATTTGTGAGTCCTATTCACTTAAGCTCTTTGTTCCAATAATGTCTGTAGCAAGGAGTTCCACAGGCCAAATATATATTATGTAAACAATTTTATTTGATCAATGTTATATCTTCAGACTTTCAATGTAATAGAGTGTTCCCTTATACACCAATGCTAGAAGTCTAAATAATAAAATGGGTGAACTAGAGTACTTTGTATTAAATGAGGATATTGATATAATAGGCACCACTGAGACTTGGTGGAATGAGGATAATCAATGGAATCCGGTAATACCATGGTGCAAAATATATCAAAAGGATAGAACAGGTCATGTACGTGGGGAAGTGACATTATATGTGAAAGAAAGTCTAAAATAAATGAAGTAAAAATCATGAATGAATCAAACTGTACCATAGAATCTCTATGGATGGAAATTCCATGCTCTAATAATAACAATATAGCGGTAGAGATATAGTACTGACCACCTGATCAGGATGGCGATAGTGAATGTGAAATGCTCGGAGAGATTCGAAAGGCTATTGAAATAAAAAGCTCAATAATAATGGGGGATTTTAATTATCCCCATATTGACTGGGTACGTGTCACCTCAGGACAAGATGCAGTTGACACCTTAAATAACTGCTTCTTGGATCAGCTGGTCCTGGAACCCAACAGAGGAGAGGCAATTCTTTATTTAGTCCTAAGTGGAGCACAGGATCTGGTCCAAGAGGTGAATATAGCTGGACCGCTTGGTAATAGTGACCATAATATAATTAAATTAAATATCCCTGTGGCAGGAGAAACACCACAGCAGCCCAACACTGTAGCATTTAATTTCAGAAAGGGGAACTACACAAAAATGAGGAGGTTAGTTAAACAGAAATTAAAGGGTACAGCGCTAAAAGTGCAATCTCTGGAAGCTGCATGGAATCTTTTTAAAGACACCATGATAGAGACTCATCTTGAATATATTCCCCAAATTAACAAAACATGGTCAGAGAACCAAAAAAGAGCCACCGCGGCTAAACCACAAAATAGAAGAAGCAGTGAGAGGCAAAACAGCATCCTTTAAAAAGGGGAAGTTAAATCCTAGTGAGGAAATAGAAAGGAGCATAAACACTGGCAAATGATGTGTAAAAATACAATTAAGAAGGCCAAAAAAGAATTTGACGAACAGTTAGACAAAGAATCAAAAAGTGATAGCAAAAAAAATTTAAGTACATGAGAAGCGGGAAGACTGTTAGACAACCAGTGGGGCCACTGGACAATCGAGGTGCTAAAGGAGCACTCAAGGACGATATGGCTGAGGATGTGAGAGAGATTCCCAAACCTGAGCCATTCTTTTTAGGTGACAGATCTGAGGAACTGTCCCAGATTGAGGTGTCATTAGAGGAAGTTTTGGAACAAATTGGTAAATTAAACAGCAATAAGTCACCAGGACCAGATGGTATTCATCCAAGAGTTGTGAAGGAACTCGAAAGTGAACTTGCAGAAGTATTAACTGTAGTCTGTAGCCGATCATTTAAATCAGCTTCTGTACCAGATGACTGGAGGATAGCTAGTTTGACATCAATTTTTAAAAAGGGCTCCAGAGGTGATCCCAGCAATTACAGGCCTGTAAGCCTGACTTCAGTAGTGGGCAAACTGGTTGAAACTATAATAAAGAACAATATTGTCAGACATATAGATGAACATAATTTTTTGAGGAAGAGTCAACATGGTTTCAGTAAAGGGAAATCATACCTCTCCAATCTAGTAGAATTCTTTGAGGGGGCCAACAAGCAAGTGGACAAAGGGGATCCAGTGGATATAGTGTACTTAGATTTTCAGTTAGCCTTTGACAAGGTCCCTCACCAAAGCTCTTAAGCAAAGTAAGGAGTCATGGGATAAAAGGGAAGGTGCTCTCATGGATTGGTAACTGTTAAAAGATGGGAAACAAAGGTTATGTATAATTGGTCAGTTTTCAGAATGGAGAGAGTTAAATAATGGTGCCCCCCAGGGATCTGTTCTGGAACCAGTCCTATTCAACATATTCATAAATGATCTGGAAAAACGGGTTAACAGTGAGGTGGCAAAATTTTCATACAAAATTACTAACGATATTTAAGACCCAGGCACACTTTGAAGAGCTACTAAATGATCTCTCAAAACTGGGTGACTTGGCAACAAAATGGCAGATGAAATTTAATGTTGATAAATGCAAAGTAATGCATAGTGGAAAGCATAATCCCAACTCTACATATAAAATTATGGGGTCTAAATTAGCTGTTACCACTCAAGAAGGAGAGCTCGGCATCACTGTGGATAGTTCTCTGAAAACATCCACTCAATGTGCAGTGGCAGTCAAAAAAGCAATCAGAATGCTTGGAATAATTAAAAAGCAACAGAGGGTCCTGTGGCACCTTTGAGACTAACAGAAGTATTGGGAGCATAAGCTTTCGTGGGTAAGAACCTCACTTCTTCAGATGCAAGTAATGGAAATCTCCAGAGGCAGGTATAAATCAGTGTGGAGATAACGAGGTTAGTTCAATCAGGGAGGGTGAGGTGCTCTGCTAGCAGTTGAGGTGTGAACACCAAGGGAGGAGAAACTGCTTCTGTAGTTGGATAGCCATTCACAGTCTTTGTTTAATCCTGATCTGATGGTGTCAAATTTGCAAATGAACTGGAGCTCAGCAGTTTCTCTTTGGAGTCTGGTCCTGAAGTTTTTTTGCTGTAAGATGGCTACCTTTACATCTGCTATTGTGTGGCCAGGGAGGTTGAAGTGTTCTCCTATAGGTTTTTGTATATTGCCATTCCTGATATCTGACTTGTGTCCATTTATCCTCTTGCGTAGTGACTGTCCAGTTTGGCCAATGTACATAGCAGAGGGGCATTGCTGGCATATGATGGCATATATAACATTGGTGGACGTGCAGGTGAATGAGCCGGTGATGTTGTAGCTGATCTGGTTAGGTCCTGTGATGGTGTTGCTGGTGTACATATGTGGGCAGAGTTGGCATCGAGGTTTATTGCATGGGTTGGTTCCTGAGTTAGAGTTGTTATGGTGCGGTGCATGGTTGCTGGTGAGAATATGCTTAAGGTTGGCAGGTTGTCTGTGGGCGAGGACTGGCCTGCCTCCCAAGGTCTGTGAAAGTGAGGGATCATTGTCCAGGATGGGTTGTAGATCACTGATGATGCGTTGGAGAGGTTTAAGCTGAGGACTGTAGGTGATGGCCAGTGGAGTTCTGTTGGTTTCTCTTCTGGGCCTGTCTTGTAGCAGGAGGCTTCTGGGTATACATCTGGCTCTGTTGATTTGTTTCTTTATTTCCTTGTGTGGGTATCGTAGTTTTGAGAATGCTTGGTGAAGATCTTGTAGGTGTTGGTCTCTGTCTGAGGGGTTGGAGCAGATGCGATTGTACCTCAGTGCTTGGCTGTAGATGATGGATCGTGTGGTGTGACCGGGGTGGAAGCTGGAGGCATGAAGGTAGGCATAGCGGTCGGTGGGTTTTCGGTATAGGGTGGTGTTAATGTGGCCATCGCTTATTTGTACGGTGGTGTCTAGGAAGTGGACCTCCCGTGTAGATTGGTCCAGGCTGAGGTTGATGGTGGGGTGGAAGCTGTTGAAATCATGGTGGAATTCTTCCAGGGTCTCTTTCCCATGGGTCCAGATGATGAAGATGTCATCAATATAGCGTAGGTAGAGAAGGGGCATGAGTGGACGAGAGCTGAGGAAGCGTTGTTCCAGGTCAGCCATAAAAATGTTGGCATATTGTGGGGCCATGCGGGTGCCCATAGCGGTGCCACTGGTCTGGAGGTATATGTTGTCACCAAATTTGAAATAATTGTGTGTGAGGATAAAGTCACAGAGCTCAGCAATAAGTTGTGCTGTGTCATCATCAGGGATACTGTTCCTGACAGCTTGTATTCCATCTGTATGTGGGATGTTTGTGTAGAGAGCCTCTACATCCATGGTGGCTAGGATGGTGTTTTCTGGGAGGTCACCAATGCATTGTAGTTTTCTCAGGAAATCTGTGGTGTCACGGAGATAGCTGGGAGTGCTGGTGGCGTAGGGTCTGAGTAGGGAGTCCACATATCCAGACAGTCCTTCAGTGAGAGTGCCAATGCCCGAGATGATGGGGCGTCCAGGATTTCCAGGTTTGTGGATCTTAGGTAGTAGATAGAATAACCCTGGTCGGGGCTCTAAGGGTATGTTGATTTGTTCCTGTGTTAGTGTAGGGAGTGTCCTCAGCAGATGGTGCAGTTTCTTAGTGTATTCCTCAGTGGGATCTGAGGAAAGTGGCCTGTAGAATTTGGTATTGGAGAGTTGTCTGGCAGCCTCCTTCTGGTAGTCAGACCTGTTCATGATGACAACAGCACCTCCTTTATCAGCCTCTTTGATGATAATGTCAGGGTTGTTTCTGAGGCTGTGGATGGCATTGCGTTCTGCACGACTTAGGTTATGAGGCAAGCGATGTTGTTTTTCCACAATTTCTGCCTGTGCACGTCGGCGGAAGCATTCTATGTATAGGTCCAGACTGTCATTTCGACCCTCGGGAGGAGTCCATGTGGAGTTCTTCTTCCTGTGTTGTTGGTGGGAGGGTATCTGTGTATCAGTGCACTGTTCAGTGTTATCTTGAAAGTATTCTTTGAGTCGGAGGCGGCGAAAGTAGGCTTCCAGATCACCACAGAACTGTATCATGTTCGTGGGGGTGCTGGGGCAAAAGGAGAGTCCCCGAGATAGGACAGACTCTTCTGCTGGGTTGAGTGTGTAGCTGGATAAATAGACGATATTGCTGGGTGAGTTAGGGGTACCCCTGTTGTGGCCCCATGTGGCAGGTAGGATTTTAGACAGCTTACGGTCCTTTTTCCTTTGTAGAGAGGTGAAGTGTGTAATGTAGATCTCCTGTCTTATTTTAGTAAAGTCCATTTGTGTGGAGGGTTGGTTATTTATGAAAGTCTCCAGGTTGGAGAGCTCTTTCTTGATGTTTTTCTGTTTGCTGTATAGGATGCTGATCAGGTGGTTCCTCAGTTTCTTTGATAATGTATGGCATAATCTCTCACTGTGGTCTGTGCAGTATGTAGATAGCAAGGGATTTTTCACCTTCAGTCCATTAGGTATGATGGAATAATTAAGAAAGGGATAGATAATAGGACAGACAATACCATATTGCCTCTATATAAATCCATGGTTTGCCCACATCTTGAATACTGTGTGCAGATGTGGTCACCCCATCTCAAAAAAGTTATATTGGAATTGGAAATGATTCAGAAAAGGGCAACAAAAATGATTAGGGGTACGGAATGGCTTACTTATGGGGACAGATTAATAAGACTGGGACTTTTCAGCTTGGAAAAGTGACAGTTAAGGGGAGATATGATTGAGGTCCATAAAATCATCACTGGTGTACAGAAAGTAGATAAGGAAGTGGTGTTTACTCCTTCTCATAACACAAGAACTAGGGGTAGGGTGACCAGATGTCCCGATTTTATAGGGACAGTCCTGATTTTTTAGTCTTTTTCTTATATAGGCTCCTATTATCTCCCACCCCTGTTCTGCCTGTTCTGATTTTTCACATTTGCTGTCTGGACACCCTAACTAGGGGTCACCAAATGAAATTAATAACCAGCAGGTTTAAAACAAATAAAAGTAAGTATTTCTTCATACAATCCACAGTCAACCTGTCGAACCCCTTGCCAGAGGATGTTGTGAAGGCCAAGACTATAACAGGGTAACTCCACACCAAGCAAACAGGAAGGGGAATTTCAAAATTCCTGGGCCTTTAAAGGGAGAAGGGTGGAAGGTGTCTACCTGGATGCATGGAAGCAGAGTTCAAACTTCTGACCAGAGTGGTCAGGATGGGCATTGTGGGACATCTTCTGAAGACCTATTGCTGTGATAAAATCAATTGCAAGTGTCTACACTGGCACTTCGGTAACAAAACTTTTGTATAAAAAGCCTTACAACTCTTGTCAAGATAGTTTCATTGTGTCACTGAAACTGCTGAGTTCCATCATTGAAAGTGGCTTTGCAGAGTGTACACCTCCACTGTTTCTTCCCCAAAAGCTGCCTTTTGGTGAAAAAAATTGGCAGTGTAGAAAAGGTCTAAGAAACAGTGATGGATAACCAGTATCTACACTCATGTTTCCTGCTGGTGTCTATTATGGTTTCCCACACCATGACATGTAGTAATTATTGAAGCACAGAGCACCCTAAAATATGCAATTGGCATTAGTATGGTCAGTTCTCCCTAATTCTTATCTCTGAATAATGAAAATGTTGTTTTTCAATGTGTGACGATCAATCAATTTGCTTCACCCATGAGAATATCCCCCAGTAGTGCACATAGTGTCTCATATTAACAATGTCTCTCCATCCAGGCATTTGTACTGAGACCATCACCCTAGGCTTGGTCACATACGTGAAGTTGTGGGAACATACGGTACATCCAGGAGACATTGTTGTGCCTCAGAGTTGGACACCTTCTCCCCTACTCCATGTCAGATTCCAACACAACCGATTTCACCAACCCCACCACCTTCATCCTGCTGGGCATTCCTGGCCTGGAGACGGCCCATGTCTGGATCTCCATCCCCTTCAGCGCCATGTATGCCATTGCTGTCTCGGGAAACTTCACCATCCTGTTCATTGTGAAGAGGGAGCCGAGTCTCCATGAGCCCATGTACTATTTCCTCTGCATGCTGGCCGTCACTGACCTGGTCCTGTCTACGTCCATCCTGCCTAAAATGCTGAGCATCTTCTGGGGAAATATATTTCAAATCCTGCCTCACCCAGCTGTACTTCATTCACTGCTTCTCAGCGATGGAGTCTGGGATTTTTGTGGCCATGGCTTTTGATCGCTATGTGGCCATCTGTGATCCCCTTAAACATTCCACTATCTTGACAAACCACGTGGTGGCCAAGATCGGGCTGGCAGTGGTGCTGCGTGGCAGCATGCTCATACTGCCCTATCCCTTACTGGCGAGGCTGTGGCCATATTGCAAAACCAACATCATCCCCCACTCGTACTGTGAGCACATAGCCGTGGTGAAGCTGGTCTGCGCAGACATCCGCATCAGCAGTTACTACAGCCTCTCTGTGGCATTCTTTGTGATCGGTCTGGCTGTGTTTTTTATCACTATGTCCTACACCCAGATCCTCAGGGCCATCTTCAGCCTCCCCACAAAGGAAGCTCGGCTGAAGACTTTTGGGACCTGCGGCTCGCATGTCTGTGTGATCTTAGCCTTTTACATCCCAACTCTCTTCTCCTCCCTCATGCACCGTTTTGGCCACAATATGCGCCTGCATTTACACATTCTCATTGCCAACCTGTATCTCCTTGTGCCCCCCATGCTAAACCCCATCATCTATGGAGCGAGGACTAAACAGATCTGGGACAGGCTGCTCTGGCTCCTTACTCATAAAGGCACCTAATATTTTCTCGTGGTGCTCTCGCTCTCACACCAAGCAGAGCTTGCTAGTGACATAGTGCTGGGCCCTCTTCCCTGAATCACCTACTGGACAGTCAAAGTGACATTAATCCTTTCCTGGCCTTGCTGTACTGTTTCAGCGTGAGAAACTGGGGAATCGATCTGCATAGAAGTCATTAACTTATAGGGTTGCCTCCTTTCTAATTTCTGGTAACTGGATCCCTGAGGTCCTGCCCACTTCTTTCACCAAGGTCCCGCCCCTATTGCTCAATCCTCTCCTCCCCTCCCCCTATCACTCGCTGGGTCATAACCACCTCCCACCCACCTTGATGCATGGGCACTTCCAAGGGCTAATTAGGCTCTTGAAATCTTAGGTTTTTAACAGATACCGTAGCAATTAGCTGACAGGAATAATGTATCACATTCCTATATACAAGTAATAACATTAAATTAATAATCCACTTAGTCAGCTCTAATACTAACATGTTCTCACATCTTTTGGCTAGTCACTTAAGGACACTGATTAGGTTTAAACATTGAATGTACAGTCTTACTTTGTTACTAACTCTGCACAGAGAGAGAGACCCCATCAGGCCTCCTGGGTTCTCTCTCAGTTCTGGGAGGGGAGTGGGGTACAGTAAGGTAAGGCAGGGGGGCAGATACATCTGGGGTCTATATAACATCAGATTGGCCATACTGGGTAAGACGAATGGTCTATCTAGCCCAGTATCCCATCTCACAACGGTGCCCAATACCAGACGCTTCAGCGGGAATGAACAGAACTGGAAAATTCTGAGTGATCCATCCCCTATTGTACTGGCTCAACTTCTGGCAAACAGAGGCAAGGGGCACACAGAACATGGCATTGGCTCCCTGGTTAATAACTATTGATGGACCTATCTTTCATTAACTTATTTAGTTCTTATTGGAACCCTGTTATAGCTTTGGCCTTCACAACATCACCTGGAAAAGGTCAACTATGAAGAAATATTTCCTTTTGTTTGTTTTAAATCTGCTGCCTATTAATTTCATTGGCTGACCCCAGTTCTTGTGTTATTTAAAGGAGTAAATATCATTTCCTTATTGAATTTTTCCAAACCAGTCACAACTTTATTTACACTCTCATATCTCCCCTTAGTCATCTCTTTTCAAAACTGAAAAGGCCTAGTCATTTTAATCTCTCCTCAGATGGAATATCAATTTGGGTCAATTAGCCGGCTAGTTGCATAAACCTTTCTGATCCTGTGTCATAACTAATAACTCACATTTGATTATATGAACCATCTGTACACTTATGTCTTTTGGCTTTTACTGTACTCTTCGCTCACACTCCTTGTGCTAAGGGGCAGGAGGCTAGGGTGGAGGCATCTGTCAACAAATAGGTTGGTCATTAAAGACACTCAGCGCATAACGAGAATTGCCTGAACAAAACAAAGAAGTAACTGCATTCCCAATACAACCAGTTTTCTTCTGCTTCTCTGTGGAGGGGCAGGCATGGAAGGAATGGAACCTCCCCAGAAAAGGTAACAGAGAGAAGATGGGTTGCTCCAGCCCTTCAAAAACACAGAGACTGGATGAGCCAGAAGAAACTGGGCCAGGAGAGAGGCACAAGGGCGGGAGAGGGGACTCTTTGGTTACAGGGCTGTGGCTGCAGCAGAGAGACAGACTCCAGCTAGAGGTGAAATCATGACTTGAAGGAGATTGACCCTGGACATTCAAGAGGGCTGTGACCAAATCCCAAAGAATGCTCCAGGGCGGTGGGAACACTGAGGCAGGAAATTGCATGCAGGTGTTGCATTGTCTTTACCTAGATCTCATATCTCTTGTGCTGTCCAAATTAGAGGAATTGTTTAACAACCCCTTTTGCCAGCCCTGTGTCTGTTTGCTTTAAAGATCACGTGCCCCAAAAGAGAGAAACTGGAAACAGAGTGCACCCAAGGGGGAGCTCTGGGAATGGTGTGCTGAAGCAACTGTAGAGTTTATGGGAGATGGGCCAAAACTAGTCTCAGGGCCTTGGTGTTTGGCGCACAGATCTCGACTCCCAGAGGGAGCGACTAGAAGGAAAGCTGCACCCTGAGAGTGGGCCTGTAAACCCAGAGTGAGAGGCAGGTCCTCAGCATGGCTCGGACTCAGGAAATCTTAAAACACACAGGGATCCAGCATGTGGAATGCAAACAAAGTCACCCAATGCGGGTCCAGCAGCTGGCGCTTGAGCAGGGCTGCTACACCGATGCTAGGGGACTGTGAGTGGAAGGGGAGTGGGGCTAGGCAGGGTGGTTTCCACAAGATGTTCTCTTCACCTAAATGTGGCTCCCCTGCCCTCAGTGTTTCCCTGAATGTTCTCATTCCTGGACAGATCCAGCCAGGCTCCCTGAGGGAAATGTTTCCTG
>NW_020665414.1:0-15762 GCF_002925995.2 Terrapene triunguis
TCTGCAAGCTATGGTTGGAAATATTTCAACACTCAGTACTACATACAATACAGTTCTAGCTACAATATTACAAGAACAGTCTCTGTTGCACTATTTTGTCACTGTCGGTTCTGCTGAGCCAGAAACACAAAAGCACTAAATATTTATTTTAAAAGGTTTGATTCAAATTTGGTTCTAAAAGTGGCAGATGTTTCAGGTGGTTTATCTCTTTCCTAAACTATTTCTTCCATCTTTAACATAATCTAGTAATTTATGCAGGCATATAGAGACAGATATTCCAGAGTGGTTCTGGACTGCCAGGGGAATCTGGTCCTAAAACCAGTGTAACCAGACCTGGGAGGACCACTCCATTAAAAAGGGGGCTACTTAGAACTCCAATAGGGGCTGCAGTACTATTTTTTCTCCCTGATATCTGCACAGCAGCAGAAACAGGGTATGGCTGGGACTTCCCTGTGTCACTGCAGCCACTAACTACAGAATCTGCCCTTTGGGATGGTTGTTGCTTGGCACAGGACTATTCTGGCATTGAAGCAACATTAGATTCTGCTTTAAGCCACCTTTATAGATGTGCACATGACTAGCACTCTGGGCACACCCCAGGGATCTAGCCTATGTGGCGTATAGTTGTAGCATGAGTTAGTTTGATACCCATTGTAAGAGCTTATGAGTTGTGGAAATGCAAAAGAACATTTCCACTGGAAATAACAGCCTGTAGCTTCAAGAACTTGAAGGGAGGTGCAAACTGCCTGCAGAGAGATTTCGTTATAAGAATTAAATTATCATATGTTATTAGTGTTCTGCATATGCACATACAGTATTTTATTCTCTCATTTATTATGCCATAGAGTAAAGAAGGTCATTATGTCAGAAATATAATGGATATATCTTCCTGTATTTATTACAGTGACGCCTTCAAATGTAGTTGCCCACCGAAATGTATATACAATTAGTATTCAGTTGCATAGTATTCATAGGGTTGGGTTCAATGTGAATAGAACTGATGATTCCTTTTCTGCAACTAAAGCAATATCTCAAAGGCTGTTTGTATGATCGGTTTCAATCTGGAGCCAGAGTACAGTAACCCAATCTGGAACAAAATCAAGTACTATTACATGATGAACAAACATTTCATTTATAAATATGTCCTCTTGACAAGTCAGGGAAAAGTGGAACTTAAACTGAGTCATCAAAATCTTCATTTGGGTTCAGTCAGATGCATAAAATAAAAGCCATAAACAATGTACAGTCCAACATTTGAACTGTAAAACAATGTTATGAGAAATGCTTTAGTACTGTATTGAATGAGTGATTTGTGCACTGCAGGACACAAATGAAAGTAGTGAGCGTTTGTTAAACTATAAGTAAGCTTCCTGCCTGATTGCCTGACAATTAGACATTCATATTTTCTGCCCCAAATGGTGAGATTCACCTATCAGTCAAATAACTGATCTTCTACCCAGGGGAGTTAAAAGTATTCCACAGTTTGGTAAGAAGAAAGTGAAATAAAAGGGCAGGAAGACAAAAATCTAGCAATGTGGTTATAAACACTAAAATCACTTTTGTGAAGTTCAGGGGTGTAGTAAGATGAGGCCCTGAAACATAAACTCTAAACTCTATCACAGGGGAGTGAATAAAAAATAATTTCAAAGTAAAAAACTGAAATTTAGTGGGTTAACACCTAAAATTGATGCATTAACACATGGAGTTGCCCAAAAACAGTTAACTGCGGCAAAAAAGGGCACTCCCACCATCCATTTGGCATGCACACAAAAGCAACAGACACTGGGGGAACAAATTCAGGTTTTACAAGAGCAGGTAACTACCCCCACTCTCCTCTCAGAGCCAGGATAAAAACCAGGGGTGCAGTTCCCAACTGTGCAGGTTCCCAACTGCTTTGACCCATGGAACCACACTCCGCGCTCATATCTAACAATATAACCTTCTTTCTCAAATATTTTTACATACCGGTTAAGTTTTGTCCTTTATATGCTTTCTCAGTTTGCTAAACTTGCTGCTGCTGCTGCCTGTACTTTCAAATACCTTGATAGAGTTAATCTCTCTTGGCTCAGGTCTCGTTACCTTCCTAGGTTGCTCTTCACCCCCCCATCCCCCGCCTCTCCTCACTTCTGCTCTCTCTCTTTGTTTTAAAAGTTAAAAGTTATAGTTTTTACAGAAACCTCCAAAAAATAAAGCAATTGAAAACAGAACAAAACAAGAAACAAAAAGAAAACAAGGTAAAAACTTTAAATAAATCCAGTAAATTAATTATTGTAACCCTTCAGGAATGCAACAGCTGAAATTATTCCTAACTTTCTTGAAGATATGGTTGCCAAGCAACAGAAATGCACACTCTGCTTCTAATTCTAACCACTAACTAATATTTGAAACATGGGCTTTTCTTATTTCCATACAGCAGAGGTTTAAAATAATAAGTAAGTAAATAATAATAAGTAATGCAAAATTCCTTGTTACCAAATGATTACAATACTTTTGGCAAATAATAATATATTTTTATCAATTTTTGTTAAAAGTTTTAAATAAGGTAATAACTTGTTTATTCAAATGTTTAACCCTTTTTATTTTTTATTTTTGCTTTCCTTATTTTGTATAGTTATGAATAGAATTCTGGCGCCATTTGTTTTTAATTGTAAGTTTGTCCTGTATGTCATGTGTGTGGCGTGTGTTGTGTGTTGTGTGTGTCACGTGACTATTTTTTATTATTTTTATTTTGTTGCAACAAAAGTCAATTTTATACACTTTTAAAAAATATATATGTATATGTGGTACCACACTATTTTAAGATCATGGTTGGGGTATAATCATAGTATTATTAACACCAATTTTTTGTGCAAAGTTCAAGAAGATTTCAGTTACAAATATATGTACATATATTTCTGCCTCAACAAATAATGCAATTGCAAACAAAAAGTTTTGTTTTGTTTTTTTAAGTTTTTTTTTTTATTTGTTATTCAAAGAAAAAATGTAAGGGGACACCTCAACATTAAGGTAAAGCTAATATTAAAAAAATGTTAATTTCTTGTATGGGCTTTTTATAAACTTGTTTGCACTTTTAAATATAGTTATAAAAATGTCATAACCAAAATGTTTTAAAATAACAATTTATGCATAAAGCTAACCAAACAATTTGAACAGGTTTCCACCTTTGGCTCCCAAACATAACAAAGCATCATGAAAGTATGCCCTCAAATACCCTCAAAGTATTTGCATGTACCTGTATTTAAAATTTATTGTGGTTAAATTTGATAGTTGGTTTAATTTTATACACTTTTCTTTTGTTATGTTATGTTAATGGGAAGCAATGGTTGTTAAAGTTTGTGCTTCTAAACAGTTAACAAGAATGAAGTTGGTATCACAAGCAAATTAACTCTAAAAAGCTTGTTAAAATTATGTTACTAACTCTTTTGCTGAAACAAAGTGTTCAGCAAGGGAAAGCAATATACCTTCTCATTGAAGATTGTGAACATTTATTTTAACCGTTAAGCATTACATTTTGTATGAAATATTAGTAATGCATCTCAAATGAAAATGAATGTCTATACAACAATTGCAAAAGTATAGGTTGCGTTATAAAAGACTCGGTCCCTATTACATTGTTCTTATTACATTGTAAACAAACTAAGTTAAACTGTGTATTAAGTTTGGGTTACTGAAAACAAAAACAAAAACAACCCCCCCCCTTTATTATGTTAACTAACTAGCTGTTTAAGTTGCATCCCACAGACTAAAGACACCAGAAGATATCACACCACAAAAATACCAAATGATATACAGAAACCCCCAAGCATCAAGAAAAGAAAAATGAAGTGCTTTATAAATAAGAGACTAGTCAAACACACCTCTATCTACCATATATGGACAATTAAGTTAACAATCAGCTAAAAACCACTAGCTGGACCAGGATAAGCCATCATTTAATTTCAAGTTGCTTACTATGTAAAAACAATTGTATTATTGCTGTACTACTGTATTATCATTGTACTGTTGTATTATTGCTGTACAACATTTACAATGTGCATAACCTTGCTAAACTGTTTAACCAATATACAGGTAAAAATTAACAAACAAATGGCAGCAAACAACATGAAGGCAAGGAAAAAACAAAGTGGTAAACAAACAAAACGTTACATAGTAACTACAAATTGGGTAAACAAATTGCTTGTTAGTACCAGTCATAATTTGGGTCAGTGACACTGCATCCTAACTGAGGCACATGTTATTCAAAACAATCTTGTTCAGTGTCTGGGTACCAATACTACATCCTGACACAGCACTATTTAATAAATTGGTTACTATCCATCCAGTGAGTTATCTGGAAGACAGCATTCATAAAAAACAACTGGATCTACATCAACTACTGGTGTATCTCAGAGCCGTGCAACCAATGGAACAGAGAAGCTAGCCACTTCTGTTTCCTGCTCAGTAAAGCTTACCAGAAGGTGACAACCAGCAGTAAGGGTAACCTATAACATGAATGGACAGTACTGTGTAGTAACTAATTACAATATATTTATATATAAAGGCCTCAGTGGTAGTGTCACTACTCCAAATTTCTGTTTTACTTCTCATATACATAGCACTGTGGAACACACTATCACAATCCCTATCTGTAGCGGGGTGAAGGCCCGCTCCAGCCCTGAAGGGGTTGGAAAAGCCCTGCAGAGGGCTGGGGCTGTGTAAAGGGGCAAACCCCGGCTGATTGGGGAAGTGGCTGCAGCTGGGGCCACGCCCCAAACTGAGCCACTCAGCCTGTAAGAAGGCCAGGGCAGCCAGAAGCTGGGCAGTCTCCCTCTGACAGGAGAGAGAGACAGGCCTGGCTGCAGGGAGCTCACCTGGGGACCTAGAGGGAGGCAGGGCTGGCTTGAGGGCAGGGAAGCCCTAGGCCGGCAACTCCCCAGGCTGCAGGGCCTGGTCCTAGGCCATATAGGTATTGGGGTTGCAGAGGGGCAGCCTGAGGGTGGGTAAAGGCAGCCAGTTCAAACCCCTTCTTGCCGGTGATGATTGGCTGATACACTGCAGTCTGCCCCAGGGTGCGGGGGCTAGATGGTGACTGGCAGTAGCCATGACTGAGGCAACATTGGGATAAGGGGTGGGGGTTCCCCTTGGGGGGGAGACCCAGAGAGAGAGAGTGGGGTACTGCCAGGGGGGGCAGCACCTAAGCCAAGGGCACCGGGCTCTGGGAGGGACACGGGGGCCAACGACAGCTGGATCACCGGCCTGCAGAGGGCGCTCCAGAGGCTGGTGAGCTAATTCCCTGGATGACCAGCAGGAGGCTCCGCAGGGGTGAGTCCACACCTGATTACACTATCCCAGTATTTCAAAACACTCAGCTTACTACTAATGATGAGACAGGTAATAACTGGAATTGCCCTAATAGGAGTGTGTTTCTATCTGTGTCACCAAAGTAAAAGGGCCAGAGTACAACACCAGACTGGAAAAACATGGTTATTCTTGGATATGAAGTGGTGTCATACGTACATGTACATACTATACATATATGCCCATACACACTACAAATATATATGCCATATCCATATAATTCAAATATATTAATTATTTGGGAGTGCCTCTAAGGGTATGTCTACACTACGGGATTAATCTGAAATTATTTAATTCGAATTTTGGAAACAGATTGTATAAAGTCGAATGTATGCGGCCACACTAAGCACATTAATTCGGCGGTGTGCGTCCATGTACCGGGGCTAGCGTCGATTTCCGGAGCGTTGCACTGTGGGTAACTATCCCATAGCTATCCCATAGTCTCCCCCGCCCATTGGAATTCTGGGTTGAGATCCCAGTGCCTGATGGGGCAAAAAACATTGTCGCAGGTGGTTCTGGGTACAGCCTCACCCCTCCCTCCATGAAAGCAACGGCAGACAACCATTTTGCGCCTTTTTTCCTGGGTGAACACTGCAGACTCCATACCACGGCAAGCATGGAGCCCGCTCAGCTCAAGACAGCAGTCATGAACATTGTAAACACCTCGTGCGTTCTCGTGCAGTTTATGCTGAGCCAGGACCAGAAAAACGAGGCGAGGAGGCAGCGGCGATGGCAGATCAGCGAAGCATGATGAGGACATGGACATGGACACAGAATTCTCTCAAACGGCGGGTCCCGGTGCTTTGGAGATCATATTGTTAATGGGGAAGGTTCTATCCATGGAACACCGATTCTGGGCCCGGGAAACAAGCACAGAGTGGTGGGACCGCATAGTGTTGCAGGTGTGGGACGATTCCCAGTGGCTGTGAAACTTTCGCATGCGTAAGGGCACTTTCATGGAACTTTGTGATTTGCTGTCCCCTGCCCTGAAACGCCAGAATACCAAGATGAGAGCAGCCCTCACAGTTGAGAAGCGAGTGACGATAGCCCTGTGGAAGCTTGCAACGCCAGACAGCTACCGGTCAGTCGGGAATCAATTTGGAGTGGGCAAATCTACTGTGGGGGCTGCTGTGATGCAAGTAGCCAAAGCAATCACTGAGGTGCTGCTACGAAAGGTAGTGACTCTGGGAAATGTGCAGGTCATAGTGGATGGCTTTGCTGCAATGGGATTCCCTAACTGTGGGGGGGCGATAGATGGAACCCATATCCCTATCTTGGCACCGGAGCACCAGGGTACCCAGTACATAAACCACAAGGGGTACTTTTCAATGGTGCTGCAAGCACTTGTGGATCACAAGGGACGTTTCACCAACATCAATGTGGGATGGCCGGGAAGGGTTCATGACGCTCGCGTCTTCAGGAACACTAGTCTGTTTAAACGGCTGCAGCAAGGGATTTACTTCCCAGACCAGAAAATAACCGTTGGGGATGTTGAAATGCCAATAGTTATTCTTGGGGACCCAGCCTACCCCTTAATGCCATGGCTCATGAAGCCATACACAGGCAGCCTGGACAGGAGTCAGGAGCTGTTCAACTACAGGCTGAGCAAGTGCAGAATGGTGGTAGAATGTGCATTTGGCCGTTTAAAAGGTTGCTGGCGATCGTTACTGACTCACTCAGACCTCAGCCAAACCAATATCCCCATTGTTATTTCTGCTTGCTGTGTGCTCCACAATCTCTGTGAAAGTAAGGGGGAGACCTTTATGGCGGGGTGGGAGGCTGAGGCAAATCGCCCGGCTGCTGATTACGCACAGCCAGATACCAGGGCGATTAGAAGAGCACACCAGGAAGCGCTGCGCATCAAAGAAGCTTTGAAAACCAGTTTCATGACTAGCCAGGCTACAGTGTGAAATTTCTGTTTGTTTCTCCTTCATGAAAACCCGCCCCCTTTATTGACTCATTCTCTGTAAGGAACCCACCCTCCCCCTTCCCCCAGCTTGCTTTCAAAGGAAATAAAGTCACTATCGTTTAAAAATCATGTATTCTTTATTAATTGATTATAAAAAGAGGGAGAGAACCCGGGTGGGGTTTGGGAGGAGGATCGGCGGGAAGGAAAAGGCCACTAAAAGAAGGTTTAAAAAAATGACAGCCTTTTGCTTGGGCTGTCCACTGGGGTGGAATGGGAGGGTGTACGGAGCCTCCCCCCCCCCCCGTGTTCTTACACATCTGGGTGGGGAAGCTATGGAACATGGTGAGAGGGGAAGGGGGTTATACAGGGGCTGTAGCGGCACTCTGTTATCCTGCTGCCGTTCCTGAAGCTCCACCAGACACCGGAGCATGTCTGTTTGCTCATGCAGCAGCCCCTGCGTTGCATCCTGCCTCCTCTGATCTTCCTGCCGCCACCTCTCATCTCGAGCGCCCCTCCTGTCCTCACGTTCACTGGCTTCTTTCCTATACTTTGAAACCGTGTCCTTCCACTCATTCAGATGAGCTCTTTCACTGCGGGTGGATTCCATGATTTCTGCGAACATCTCGTCTCGCGTCTTCTTTTTCCGACGCCTTATCTGAGATAGCCTTCGGGACGGAGGAGGGAGGCTTGAAGAATTTGCAGCTGCTGGAGGGAGGGAAAAAAGGAGAGAATTTTTTAAAAAGATACGTTTTGCAGAACAATGCTTATACTCTTTCACGGTGACCAACACTATTCACATTACATAGCACATGTGATTTCTGTGCAAGGTCGCATTTTGCCTCTTAATATTGAGTGGCTGTGGCTTTGCTGCTAGAGATCACAGACGCAGGTCTGGGCAACAGAATTCGGCTTGCACGCGGCCATGGTAAGCCATTGTCTTTCGGCTTCTGCGCCCTCCTTTCCCACATACCAAGCAAAGCCCGTTGAGTGCTGCGGTTTTCCTGTTAACCTTCAGCAGCAGAAAACAAACTAACTCCCCCCCATCCAATTCTCTGGATGATCGCTTTATCCCTCCCCCCACCGTGTGGCTGGTATCAGGGAAGATCCCTGCTAGCCAAATGCGAAAAGCTCTGGGCCAATTTCCCCCCCCCCCCGGCGCTTGGCTAACTGCAGGGAAGGATTTCTTTTCAGCCACAGGCAAACAGCCCAGTAGGAACGGCCACTTCTGTCCCCTTAATTAAATTCCCGTATTTCAACCAGGTTACCATGAGCGATATCACTCTCCTGAGGATTACACAGCGAGATAAAGAACAGATGTTGCTTGAATGCCAGCAAACACCGGGACCATACGCTGCCAGGCTTTGTCATGCAATGATACCAGATTACTTGCTGCTAGCATGGCGCGGTCAAGTGTCCTACCATGGAGGACAGAATAAGGCTGCACTGCCCAGAAATCTTGTGGCAAGGCTTTTGGAGTACCTCCAGGAGAGCTTCATGGAGATGTCCCTGGAGGATTTCCGCTCCATCCCCAGACACGTTAACAGACTTTTCCAGTAGCTGTACTGGCCGCGAATGCATCCCAAGTCCTCAGGGTAAAGTAATCATTAAAAAATGCTTGCTTTTAAAACAAGTTTTATATTTTAAAAGGTAAACTCACCTGAGGTCCCTTCCATGGGGTCGTGGTCTTGGATACTGGGTTGGGAGGGTACTTCAGTCAGGCTGAGAAAAAGATCCTGGCTGTTGGGGAGAACGGAGTGCTGTGTGCTCTCCGCAAGCTCGTCCTCCTCCTCCTCCTCCTCTTCCCCGTCCGCAGAATCCTCAGGTGTAGCTGATGAGACTATCCCCGACCCAGAATCCATGGTCAGAGGTGGGGTAGTGGTGGCGGCCCCCCCTAGAATTGCATGCAGCTCGGTGTAGAAGCGGCATGTCCGCGGCTCTGACCCGGAGCGACTGTTTGCCTCCTTTGTTTTTTGATAGGCTTGTCTGAGCTCCTTGACTTTCACGCGGCACTGATCTGAGTCCCTATTGTGGCCTCTCTCCATCATGCCCTTGGAGATTTTTTCAAAAGTTTTGGCATTTCGTCTTTTTGAACGAAGTTCTGCTAGCACTGAATCCTCTCCCCATATAGCGATCAGATCCAGTACCTCCCGTACGGTCCATGCTGGTGCTCTTTTTCAATTATCGGCCTGCATGGTTACCTGTGCTGATGAGCTCTCTGTGGTCACCTGTGCTCTCCACGCTGGGCAAACAGGAAATGAAATTCAAATGTTCGCGGGGCTTTTCTTGTCTACCTGGCCAG
Organism: Terrapene triunguis; assembly: GCF_002925995.2. Taxonomy (NCBI): domain Eukaryota; kingdom Metazoa; phylum Chordata; order Testudines; family Emydidae; genus Terrapene; species Terrapene triunguis. Next base: position 9,546 of record NW_020665414.1, read on the forward strand.
TGCATTCGAGTTCAGATTGCTGTCCAGAGCGGTCACAATGGTGCACTGTGGGACAGCTCCCGGAGGCCAATACCATCGAATTGCGGCCACACTAACCCTAATTCGAAATGACAATATCGATTTTGGCGCTACTCCGCTCGTCGGGGTGGAATACAGAAATCGATTTTAAGAGCCCTTTATTTCGAAATAAATGGCTTCATTCTGTGGACGGATGCAGGGTTAATTCGATTTAAAGCTGCTAAATCCGAATTAAAGTCATAGTGTAGACCAGGCATCAGGCTCAATCATAATACTACCTTCTTCAGTCATAGTCCCAGGCCTAACATTCCCAGGCCCACCATAAGGGACCAAAAAGTAATAAAATCTGCCTATCAGTCATACGTGGGAATGTGCAGACTAAAAAGACAGATGGGGCATGAGTGTATAAATAGTAAAATAAGATAACCACATAACAGTGTTTAGCTCACTGGGTTATCTTTAGTCCATGCATTATGCTTTTCCGGGACGATGGGTAAACCTCCTCCCAATAAAAAGACAAAAAGTGGGGGAATGTAGTAAGATGAGGCCCTGAAACATAAACCCTTATCAGAGGCCCAGTATGAGACCTAAGGCCTGAACTAAAGTAATGGTCAAGACTTTGCTAACATAAAGCAAGCTAAGCTGTGAGCCAGAGGCAGGCCCTGCTCACAGAAGCTGGCAAGGAAAGGGCTGATGCTGCAAAAAGAGACATACCTAAATGGTAATGGACACCAGATATCAGAACATTTGCATACTTGTACATTCCACACAGATAACAAGGAACAGGCTGACCCATCCCAATGACAGGATCAAAAGGGGAATATGATGGATAGAGTTGTTTTGTTCGAACCAACATGTACAAGGTGAGAGGCGGCACCTTACTACATAGAGGGGTTGTACCTTGCTATGTAGAGGGGTTGCACCTCAATACGTCAGGAGTGATGTGTAACTTGTTTGTACCTCTGTATAAAAATGCACCCCTGAGTGGATGTCTTTGTCCGGCCTAGGGGCAGTGGAAAGTCCCACCACTGACTGAGCTGAGTCCATTGTCAGGGAGCACATAAGTACTAGCTAGCAGCACTTTAGCAGCACCTTGGACTTCTATGCCAGGGAGCTGGAGACTGTGTTTCTCTTCGACAATAAACCTGGCCGGGTGCCTTCGTACCTTACTAGAGTCTGTGGTCATTGGGGGTTCTCTCGGGGTCTGCTGTGTCAGCTATCTGCGCAGAGCTGGGGCAGCACACAGAGGGAACACGCAAGCAGCCGATTGATATCAACATTGAATAGAGCAGAGCACCACACCAGGAGCGTCTGACGACAAGGGGTTCTCAAACTGAGGGTTGGGACCCCAAAATGGGTCGCAACCCCATTTCAGTGGGGTTGCCAAGGCCGGTGTTAGACTTGCTGGGGTCTGAAGCCGAAGCCTGAGCACCGCCACCCAGGGCCGAGGCCTGAGGGATTCAGTCCTGGGCAAGGGGGCTAAGGTTACATGCCCCCTGCCCAGGGCAGCAGCCCTTGGGCTTCAGCTTTGGCCCCTCTGCCCAGGGCGGTGGGGCTGGGGTGGGCTCAGGCTTTGGTCCGCCCTACTGGGGTTGTGTAGTAATTTTTGTTCTCAGAAGAGGGCCACAGTGCAATGACAAATTAGAGTAGCTACAGAACAGCTCTCACAGTCCCCTAAGGACTGTTCCACTAGATGGGGACATGGCAGAGTGCATTGCAATCCAGCTCCATTTTCTCCAACTGTCATGTCCCCTAGTGGCCCAGATATGTCCCTTGCAATTTATACCTGCTAGGGGAATCCTTGCTTCTACTTTAGGATAGTTTAAAGGTTACTTTATACCCCTCGGGTGATGCAGAGAGACCTTAGCAGGGCACAGGATCTGGCTCATAACCTCTAAAGTAGCTAATTACCAGACCATTTATAATGTCTTATTTTTATTAATGTTATTTTACTTTTTAAAAAATGACTGTTGAATAGATTATTTTCTTAAAGAGTTGGAATAGGCATCTAGGGTTATGTAGTTCAGATCCCGGAATCACTATAAAATAGTTTTCCGTATCTTCTTAATACAACCCTAATAGTTTATTGTCTAGTCTTGAATAGTTTTAGGGAAATGATGATTCTACAATTTCCTTTTGCAGCTTTTTCCACTGCCCAGTTGTTTTAACTGTACAAAGGAGATGGGGCCTTCCACCTTCAGTGAAACTATGGAAAAAGAAGAGTATACATTCCTTTGAATTGACATACGTACTCTCATGCTTCTTCTTGCACAATGTTAAAACTCTTACACTCTTGCACTGTTAGACACTCTCCTATGGCCTGGGTTCAGCCTGTACATCTCATCACACTTTCAAGCTGACACACCTCAACAAGCAAACAAACAGCAACAAGATAGTTAAGTAGAACAACAACAAACAAAAAACCCTACATTGCACCACCAAGAAGCAGCGATCTTCCAATCCAGCACTGAATGTGGAACATGATGATACTGCTGAGACTTCAGCATCATGAATGAGATGGAGTTTGCAAAAGTACCACCAAGGGATTAGATTTAAAATTTTCTTGAAATGACTTTAATGGGAGATTGAAATGTGATTGGATTTTATGGTATTAACAGCTTCTCCTGCTAAATATCAATTTATGTAGACTGTACCCCTGGAGAGGAGACACAAATTAATCTTGGTAAACAGAGAGAAATTGTGGGCAATCATTTGAATTTCATTTGCCTGTCACAAAACTGCTCCTTGAATGGCTTCTTTTAAGTAACGGAATTAAATATTTTCTGCGGTTCCATTGGACTTAGTTAAGATAATTTACTTCTGCCCATTTATAAACTGCTAGGTTATACACGATAAACCAAATAGGATTAACTGACCTTTAAAAGAAAATTCTTTTGCCCATCTATAAGCTGCTTTCGTTATCTATGATACATTGAGACAGGACTCACTGCTGATTTTGGAGATAATATACATTTATACAGTACTTCAGTCTTAACTTACCAAGAGAAGAGCACTGCCCCTAGGATAGATGCATTCTCAAAAGTGCAATCTCTCTTGAAAGCTCTCCACAGAGAGACATACAGAAGAGATTATAACTGAATTAATCATTATGTAAGCAGAGTCAGGATGAGCTCTACCCTGACATCTGGTGGTGAATTATGGTGAGGGTGGAAAAGAACTTCAGGGGCTGATCTTGTTTGCATAGGCACACCCACCCGCCTAGCCTGGGACAACAGCAACTGAAAGTGGTTACTTTGGCTGGTGTGGGATCCCCAGTTTCTCCATTATTGGGGCAGGAAGAATAAAGTGTTGTTACCCTGATTCTGTGAATCAAGGCCAGTGGAACTGTTGTATGACAGAGGGACTCACCATTAACTAAGTAGCACTCGCTAGACAAGGGGCATGGGTTACAAAACCCAGTGAATTGAGAGAGGTTGGGGACAGGTATGTGTACCTGATAGTATGGGGCCCCTTTTGAGGGCCTGGAACACCAGTTGTACTTCTCTCTCTTCCTCCTTCCCACTACTGTTGAATAGCAGAGCTAATTTTGCTTCTATTAGGAGTCTAGCTAGAGGTTGCTGAGCTGAATTCACTTTGGGCCACTAGTGCACCAGCACTGCGGCTCCCCTACTACAAGCTAAAATTGCTGAGCTGAGATCACTGAGTGTGGTGTTAACTAGTGGGGGAGCCTGAAGATATATTGCTAAGCTGGCAGAGTGGAGCAGTTTGCGGGATGGTTGGAGCAGCCCACCGAACAGTGAGCTGAGCAGTTTGTGGTGGCAGCTGGAGTAGTTCATGGGATGGCTGGTGGAGTGGCGCGGCTGGCAGAGCCGAGCAGTTTGTGGGACGGTTGGAGCAGCCCACAGAACAGCGAGCGGAGCAGAGCAGAGCGGAGCAGTTTGCAGGGGCGGCTGGAGGAGTGGCGCGGTGCAGCTGGTAGAGCGGAGCCATTCGTGGTGGAAGCTGCAGCAGAACTCCACGGAGAGGCGGGGAAGTCGGCCTTGGACCACATAAGGTGCCCCATAAAACCCCGTGTGCCCCCCCATTTCCACCCAGGCTGGGGGGGGTAAAACTCTGCAGATAAACTTTTGAACTCTGGGGCGGCACTGACCAGGGGCAGAGACTTTGGGTTGTTGGACTTTGGGGTGATTGGACTTAAGACCCTGAGGGGAAAAGGACACTGCCAAACTTACTTGGAGGTGGGTCTTTTGCTCATGGTTTGTGTTATGAATCCTGTTTGTGGTGTTTCCCCAACATAATGCCGCATTGTTTCCCTCCTTTATTAAAAGGCTTTTGCTACACTCAGACTCTGTGCTTGCGAGAGGGGAAGTATTGCCTCCTAGAGGCGCCCGGGGGATGCTATGTAATTGTCCCAGGTCACTGGGTGGGGGCTCGAGCCTATTTTGCATTGCGTTATTGAAACGGAACCCCTAGATACTGAACCTGGCCCTTGTTGCTGCCAACTCAGAGGGGCAGAAGGGTTACAATTATTTATTGCTTTTTTTTTTACAAAAATATTATTTCATTTCCTTTCTTTAATAATAAAATAGTCACAATGAACCACTGTGAGCATTCTGCTTGCCTTTAATCACGATGCCCCCTAAGGTCTGGCAAGAACCGTATGTGACTAAAATAATGGGGGTTGCATTCCTGTTCTGGCATTGAGAGGCAATCATTATGATTTGTCCCCCCATTTCTTGTTTTAGTAATTTGGGGAATAAAATTACTCTGGGCTCAACACCTTACAACACTCCTTTCTACTCTATATGTTTAAGTGCTTTCCTGATTTGGGACATTTTCATGAACTGGGGCTAAGACTGGTATTTGGTCCTGCTACTGAATATATATTTCCCTTGCTTATCCTGAAACACATATAATCCTGGTTTATTCCCCAGATATTTAAAGAAATGCACTACAAAAATTCTGCAAAAATTTAGTGTTAAAATGAATAGTATTGTGATGAGGTGTACCAACCCCACACTGGGCCAGAAGAAGTTAATGAAAGGCAGTGGGGTCAGTCAGCCCTACCTCATCACACCTGCACTTGGTATCAAGCCTGGAGAAAGGAGTGAATAGGGTTGAACCCAGCTCAGCTGGGGGTAGGCCTGGAAGGAGAGAAGAGTAGCTGGGCAGAAATTGTGGTGCTGACTTGGACTGCTGGCATTTAGAGCCCTCCTGAAGGAAGATATGTCTGCAACAGGGAGACCAAAGCAGTTGGGGGCAAGTGGGAGGAAGTGAGTCTGTACAGGATTTTCTGAGGTGGTGGAGGGGTGTACAAAGAGCAGGAAGACTCTGGCTGAGTTGGGGCTGCTCTGTGAAGGGAGTAGAGATAATTGTCCTGCAGCAGAACCAGCTGGGTGGCAGAAAGTGCTAAAAAGCTCTGCAGTGAGCCTGTGGAAGAGGCTTAGAGCGGGAGGCGTTGATACACAGTGAGCGTGGGAAGGTGCTGTGGCAAAGGCCTAAGACAGGGCAGGGTAGGAAGTGGTCCTGGGAGGCAGCAAGGGATCTGTGTAGTCAGGCCTTGACTGCTTATTCAAGGGTTCCCTGGACCAGAATGCAGAGAAGAGGGAGGGCTTGGGTTCCCTTACCAGCCCACTGAGGATGATGGAGATGGAACCCCCTGACAAGAGATATGGACTGATGAAACCCCTGGTGCCAGTGGTAAGGACTAGCGAGCCTGTGGGCAGACCAAAGGCCAAACATGTGGTTGATGGAGTACTTTCTTTTGGACTGTTGGCATACCCTAGAAGGGGTTGGAACTACAAGTCACCCAGCCAGAAGGCCAAAATGCAAGAAGATGCAGCCTCTCACATGGCCAAAGTGGCTACCAGCAGGGAACTTAAAAAGGGGAGAGTCTGGTATGCCATGCCCAGCCAAATGGGGACACCCCAGCTAGCGAGTCACACTTATACAGGTATAAATTGTGAGGCAGTGGGTACATCTTCCACTGTTCAAGTGGGAGAAGTTCTTTAAAGGCAGTTTCAAATAGCTATGTGGTGGGCTTCTGAAGAGAGCTGTGAGCAGAGCAATGTTTCAAAATGAACCAGGGTATCTGAAACTTGCACAATTTCGTTTCCCAGAATAGGTTAATGTTGTGTCTCCAGGAAAGCACTCGCAGTCTAAAAGTTAAGACTGAACTCCTGTGTTCCTCATGTAACCCTTCTGCCCATCTAAGTTGGCAGCAACAAGGGCCGGGTTC
>NW_020665415.1:0-6819 GCF_002925995.2 Terrapene triunguis
CCAGGTCCAGGCTGGCTGGGAGGTCTCCAGGCAAAGCATCATCTCGTCAGGGGCTCTGGCAAAGCTGGGCTGCAGAGGCAGCACGGTCTCTCCCAGGGCTTGTGGTGTCTCCTGGCCTTGAGCCTTTCCAGCCTCTCTTATATACTGGGGCCCCTGTTCAGTGTCTCCCTCCCAAGTCCCTCCCCACCCTTTAATCATCAGAGGGAGTCGCCACGTGGTATTCGTGAACTTGCAGGGAACAATAGCCAGGCAGATCCAAGGAGCGTCAGGCTGAGCTGCTGATTAAATCAGCTGATGTTGCAAACGTCCAAGAAAACCCCCACTTTGCATGGACACAAGCCTCACCACAGAGAACCTTATGGGTTGGGGCTGGCAAATGGTTTCCAAAGCCAGCAGAAAGAGAAGCCATGTGGATAGGAATGTGGGGTCCTGTTCTGGGCTCTGGGCACACACTTCTGGACTTTTTCACATAAACTAGACTCCAACAGGGGCTATTCCAGCTCACTGGGCTTTTAGCCTCCCCCCACCCCCCAGCCTGCCCATTAAGTTGTAGACTCATATCCAGGCCCTGATACCGTTCAGTTACCTTCCATCACTGCTGGTTGAGAGTCCAAAAAACGTGATGGCGGAAGGCCATACACGCCTCTGTGTGGGATTTTAGTGTCTATTCATGCAAGTGTGTCCTTAATTCCGTGTGGGAGTGTATCTATTTTTGCACTACAGCATCATGTGTACCTGAGCACATTTTTTGTGTGACTATCTGCCTGCTGGACTGGGGTGGTTTTCTGCTTCGTTTGTTTGTCTGTTTGTGCCTGTGTGTGTGTATGTGCGCTTGTGTTCATGTTTGTGTGTGGGCGCTCCACACTTCTGTGCAAGACTAACTGAGTTACCTTTGATTTAAGCCTATATGATATTAGCCTCATCCGCCGGGATGTTGCTGATACAAGACTAGCGGCTTGGTTCCAAAGTCAGCAGAGAGCGAAGCCATGTGGTTAGGAATCTGGGGTCCTGTTCTGTGCTCTGTGCATAGATTGCTGTACGTTTACAGATCCACCAGCCTTCAACACAAGGCCGCTCTGCTCTGTGTCTGCAATAATGTTCTCCACCGGAAAACAGCAGCAATAAGAGACTGACCCCTCTAATATCCCAAACACTTCACGAGGGTGTCGGCCCTCCACCAGCTCCCCCATTCCATCCCTGCTGGTTAGACTGAAACCCACACTCGAAAAGGATGCATTCTGCAGGCTGAGGACTTGTCTGCACCACGAAATTTTGCTGGTACAGCTACCCAGACAAACACTCCTAATGCAGACACAGCTTGTATTGCCGTAGCTAATCTGCTGGCCCAGTTTACACCAGTTATTCGAGAGATATCAGCTACAGCAACCAATTCACACTCCTGAGAGACACAGTTAGGCTGACCTGAGCCCCAGCGTAGCCAACATTTAGGTGTAATGAAGAATTCTTCCATCAACCTATCTTCTCGCCTTTCCGGGAGGTGTGTTTAGTACAGTGATGGAAGAACCGTTCCATAGCTGTAATAATGTCTTCACTACATCACTGCAGACACAGAGCAGGGCCTAACACTAGGCCTCAGAGTGACCCCATGTTTAAAGTTGGTTTAGCTGTAAATGGGTAGGGTGGTATAGGCGCATCTACTCTACAGCTTATACTGACAGAGCTATCTCTATATAAGAATCATACCCCTCTCTGATATAGCCACGCCAGTGTATGTTTTAGACCAGTCCTGTAATGGAGAAGCAGGTTAGGAGTCCAAAATGTGATGGCCATAAAGACGTAACCTTCTCAGTCACCGAATTTTGAGCTAAAGTCCATAATGAGAATAAGCTTGAGTGGCAGAAGGTCTTGTTGTCAAAGCTGCAAACTTGTAAGTGTGGAGAAGCCCTTTTTGTGTGTGTGTGTGTTTGTGCTTCTGTCCATGTGACTGAGTGTGTGAATCTGCCACTGGCTGTGTGTTTGAGTCACTGTTAGTGTGTGCGTGAGAGACTGTGTTTGTTTGGGTCCGAAGGCATATTTGTAGACGTTTCGCTACATGTCATGTATAGGAGAATGCGTTGCTGTGTGCTCATGTGTATGTGAGTGTCTGTTCCACACACTTAGTTCTGTTTTAGTTAGGTGAATATTTCTTAAGGACCAGAGTCCACACAGAGCAGCAATGTTGTGATGGGGTCTCTGGGGTGCAGCCTGGGCTGTGGGGCCGCTGAGCCCTCCGAACGCACCAATCTGAGCTGCCTCTCAATCTGTGATGCTGATGCCAAGCTACAAACCTCTGACAGCCTCTGCACATACACAGACATCCAGAGGCAGGGACCCACCCAACCGAGTTACATGAAAGATTTCCCAGCCACTCATGAACCATCTATAGGGAGCCAATTCCCCCTGGCTCCCCAGCTTTGCACCCCAGACCTGTATTGTCAGAAACCTGGCCAATGTTAGCTCATTACCCAGCTTGGCACTCCGACAAAAGGGTAGTGGACATGGAACAGCCCTCGTTAACCTGAGCAGAGATTTCCCGAGCACTTCAACCAAAACACACGGCTTCAGGTAAAACATAAAACAGATTTATTAACTACAGAATGAGCGATTTTAAGTGATTTAAGTGGTAGGCATAAAAGTTACCTTAAAAAATGAAAAGTAAACACACATTCTAAAGTTTAATTTTTAGTTTCAGAGGAGTTGAAGCAAACAGCTTTTCTCACTCCAACTGATGGCACAAGCAGGTGACAGTTCCTCAATACATAGGCGGGAACTACCTTCCAGTCTGGGACCACCCTTCCCCAAGTTCAAAGTCTTTTCCCTCCAGTGTTGGGGCGGGGGGAAGAGGCCAAGTGATGATGCCACTGTCTCTCTCATACTTTCTTCCAGCTGTTGAAAAGATCCTTGCTGTGACATGGGTTAGTTGCCCCCACATTTCGTACGTGCCTCCACCCAGAAGTCTCTAGGATAGTGGATTGTGTGTAGACAAGCCATTTATGCCCGTCTGGCCATTGATGGCTACTCCTTTGTTGTAACTGAAAGGCTGGTTGTGGGTGTCCCTAACCTCACAACATATCTCAGTGACACATATAGCAGTACTTCATAACTTCACATACAATGGTAGCACACACAAACAGTACAACAGGTTATTATTGTTCAGCAGTTCAAGATTTTCAAATCATACCTCACAAGGCGCACATTATACAAAACATGTCAAAATAATGTCACAGTGGTGAATATGGCAGTTCCAGGGTGCTACTTTGAGGTACAGAGTGTCACACCTGTATTAGTCAGATACTCAGACAGTCCTTGTTAGGGTCTGGTAGTGTGTGGTTTGTGGAGTTTGTATGTAAATGATTATATGCACATGTGCTGTTGTTTGGGTATAGTTCTTGGGAATCTCTGGGTTTGCACCGACAGACTGACATCACCTTCTGATCTGCTATTGTGCAAAATCTGTGTATAGACCTGTCCTGGTCTGTATCACTCCCTTTAGGTCTTTCTTTATTCAGCACAGGAAGTAGCCATATGTTCTTCATTGCCTGGCATAGCAAGCCAGGTCAAAGGGGTGTGAAACTGAACTGCTAGTTAACCTGCAATGGGGTGCTAACTCCCTCTCAACCAGTTCATTCAATCACTGGAGATTAGACTCCAATCCATGTTAGAACTAGATGCAAGTTCAATTTAGATCCTGCAATGGGGAAGAGTCCAAAATGTGATGGCACAAGGAGAAACCCATCTCAATAGCACACTGTTGAGCCACAGGCTTTTCTATGTATGTAGGCTTTTCATCATCGTATCCACTCATTATACTCCACACCTGAACATAGTAATCATATGAACAACATACCCTCATATCTCGATGTCTGTACTATGACCCATTAACCTTTTACCCCCATCTGGGGATATTGCAGATTATGTATTCCTTATGCCATCCGATCCTAAACCGAACTTCGCACCCCTTGATAATCTGTACGTTATTCCCTGATAACCAGAAACTTCTACACTTAAACTCTGTACCTTTCACTTTTTTTAAACATCATCTTAATAATATTTCATATTGATGTGTGAAGATAAAAGCCAAATACAAGACACTTTCAGTTTTCATTGACTTAGTTTTCTAAAAACTAGAATAAAAGATGTTACTTAAAAGAAATACAGACAAATGCAAAAAATGACAGACCCTGTTTTTATAGACATGTTTATTCATGACAGAAACATAACTTCAATATCATCTAGAATCAGGGGGTAGCCGTGTTAGTCTGTATCTACAAAAACAACAAGGAGTCTGGTGGCACCTTAAAGACTAACAGATTTATTTGGGCATAAGCTTTCATGGGTAAAAACCCATCTGAAGAAGTGAGGTTTTTACCCACGAAAGCTTATGCCCAAATAAATCTGTTAGTCTTTAAGGTGCCACCAGACTCCTTGTTGATCATCTAGAATGTGGATTTCAAACGAGAGTTCAGCAATGAAAGGATGCATATATGTGTGCATTTAAAAAGCAATAAATTTGTATAATCTTTGCAGAAAGCTGAGAGGGGATCTGATTCTTCTCTTAAATACATCAAAGGGATAAACAGCAGGCTGGGAGAAGAGCCTGAGGCAATGTCTACGCTACATAAGAACATAAGAACGGCCATACTGGGTCAGACCAAAGGTCCATCTAGCCAGTATCCTGTCTTCTGACAGTGGCCAATGCCCGGTGCCTGAGAGGGAATGAACAGAATGGGTAATCATCAAGTGATCCATCCCCATGTTACCCATTCCCAGCTTCTGGCAAACAGAGGCTAGGGACACCATCCCTGCCTGTCCTGGCTAATAGCCATTGCTGGACCTATCCTCTATCAATTTATTAAGTTCTTGTTTGAAACCTGTTATAGTCTCGGCCTTCACATCCTCTGGCAAAGAGTTCCACAAGTTGACTGTGAGTGGTGTGAAGAAATACTTCCTGTTGTTTGTTTTAAACCTGCTGCCTACAAAATTACGTTGACCTAACTTCCTTCCACATACAACCACTGCAGTAATTTCAACGCTTGTGTGTGTCGTCACTTTGCTCCTTGTCAGCTGTGTCCATCCTCACCAGAAGCTCATCTTTTGCTCTGTCAGTGTGGGGCATTGTGGGAAGATTCCTGAAAGCCAGTAACAGTCAACATAAGCAATGCAGTGTCTACACTAACACTATGTGTCAACCTCACTACATCAACCTTGACACCATTCACAGAGGTGGAGTATTAAATTGGTGTAGCTTGACAGTTACATCGCTGGGAGCCAAATTTAAGTGTAGAGAATTCCATAGCTTGGTCATTGTAAGCTGCCTTGCTTTGACCTAACTTTGCAGTCTAAGGAGTGTAAGGGCCTGTCTACAAAGGAAAATCGGTCAGCAGAACTAAAACAGTAATGATTATGCTGGTGTAATGCCCCACATGGACACACAATTCCTGAATAAAAGGGACTTCTTTCTGGAATAATTACTTCTGCTTCTCTTTTGTTCCAGAATAGAGGGTCCACATGGGCTGTCATGCCATAGTAGTTATATAGGGAGTAGTTCTGGACCAGGGCCCCATTGAGCCATATTATATGACCACTATAGCTGTGCCAGTCATTTTCCTTATGTAGCAAACAGGCCAGTGTTTCTACATGGGGGAGTGCATGAGTCTCTGTGTGTGTTTACCTGCATATTTGAGTATGAGCACATGGGTGTGTGTGGCTGTTTGGATATATTTCTTAGGTATCTCTGGTGTGAGGATGGCAGCCTGAATTCAGCTTCCTATCTGTACAGGTAGAAAATCTGTGAGCAAACCAGGCCTAATGAGTGTCTCTTTTCTAACTCCCCCGGGGACTTTAATCACCAGAGGCAGTTGACAAAAGCTCTTCTTTGCCTGTAGGGGAACAATAGTTCTGTCTCTATCCAGTCTCATCAAAGGAGTGTGAAACTGAATTGCTGATTAGTTCACTTCAATGGGGTGTTAACTCCCACTCAGTCAGCTTCTTCAATCACTGGGGGATGGATTCAAATCCGTGTTAAAACTGGATGCAATTTAGAGAGTGGGATAGGGAAAGGGTTTAACACTCCAAAATGAGATGCCACAAATACAAACCCATCACAATAACACAATTTTGAAGCAAAGACTTTCCTGTCTAGAGAAGGTTTCAGGTAGAAACATTCTTGCATGTATGTTTTTCAAGGTGAAAGCCAAACACGAAATAAATCCACAGTTTCACTGACTTATTTTATTTAAAAAATAATAAATGGTACTATTTTTACTTAAAAAGAAATACCTACAACATCCTACATGACAGGTCCTGTATTTATAGACAGATTGCTTGTTTGTGACATAAACATAACTTGAAAATGGTTGTGATTTTAAATATAAGTTCAGCAATGAAAGAATCCAAATATAGGTGTGTGTGTGTGTGTGTGTTTAAAAAGTAATAACAATGTTTAAAAATCTTCCTGTTAACATCTCACCATTATCCTTACAGAAATATTAACCAGTTATTAAACCTGGGAGAAATATGGCCTGATTATTCATTCTCATATGTTGTGGACATATTAATATCTCTCTATTTTTCCGATTGAAAACTGCGGCACAGAGACAGATAGTAACTTGCTCAAGTCACACAAAGAATCAATGGCATGGCTTTAATTATAACCTGGGAGTTGTGATCCCAAGTCCTATCTTCCACAACCCACACTCCCCCCAGAACCAGGAATAAAACACAGGATTTCTACCTCCCAGCCCTTCCACTCCAACTCAGAAACACCAGTCGCCACCCAGAGCCAGGGATAGAACTCAGGAGTCCTGGATCCCAGCACCC
>NW_020665416.1:0-8998 GCF_002925995.2 Terrapene triunguis
TGACGTAACCAAGGTTTGTAATTGCTCTGGAATTCTAAAAGGAGAAATGTAAAGGCTCCGAGTATGTACTGAGCCACGTTAAAGACTGAAAGTAGCATCAATCCTTGAAGTGCACTAGTGCTTATTGAATTGTATTGCAGAGTGAGCACATCTGACAATATACATGTGTGACCCACTGATCAGTGTGTGTTACAAATTCCGCTCGGTGGAGGCTGTGAATCTGTTACAGGCTCCATCTAGAGACTGGCTCTTTTCTTTAACCTGAAGGCACTTCAGCATTTAACTCTGGAGGACTCTGGTTCAAACCACAGAATCCTGGTCCCAGAAGGCATGGCAGCCTTCACACGTGTGCTCAAAATCACCTCTATCCCACAAAAACACACAGGGGCAACATTATGCTCAACACGGCTCCTCATGTTTGCAGCATCTGGACCCAAATGTTTTTAACACAGCTCCAAGAATCCTGAACAGCACCTGTTTATCTGAAATCCTCCCATGTTCAAAACTGTTTTCATTTCCAGTTTTTCACACTGTGTCATTTTGGAGGGACTCTGCAGGGAGGTCCAGGCCACAAATTGAGTTACATTGTTCTTCCATTTTTCAGTGGAATGATTTAAAAATTCCTTTTTAAAAATTTTTTAAAAATTTTCTTTTTTCCTTTTTTTCTATCCATACTGTGTGGGTGCAGCTTACCTTCTCATCATCAGACTTGGCCAGTGCCTCCGTTTCTCCTGTTGGGTTGGTGGTTTAGCCCTCCCCCCGCCCCCCCACTGAATCAAAACCTCCCCCATCTGGGGCAAAATAACATTTAAAAGAAAAGCACAAATCTCTCTGGGCTAGAGATGCTTCCTCAGGGGCTGAGTGACCTCAGCTGCTTTCACGTACGGCTCCCAAATTCTCCTCTGCTCAACTCTTCTCTAAGCTCCTTTCAGTTTGCTTTTGCAGGCTTAATTTTTAAGCAATTACTTTTTGTCAAATCAGCCTCCCTGCTCTCTTTCTTGCCAGAGAGACTCATAAGAAGGTCCTACCAACTCCCCTACGTCGGAGGACAGCAGCCTTTCAAATGCAGAAATGATATCCAGAAAGGAGACCTTTCCAGAAAAGGACAAGTATGTGAGGAGAAGGGGTTATAATGGAATCAGACTGGCAGCTGTCATTATGCTGAGTGCTACCAAGAAAATTCCATGCTTGAATGTGTCCTCAGGTAGTTATTGAAAATAGGATCCTTCTGTCAGTGACAAGAAGGGTGACATCACATTTCTGAAAGGCTTAAAAGTATCATCAGAAGCCGTGTTGTTAGTTATTCTAATTTTTCTGTGACAGATTTGATCATTTTATACTGGGATAGGACACACACCCCCTTAAACATAGCTCCATACTTGTACACATTTCTCTTTGGTAAACTAAGCATTAATGTTTTGATCTCATAGGTGTTGCACAATGATTCAAAGGAGATACATCCCCCAAATGCTCTTCTGGGAAATATACTTTAGTCCTTCCCCGTTGTTTTCCATATTCTTAAATGAAACAACAATGTAGACGTACGCCACAGACTGGCCACAGACACTGTCTGTATGATGCCATGTTGACAAGCCAGAGGGGCTTTAAAACGGGTTGCGGAGAGTAACTGCAATACATGAGCAATACATGGCTCACATAATTGCCCCTATGCTGCCCTCCTGGGGTGGTGCTGGGTGTTACCGGGTCTCACAGGGGCAAGCTCTGTAGCACTGAGCACTATGGAGACTCTGGGCTGCTCTGGGTTGTGGACAGATCATAGGCAGCCTGAGTAAAGCAGCTATAAGATAACTCCAACTCTAACATGGAAACCCCAGATAGTCCAGAATCAGGGCAGCACAAACGTTTCCTTTGTCCCGTGTCCCAGGGTTGTGCGGAGTGCTCTGAGCCGCCAAGGCCATTAAAGAGCAGCTATAGAAAGGAGAGACACAAATATTCTGTTTACACAAAATGTCTCCGTTGGGGCATCCTGAACTTACCCTTCTTCTACAGCAATTCTGCCCTTGACCGCAGGTTCCAATCAGTCTGTATCTGCCGACACAAAAACGGAAGCAGGTGCCCCGAGCACGTCTACAAGCAGCGGGGCTATTGATAAACTGGGTGAATCCTGCACAGAGAAAAAGAGTCTTGATTTTCATTCACACATAAATGTAAAGAAGAGCTGTGATTGCAGGATGACGGGCATTTCCCATTAGCTGAATTTCCAGTTCACTGAGACAAGGCCACGTCAATCCAGTCATCTTCCTGTGTCCCTTTCACTAGATCTTTGATAATATATAAATGTCGGTAGTTCTGTGCCCATTCAACTGCTGCTCCTAAGAATTGAGCAGAGTGATTTAATTCAGGAGATCTACTGGCTTCCTGGCTGCACGCTTCAGAACAGTAGCACTGAGCATGGGAGTCCTTCACAGGTATTTTCATTGGGTTAGCCCAGAGGAAGAGGACACAAACTGAAAATTTCCAGTCGTTTTAATCTCTCCTCATATGGAAGCTATTTCATACCCCTAATCATTTTAGTTGTGATTCTCTGTAACTTTTCCAATACTAATATATCTTTTTTGAGATGGGGTGACCAGATCTGCACACAGTACTCAAGATGTGGGAAGATCATGGGTTTATAGAGAGACATCATGATATTTTCTGTCTTATTATCTATCCCTTTCCTAAGGGTTCCTAACATTCTGTTAGTTGTTTTGAGTGCCGCTGTGCGTTGAGCAGATGGTTTCAGAGAACTATCCACAATGACTTCAAGATCTCTTTCTTGAGTGGTAAGAGCTAATTTAGACCCCATAATTTTATATGTATAGTTGGGATTATGTTTTCCAAAGAGCATTACTTTGCATTTATCAACATTGAATTCCATCTGCCATTTTGTTGACCAGTCACCTAGTTTTTTCAGATTCCTTTGTAACTCTTTGCACTGTGCTTTGGACTTCACTATTTTTGAATAATTGTGTATCATCTACAAAATTTGCCCCCTCACTGTTTACCCCTTTCTCCAGATCACCTGTTAATATTTTGAACAGTACTGGTCCCAGTACAGACCCCTGGGGGACACCACTATTTATCTCTCTCTATTCTTAAAACTGACCATTTATTCCTACCATTTTAGGCATGATTTCCCTTTGCAAAAACCATGTTGACTCTTCCCCAACTCATTGTGTTCATCTATGTGTCTGATAATTCTGTTCTTTACTATAATTTCAACCAATTTGCCTGGTACTGAAGTACCTTTGTGATCATCTAGTCTGAAGGGACTTCCCCAAAATATTTCTCAGAGGGAAAAAAAACCCCAATCCTTCTTGATTTAAAAACTGTCAGGGATGGAGAATACATTGGAAAGTTGTTCCATTGTAAATTACTTTCACAGTTAACAATTTACATTTTATTTCCAGTCTGAATTTGTTTAGCTTCAACATCCAATCATTGGATCACAAAATACCTTTATTGACTAGATTGAAGAGCCCATTATTAAATGTTTGTTCATTGTACACGTACTTATAAATTGTGGTCAAGACACCCCTTAACCATCTCTTTGTTAAACTAAAGAGATTGAACTTTCTGAATCTATCACTATGAGGAATGTTTTCTAATCCTTTCATCATTCCTATGGCTCTTCTCTGAACCGTCTCCAACTGATCAACATTCTTCCTGACGTGTGGACACTAGAACTGGACACAGTATTCAAGATGTGGTCACATCTGGTGGTACGAAATACAAAGATAAAATAATCTCACTACGCCTACTCCATATTTCCTTCTTTCTGCATCCAAGTTATATATTAACCCTTTTAACAATTTTCAGCTGATTACCATTCCAAGACCCCCAAATCTTTTTTCAGAGTCACTGCTTCCCAGGATGGAGTCCCTCATCCTATAACTGTGGCCAACCTTCTTTGTTCCTAGAGCCATACATTTAGATTTAGCTGTATGTGTGTTGCCATCTTACCAAGTGATCCAAATTCCTCTGTATGAGTGACGTGTCCCTTAATTTTTGAAGGTGATGATTTTATGAGTTTTTTTCAGGTCCTTTGTAACAAGTTTGACTAGTGTGGTGGCAAGAACCAATCCCTGTAGGACTCCACTAGGTAGAACGTTATTGATATTATTACAGGTCATAGTTCAGCCAAATCTCACTGGATCTTAATAGGAACATTAAAGGCACCTTTCTCACCCCAGGACTATTCTTCAGTCAAATGTCAAGTCTCTGCTGAAAACCATACAACTCTTTAGAAAAAAAAGCTGGAAAAATTATGATACAAAGTTTTAGGAAACCTTAGTACAAACTCACAAATGTCCTTCTATATTCTCCCGTCATTTCATTAAGATCTTACCTGGAGAGCTTTGCAGCACCAGGAAGAAGAGAGCAAAGAGAAGGTAGAGAATCTTCATGGCTGAAGTTTGGCTGGGAACTGAATGTCGCTGTTGAGAAGTGACTCCAAGATAGGGAGGAGATGGAGAGTCTCTATTTATGGGCTGCTGGGGATTGTGAAATGCTGATCTGTTGAAATCTTTTTTGAAGCATGTCACATTTACTAAGTTTGTGCTGCAATCGGTTTATAATCATTTAATTTGTACAGCATCATAAACATTCCCAGAGAATTTCAGGGAAACACAATAGCCAAATTCCTGCCTTGAAGAAATTAGAATATGAATATTTACAGCTAGCAAACATCTACTGCCTGATCAAAAGCCCTCTGAAAAAATGGAAAGCCTCCCAATAAATTGAAATGAGGGTCCTTTTTCAGAGAAGAATTTCAGTATGCAGCTGTACCTTGGAAGCATTGACAGTAGGGCATGTGTATTTCTGTATTTGTTTTGTACAATATTTAATCAATATTTTACTTGTATTTAGGGAAATTTCCTAATTTCATGCATCAAAACCCACTCCAAAGAGGATAAAAATCCTTTAAAAAAAGTTCTCTGCGAGGGGGGAAACAAGGAACGGGCACGTCACCCTGACACCACCTCACTCCTATTATTTCCCTGCTATGTTCTTGCTATACGCACAAAGAAGTTAGACAAAAACAGCAATAGGCTTGCAGGTAGGTGGCTGGTAGAGCCACAATTGATAATGGCTTAATTTTCTCCGATGTGATTTATAAATATACTGTGGTTAAGGGTACAAACTGTATGCTACTATTAGAGTTTTAAAGATGGTGTTTGATTCTATTAATCTAGACAAACTTTGGGCAAAATTAAGAAGGATGGGTATCGATCTAAGACTTCTGAACATTTTGGAGGCTCTCCATGAGAAATGTTTTCCTAGTGGCTTGGGGAGAATACCAGGGATGCCTTCTAGCACCTTTTCTTATTAATATATATATTAATGATACAGTGGATGTTATAAAGAACAATACATTTTATCCAATACACATTAAGGGTAGATTTATCTCGGTGTTACTATATGCTGATGACATGGTTGTTTTATCACGAACTCCAATAGGCCTCTTCTGAAATGACTTTTTCCTCTTATTTTAACTCACAAGACCTGGTCCTGTAATGAGATCAAGTCATGAGTTCTGGGAAGAACCCTGTGCAAATTGAGTGGAAGATAGAAGGCCACCCTGTAGAACAAATCTCTGCTTTGACTTATTCAGGGATAAAGTTTCATGATTCAGGCAGCTGGTCCCCTTATCATGAAGCCTTAAAACAAAAGGCCCTTAGCTCTGCTCAAGGGGTGCTGTGTTTTACCTGCTCATATGGTGGTTTTTATAATTTTTAATACTAAAATAAGATTGCAGATGCTCTATGAGTTTGTCTACACCGTAAAAAAAGAAAAATTGCAGCTGGCCCAGGCCAGCTGACTCAGGCTCGTGGGGTTCCGGCTGTGATGGTTTCATTGCTGTGTAGACTTCTGGATTCTGGCTGCAGCCCAAGCTTTGGGACCGTCCCACCTCACAGAGACCTAGAGCCCAGGCTGCAGCCCCAGCCCAGACATCTACACAGCAGTGAAAGAGCCCCACAGACTGAAGCCAGCTACGGGTATCGTGTTGTTGTGTAGACATTCCCTCTGAGGTCAAATTTGGATTAGGGGTCAAATTTCAGCCTTAGAGATCAGCTATGCTGCTGTACCTTTTGTAGTGTAGACATACCCTAAGTATGGCAGTGTCTTGCCCTTAAAAACTCACAGATCTGCTTCATTGGGTAAAAAACTAACTGTTATCAGAGGTACAGTTATTCTGCCTCATTGATCCTACTTGGGCTCCCAGGGAGTACTGACTCCATTACAGAAGTTTGGAAATTTCTTTCAGTTTCCCTGTCTGCAGCAGTAGCCCAATCACTTCTCATTCTCTTTATCAGTGATTACTTATATAGTATACCAAGGCATTTGTTTGTAATAAGAAAGCTGATACACTCTGTTGATATGTTGTGAAACCAATGAAAAGTGAAAACCTGTAAAGTGAAGCCCATTGAAATCTCATATGTGCTATTTGGCCATTTGGCCTGATGATCCATTGGACTGGCATTTCTGAAGAGATCTCATAACATAGGTAGCCATCCTTCCTAGTACCAGATGAAGTGTAGAGAATAACCAGGTAATGGTTCAGAGAGGACAGTTCTTTTGTTTTACTGTGCCATTAATGTTACCAGTATTATTAGTGGGAAACTTTGCAACCTGAGTTAAATGACTTTATGTTGCAGCGTGATGAGCTATGATATATATATATATATATATATATATATATATACCTTTTCTCTTTAAAATTCACCAATCCCTGCCAGACCCCTCTAGACATATACCCCATCAATGATGATGCCCTGTTTACAATTACATTTTGAGACCTATCAGTTAGCCAGCTTTTAATCCCTGTAATGTATGCCATGTTAGTTTTATATAATTCAGGTTTTTTTAACCCAAATGTCCGGTGGTACCAAATTAAATATCTTACAGAAGACTAAGTATATTGTATCAACAACAGTAATTTCATGAGCCAAACTCGTATTCTCATTAAAAAATATATTAAGTTAGTTTGACAGGATCTCTTCTCCATAAACCCATGCTGAGTACCTGCCTTCAATTCTGTATTAATCCTGTCTGTATCAACGACTCCATTATCTTTCCTGCGATTGATGTCAGACTGACAAGCCTATAATAACCCAGGGCTTCCCGTTCACCCGTTTTAAGTACTGGCACAACAATAGCTTTGTACCAGTCTTCTGCAACTTCTTCAGTGTTCAAGACTTATTGAAAACCAACATGAATGGTCCAGCCAGCTTCTCAGCCAACTGCTTTAAAATATACAACTTTCTCCAAAATGCCTTCAGTACTCTTTCTAGTGACATCACCTGGGTAATGAAACTTCCTCAAACTGCAGGGCTTTGTTCTGGAAACCTCTAGATAGATTTTAATTTTCTCTATAGATTCTAAAATGGACATTATGGTGCCACATCGTGTCCCAGCTTGATCTTGTCTATCTGTTATGGACTTCTAGGTATAAAGCAAATACTATAGAAGAAAGTGATAAAAGGTGAAGTTACTTCACAAGTGAATGGGAGTTTGTGGTTAGCTCCGCTAGGAACTGTTGCTGTTACTCAATCTAACTCCCCTGTGAGCCACAGACACAGCAACCGCTTTTAGACATGTTTTAAGGGCTTAGTCCTAAATTCTTCAAAGGATTCTTGCTCATCCCTGGACATATATGACACTATTAAAAATACTAATAATTTGGGATGAAACTCTTTGTGTGTGTGTGTGTGTGTGTGTGTATGTGTGTATTACTTGTGCACCTTTTTCATACAGTATTGATTAATATTCTTAGTGTATTTTTTTATTTTTCCTATTTTTATGCATCCATCCCATTAGAGAGATGTTTCAGTCTGGCAAAACATACTCATGGGCAAACTAGGGAAATGTGGTCTAGATGAAATTACTATACGGTGGGTGCACAGGTGGTTGAAAGACCATACTCAAAGAATACATTTGCTGTCAAACTTGGAGGGCATATTTAGTGGGGTCCCTCAGGAGTGAGTCCTGGATCAGGTACTATTCAATAATTCCTTTAATGACTTGTATAATGGAGTGGAGATGACACCTAGCTGACAGGTGTTGCAAGCACTTTGGAGGGTGGGATTAGAATATAAAAGGGCCTTGCTAAAACGAAGAATTGCTCTTAATAAAATATAATAGAATTCCATAAAGACTAGTGCAAAGTACTTCACATAGAAAGACAAAATTAAATGCCCAACTGTAAAATGGGGAATAACTGGCTAGGTGGTTGTACTGCTGAAAGGGATCTAGGGGCTATAGTGGATTACAACTTGAATATGAGTCAACAATGTGATGCAGTTGTAAAAAAGGTTAATATAACTCTGCGGTGTATTAACACAAGGATCGTACGTAAGACATGGGAGGTAATTGTCCTGCTCTGCCCAGCACTAGCGAGGCTCCAGCTGGAGTGCTGTGTCCAATTCTGGGTACCACACATAAGAAAAATGTGGCCAAATTGGAGAGAGTCCACAGGAAAACCTGACCTGGGAGGAAAGGTGAAGGTACCTGAGCATGTTTAGTCTTTTGGAAAGAAGCCTGGGGGGGGGACCTAATAATAGTCTTCAAATATGTAAAGGGCTGTGATAAAGAGGAAGGTGATCAACTGTTTTCTAGGTCCACTGAAGGCAGGACAAGAAGTAATGGGCTTAATTTTCAGCAAGGGGGATTTAGGTTAGATATTAGGAAAACTTTCTAACTAAATTAAACTCTGAAATAGGCTTCCCAGGGAGGTTGTGGAACCTCATTAGAGGTTTTTGTGAACTGGTGGGGCGAACCCCTGTCAGGTATGATCCAGGTTTAGTTGGTCCTGCCTCAGTGCAGGGGGTTGGACTTGATCACCCTTTGAGGTCCCTGTCAGCCCTACATTTTTACAATTCTAAAAGACTTTACATAAAGAATTTCTCCTGACTTCAAAATTGACCTTTATGCAGCAGATCAAAGTGCTGAAAAGAAACCCTGCCACATGGGGAGGGACACAGAGTCATATCAA
>NW_020665417.1:0-8373 GCF_002925995.2 Terrapene triunguis
TCCTCGGTGCAGGACAGTCATGCTACCCCAGCTTCCTGTGGCACTGGGACTCCTGGCGCTTTCTTTAGCACGTAAGTTCTTGGTATATTTCTTTGAGTCCTGCTAACTTAGTGCTGCCAGGACTTTACTATAACCTCGCAGAGGAAACCCTTGAAAGCAAAGAAGGGTTTGCTTTCTCAGCGTCTCCCAGGGGGCAGAGCCAGCTCTGCCTCCCATCTGTATGGAGTTTTAGTAAAGTTATGTCACTTGGGTCTACCCCAGATTACGGGGCTGGTGCAGTAGGTTGGAGAACCCTTTGGTTAGATGACTATTGCAAGTCCAGTTGACAGCATTGCTTGCCCACTAGCAGCCTCAATAACACTGTCTTTGCTTCCTGCAGACGTACAGACCCAGCCTGTCCTGACCCAGGAGCCCTCTGTGTCTATCGCATCCGGGGAATCAGTCACTCTGAAATGTGTCATGAGTGGGGCCAAGTTCAAAGATTATTGTGTAAACTGGTACCAGTAAAAATCTGGCAGTGCCCCCAGTACCATTCTGGAGTACTGTGTAAAAAGTGGTTTAAAGAGAGGAGAGGGGGTTCCGGAGAGATTCTCGGGCTCCAAAGATCACAGCCTCGACGAAGGGTATTTAAACATTTCACGGGTGCAGCCCGAGGATGAGGCTGATTATTATTGTTCAATTTGGGACAAAACCCACAAGGTGCACAGTGCTATAGTCACATAGAGAACCAGCGTGGGAACCCCTTAGCAGCTTCATAGCACATAGCGTGAAGGACAGTGCTCAGCCCCTCAGCCATGACCAGCAATGGCATCTCTCCTCGTCTCATCTCCCTTCGCCATCCTGTACATTTTACTCTCTCTTTTCTTTCTCCGAATCACTGTTGCAGGCTTGGAAATCCCTCTATTCCCTTCCCCAATGACATCCTCCGCAGGTGTCCCAGCACTGCGATCTCCAGAGCTGCCACCGACCCGCTGCTGTTCGTTTGACGTCAAGAGTGGAATTCGATTCAATCATATCAGCAAATGGAGCTGAGCCTCCTTTCCAGCCAGGACCCATTTCTGCTCTTCACTGACCCCCGGCATTATTGCTCATTTCCACGTGCCCCTCACATGGGCAGGTCCTGTGCACACGTCCTCCACACAACTGCACCAACGCCCCCCGATCCTGACCTATGGCATCTGAAGCTATTTCAGCCTTGGGGTCTCCTGAGGAGATGCTGACTGTGCCAAACGGTGCGGCATAAGTGACCTAGACCAGCATCTCCTTGGCAGTAGTGACGAGTGACCCCCAAAATGCTGGATGATTGAATTTTAAATGTGGTGCTTATCCGAAACTCCAGACCTGTGAAAATCCCTCATTCAGGGCCGGCTTTAGGCCGATTTGCCCGATTCCCCGGAATCGGGCCCTGCGCCTAAGAGGCCCCCCACACTCACCCCGGCAGCGGTCGTCTTCGGGGGCCCCGCTCCCCTGGCCAGAGCGCCGGCCGGAGCGCGGCTGCCCCACGGCCCCGCGACCCCGGCCGGAGCGCAGCTGCCCCATGGCCCCGCGACCCCGGCCGGAGCGCGGCTGCCCCACGGCCCCGCGACCCCGGCCGGACCGCGGCAGCCCCGTGGCCCCGTGACCCCGGCTGGAGCTCCGGCGGAGCACTGCCAGCCCCGCAGCCCTGCGACCCCGTCCGGACCGCTGGCCAAAGCACGGCAAACCCGCGGCCCCCCTCCCCCAGCCAGCAATCCGAAGTGCCGCCCCAGGAATCAGGCCCCACACATGCTAAACCGGCCCTGCCCTCATCCCTCTGTTCTTCCCCACGAATGTCCATCAGAACCTTCTCCCATACTCCAGGGTCTACTCATCCCCAGTTAAGCTTGTTTGGTCTGGCCAAGCCAGGCCCTCTATCAAACCTTCTTCCCCTCTACATCCAGAGCCCTGGCTGGCCGGCCTGCTGTCTGCTGAGGCCTCCGTTTAAAAGATTTGCAAGCCCAGGAATTTCTTTCCAGTTCCTTACCCTGCAAGTGCAGAGAGTGCGTCACTGATACTTGAGATGTGGCCTTTAAATCATTACATGAAGCTACAGGCCAATCCTCTGAATTACCATAGGGAGCATTCCAGTATTGATTGACCTGTCCAATAAGGGCTGAGGGGGATAGAGCTAATTTGCCTAATGATCTCCCATGTCACTCTAAAGTCTGTTGGAGCCTTGGGGCTTTGGCCTTTGACTGCTGCAGAATGTCCCTGCGGTGTCTCTCTCTGGGCCTCTCCTGGTGGTGCCAGTACCATGTAGGATGCAGGATTTCCCCTCTGGGGCATGATGTGGCTGGGAATGTGTCTTATCATGTGTGATGTTGGCAGCCCCTTTTCTCCTCCGGTTCCAGATCCCGCAGACACTCTCCATGTCACTGTCTCCAGCACAGCCTGAGGGATTCAGCGGAGGCCTGGGCGTGCCCCTAGGTGTATTTATGTGCTGCTATTATTACAGCAGCAGCCATAGCAGAGAGGCCAGGTTCCTAGACCGATCCTCTGGTTCTACACACACTTGCAGAAGGGCTGCTCCAGCGCTGGGGTCCAGGCAGAAGGCCGGGCGGGTTGTTCCTGTGCTCCACGGCCGAGCAGCAGTAGCTCTTGTCACGGTGATTTAGTCTCAGGAACAGCCCCGGGTCCGTCTGTGGTTAGTGTCTGTGATTAGACAGCAGCTGGGGAAAGGCTCCTGCACTTTGACACCTAGCGCAGGGACCGGCTCTGGATGGATCTCCAGTCTCTGAAGGAAAGCGGCTTGCTCTGCCCAGAAAGGAGCCTGGTCTTAGATTCTCCTCCCGTAGCACTTTCCATCTGAGCATTTCTCAAATATGGATGAGTTCAGCCTCCCAGCTCTTGTGGGGGAGGTGGGTTTTATTATCCCTGCTTTATAAGTGGGGGAACGGAGCCCCAGAGAGAGGACGTGAGCTACCTAGGGGCACACGGGAGGTCTGTGGGCAGAGCTGGAATAGAACCCGGCTCCATGTCTCATGCGCACGTTACCTGCAGGGGGGAGGGGGACAGACAAGAGGAGGAGGCTGGATTCAGCAGCAAATGCCAGAGCCCAAAATACAGCCGGGGTGTCAGCCCTGAATCCGTTCTTCCCTGCGGTGACTGAAGCTTCATCCTCAGAGTGTGGGCCTTGTGGCTGAATAGCGCAGAGAGCAGCCGATAGTCACCTGATCAGCTGCTGGAGTCCCTGAGCCCCAGGGCTCATTTGCATAGACCACCTGGCTTGCCGGGCCCCCCAGCGCTCTAAAGCTGCTGCAGGTTTGCACAGAGCCAGGGGCCCGGCTGCACAGCAGCTGCCGATTCCTTTCCCTCTGGCTCCCTCCAAGGCCTTCGCCATGGTGCTGCGCCTCCTGGCTCTCCTCCTCCCAGGGGTTTTGGTGCCAGGTACGTTCCCGTGGGAGGCGGAGGCGATCAGGGAGTTCTGCAGAGGGAGGGACCGAAGGGCGAGGCTCCTGTGCTGAGCTATCGCTGCGCTGCAGACAGGGCCGGGCGGAGCAGGCAGGCGTGGTCAGGCGGGCTGCCGGAGGTGTGGCACGCGAGAGGTTAACCTGTAGCTGGTGCGGAGGCGATGCCGGAGGGGATAATGTCACAGTTCAGCCACTGGGGGTGGGATCGGCACATTCCGTCCGTAACTGCGCCCTTGTTTCGTTCAGCTTCCAGGGCGCAGCCGGTGCTGACTCAGCCGGCCTCCATTTTAGTGTTGCCGGGACAAACGGTGAAACTCTCGTGTGCCCTGAATCCTGGGTACAACATCCGGGAGTTCGGGGTCGCCTGGTACCAGCAGAGACCTGGCAGCCCTCCGAGGTACCTGCTCTATTACAACTCGGAGGTGGACAAGGACAAGCCCTCTGGAATTCCGGACCGCTTCTCCGCGTCCAAAGACCCCGCCAGCAACGCCTGCGTTCTGACCATCGCCGCGGTCCAGGCTGAGGACCACGCTGACTATTACTGCTCCATCACATATCCCATCTACTATCTCTAGAAATGTGGAACCAAAACCTGTGCTGGCCCCCGGGGGACTCTGATGAGCCCCTGCTTGCAGAGCCTCGTGCTGAGGGAACCGCAGCCCTATAAGGAACGGAAAAAAGAAACGGCTCATGTTCTCCACCCTTGAATTAGCCTAGAGGTGAGGCCCCCCGGTCAGTTATGCTCAGAGAGCTGTGACGGATGGTGGCTTCCTGTTTGACGCATGTCACCTGGTGGAGTGCAGAATGCTATGAGACACGCAGGGCCAGATCCTGCCAGGTGCTGGGAACCTGCAGCTCCCACTGCACAGAGACCCTACCTAACGGAGCTGGTCTTTCCTTCCTGCAGGCCCCTGTCCATCTGCTCAGATCCCCGTCAGCTGCATGTGGGGCACCCAGTACAGCTTGACACAAAAGCCAGATTTCTAAAGCACTAGTTCTGATGTTCAGGAGTATGTTATCTGCCTTTCCCACATACAGCGGGCCGGGTTCTCACTTACTCTGCTTCTGGGGCTTGGGACAGGAACAAAGGATGCTGCTGGTGGTGGAGAGAGACAGTCCCTTTAAGCTACCTGTGCACTTCCTGTATTCGGGGCCCATTCAGGGCCCTGCCCAGTGCCCGGCGTAAGTTAGAGCAGTCTCGGGGCTTCTCTGATTTATACTCAGCATAAGTGTTTACCAGCTGCTGCTGCCTTCTTTCTCAGTTCTGAGCTTCTGAGGAAGTGTTTTTTGTTTAAATGGGAAGACAAATAGATTCCCGGTCTCTCATCCCAGCTCTCTTCAAGGCCATTAGCCCATGGGGCTGAGAGAGAGAACTTGGTGGGAGCTTTTCCCTAAGATGGTGGCAGCACATCACTGCCCACGGCCGCACTCACCATGAAACCGTGGCCATCAGCCAGCAGCATGCACATGATGCGGGGGGTAGAACCACCAGTCCTTAGCTCAGACTCACAGGATCCGGAGGGAAGAACGAAGAGCTCCGTGAGTTGAGTTCAGCCATTGCCAAGACAGCAGCTGAGAAATTCAGACAGATTGTTAGCGTGGCTGGGCAGGGGGAGCGAGTGCCCTGCACACTCTGGTGCTGGGTAAATAATAAACATTAATGATAACATTCCATCACAGTCGGCCTGGCCCGGCAGCTCTCAGCGGACCTGCCTGCCAATCTTTGGGAACAGCCGCTCTCTCTGGTGTGTACCAGGGAATGGGTGATTAGCTAACTCTGAGCACCACCACAATTGCTGAATCTCAGCAAATACATTCCATTCAATGTATTCCCAAGTCCAAACCAGAGAAAAACAGCCCCCCAAGAGGCTCCTTTTATTGGACCAACGAAACCCAGAATTAACGGCAATGGGGCTGCTCAGGAGAGGAAAGTTTTCCTGTGTTTAAATGAGTGCAGGTTTGGAGCCAAAATGAGCCTGTTTTGAGAATCCCAGGGCCCGATTTTCAGATCTCTGCTTGTGCTTTTGGGGCCTTACTTTGCTGTAATACATTCTTTGCTCTAGCATTGTACACTGGAGGGGTGTGGTGTATGGGACACCCACAGGGGGTGACTCAGCTGTCAGTGTTCTCTAGCTAACTGCGTCCTGCCCTTAGGGCATATCCAGCAACGTTCTGATAATGTGACGCTTCTCCCTTGTGTGTCACTTGCTATGCAGAACACCCAGCGTGATGGGGGTTGGATCCTGGTTGAGGCTTTTGTGAGATTCTGCAATACATACAATAAATGCGAATAATTAGCTGCATGTCTTGTATCCTGTGCAGCGTGGAGTTCATTGGGACACTTGGAACATTCTCTCTTTAACCTCTCCCCATTGTTATTTTTTCTAAACTGCAGTTGGATGCGTCGCTACCATCGGTCCAGACACAACACAGAGTTAGAGCTCTTTTACTGACGCTGCTGGTCTGAATCTCAGACTGCCTGGTTCCTGTGACGCTCCCCAGGGGCACCCGGGGTTGTGAGGCACCTCACCACGACCTGCCCTTAGCGTGAAGCCGTCGTGTCTGTGCCGGCTGTAGCTCAGCTGCCTGAAACCAACAGCCTCTGGCAACACAGCCCTGCCTCCCAGGCCCCCACAGGCCGTGCTGGCTCTGTGCAGGCAGTGCTAGGCGCACACCAACCCCCAGATCCGTGGAGCGCTCCTGGCAGTGTCCAGCCCGTCACTGGACAATCCCAGACCTTACCAGGCTTGCTGTCCCCAAGGGGCAGTGGACACACTCGTTTCTTTGAGTCAACGGAGGATCAACTCCGTTATCACCTCGCAGCACTGAGATAGCTGCGTAGTGACAACTATCGCACGTCTCTTATCAAAGGCTCAGATTTATGGGTTAGTGGGTAAGGATACTAATGGAAACAGAAATGGTTACAGACAAAACAAAAGGTGTAACACAGTTTCTAGGTCTAAATTTAACTATAACAGGCTAAATTCTTGTCTGAAGTAGTGTCTCAACGGAACATAAGAGCCCAGAGTGATGCTGTGGCCAAAAAAGCTAATGCAATCCTGGGATGCAAAAACAGGGAAATCTTGCATTGGAGTAGAGCGGTTATTTCACCTCTGTATCTGGCACTGCTGGAATCCTGTGTCCAGCCCTGGTGCCCACAATTCAAGAAGGCTGTTGATAAATTGGAGAGGGTTAAGCAATGAGAATGATTAACGGATTAGAACACCTGCCTCATAGCGATAGACTCAAGCAGCTCAATCGATTTAGCTTACCAAAACGAGACAGTTAAGGGGTGACTTGATTTCAGTCTATAAGTACGTACATAGGGAACAAATATATAATAATGGGCTCTTCAGTCTAGCAAAAGTACAAGATCCATTGGCTGGAAGCTGAAGCTAGACAAATTCAGATTGGAAAAAAGGTGTAAATTTTTAAGGTGAGTGTAATTAACCACTGGAACAATTTACCCAGCATCATGGTGGAGTCTCCATCAGGGATGTTTTACTAAAAGCTCTGCTCTAGGAATTATTGTGGGAAATTCTATGGCCTGAGTTCTACAGGAGACCAGACTAATGGTCACAATGGTCCCTTCTGGCCTTAGAATCTATGAACCTTCTCTACAAACGCGCCTTCTCTTGTCTACCCCTGTCATTGTCATTTGCTCTCACTTACATTCAGAAGGGCCAGAAAGGATCATCAGATCATCTAGCCTTACTTCCTGTACATCACAGGCCACTAATCCCCACCCAGCACCTGCACACGGAATCCAACAACCAAAACACGGAACCCAACAACCTCGGGAGACTAGACTGGTCTGTGCCGCAGGCAGAGAACAGGAGGGACGGTGGTGCACCAGTAGCAGGGCATTGGTTAAGTGAGATGTACCCAGATACTTATCCTGCCGAGTGCCTCACACCCACACGCTCAGGGGGAGGCTTGAGCCGTTCCCAGGGACACATCCAGAGCAAAAGGCCATCGGGATTGTTGCAGAATTGCTCATGAAGGGGGTGGAACTCTTTACTCTGGCCACTTCTGGAGCCAGGAAACTGTGGCTGGAGCGTTGGTTTGACCCGGGGCGGCAGGTCTGAGAACTGAGGGCGTCTGGATCATGAAAAGAGCACGATGTCTGACCTCCACCCCTGAGTCTCATTTGCATACTGGGCTGCATCAGCTTGACCCCCCCCAGAGCTCATTTACATACTGGGCTGCACCAGCTTGACCCTGGAGGGCTCATTTGCATATGTGGCTGCCCTACCCCTGCCCATAAGGGCTCTAAAGGCTGCCACAGGGTTTCACAAAGGCAGGGAACAGGCTGCAAACCAGCAGAAACCCAGCTCCTGTGACCTCTCCCCATCTCCCTGCACCATGGCCCAGCCCACGCTGCCTCTCTGTCTCCTGGGGCTTTTCCTGACAGGTAACGGCTACAGCAGATTGACGTCTGACCACGCCTGGAACCGAGGTCAGCCGAAAACGTGGCAGTAATAGCGGTGCTCACCCCCCTGCTCTTTGCTTTCTGCAGGTTGCTACGCTCAGGTGACTCAGCCGCCCTCCGAGTTCGTGTCTCCCGGGGGGAATGTCCAGCTCCCCTGCACGCTAGAGGGCAGTTACACCGTCAGTGCCAACCGTGTCGTTTGGATACAGCAGAGGCCGGGCAGCGTCCCCAGATACCTGCTGTATTTTTTCACTGAATCTAACAAAGGCATGGGCTCGGGGGTCCCCAGCCGGTTCGCTGGCTCTCGCTCTGGCTCCGACAAGATTGGCTATTTAACCATCACTGGGGCCCAGGCAGAGGATGATGCCGTCTATTACTGTGTTACGTGGACTGGGAGTGCTTGCACAGTGCTACCGTCCTATGGGGAAGTGAGACAAAAACCTTCTCACTCCACTGCAGCCCTGTGGCAAGGCTGTGCCTGCTCTGAGCACCAGCCTGCTTCTTACACAGGGG
>NW_020665417.1:8383-10000 GCF_002925995.2 Terrapene triunguis
GAGCATGGCAACAGGCGGTCTGTGTGGACGGGACCTCCATGCTGTTTCTTTGCTAAGATGTAGATTTTTTCACCCATGCCCTTTTCCCTGCCAATGAATAGCCGCTTAGCAGGTAATGGTTCATTGGTCTTGTTTACACCTGGCTGAGTTGTGAGCTTGCCCTTTATCTCCGAGGAACTGGTTTGGCCACTTCCCAGACTTGGAACGTGTTAATAACACCATATAGTGGAATCTTATAACTTTATATACAATGTTGCCACACATATTTTACCAGGACAATAATGACCAGCAGATTATGAGGTTTTAAGACATACCTCCAAAGACATACTTTGTACAAAGATTATTCCATTAGTGGACACAGGGGTATATTCTGTCACAACATCTTATAGTGCTTTACAGAGGAGAATCTTCACTCCCGTGTGTGTGTGTGTGTGTGTGTGTGTGACAATAGGCTTTGTAGGTCCAAATATCAACCCTTACCTTCATGCAGGTGTGAAGCTATTTAAAGAGTGTGTGCAAGTGTTAGAATTAGCAGCGGGGTCCAGAAGTGCCCAAGTGTTTTTGCCGACACACCAGTGAGGGGTTTATAGAGAATTTCTCTCTCTACAATGCAGCTCTCATTGGATGAGAAACCATCTCTTCATGTTTGTCCCCTTTGTTGCCCGGTCCCTGCTCCTTTTCCAGACACACTGGGGTGTGTGTTTGGGGGGAGGCTTGTAAAAGGCGCGTCTCTGATTCCTTTTGGTTTTCCCATGGTGCAATGGTGCCACGTGACAATTCTTACCCGTAAGCACGCACGAGCTCTGGCCACTGAGAGACTCAGTCCGAGTCGTTCCAGTTCTCTTTACTCCTCCTCGCCTTTCGTTCCCGGTTTTCTATACGCTGTGATTCTAGACAAGGCGGTCGAGCTGCTGCGATACAGATGGCGCAACAGCTCTGCAGCATTTCAGTTACCATCTGTGCTGCCGTTAGTCCCTTCTCTGCATTTGAATTTTCAAGTTGGACATTTCTAACCTTTGTCTAAGTGGGGCAGGTCCGACAGGGAGACGCTGTGACCCCAGGGAAGGATGGGGGATCAGGTCTTCATGCAGGTCCGTATGGCTGATTTGCATTGCAAGATGTAATGGGAATAACCAGAGATCAGTGTATCCAATAGACTCACGGAGCCCCACCCTTGGGGTTCATTTGCATACTAGCCAGTCTCAGCCCTGCCCCTCATGGTTTTAAAGGTGCCTGGAGGGTTGCCCAGAGCCAGGGCTCAAGCTGCAAACAGGCATAAGCAGAGTTGCCAATTCGGGCTCCTTCCTGTCCACCTCCATCTCCTCCCTGCACCATGGCCCAGTCCACCCTGACTCTCTGTGTCCTGGGGCTTTTCCTGGCAGGTGAGTGGTCAGGGGTTTGTAATGCCCAACGCACCCCCACCTGGCTGATAACACTCCGGGTGGGACTCTGCCTTTCAACAGGCCTCAAAGTCACGTAGGTGCTTTTGAAAATGTCCTTTTGTGTTCAAGCCGAGGGTCCCCAAGCCCTTTACAAACAGGGGGACTATTATCCCCAGTGTACCAAGGGGAAACGGAGGCACAGAAGTGACTTCTCCAAGATCCCAAAGGAGCCTTT
>NW_020665417.1:10010-10667 GCF_002925995.2 Terrapene triunguis
TGTGAACAAAACTAATAATACTTTAATATGTGTATAATTATATTTCCTGCCTGCCCTTTCTTTGCCCATCCCCTACGATTTTCTGCTGAAACAAAACATGAAAAGGGCCACTTTTCCCTGTACGGCCTTTGTTTGTGCACATGCAATGTATCACGCACCATCATTTGGACACATATTTTTGAACACTGTCACTTACACACACAAGTGATCGGATTTTCTCACGTATGTCGAAATATTATGAAAACTGGGTCTACAGAGATCATGCACAAAGCTAGTGAGCACACACAGAAACTGGACTGAGCCCATTTTAATCTGGCCATTGAGAAAACAAAATCAGAAGAAGTTCTGTGAAGCACGTTACCTAATTTGCATCCAATACTAAGCACAAGGCAGCAGGAACTAAGTCACTTACATCTCAACAGCTGGACTCTCCCTGGGGAACCTCTGTGGTCTGAGGAAGGTAAACTTGTGCAGGCCGATCAATGCACAAATGGACCAGGTGCACAAACAGGAAAGTGCAGTGAAGAAGGGGGAAAAAATACTGTTTCCGATCACTAGATGGGGCGATTGTATTAGTCTGGTGGCCAAGATCTCAAAAACTAGCTGAGGGAGAAGTGATGAAATTCTCTGTCAGAGCTGGAGGCTGGGCTAGGGCTC
>NW_020665418.1:0-7751 GCF_002925995.2 Terrapene triunguis
TACAGTATAGCTGCCACTTGCCTAGCTCTCACCCTCTGCTGCCTGAGTGTCCATTATACAATATAGCCACCCTTTCCCCACCCCATCCCCCTTCTACTCCCGGTTCCCATTACACAGTACAGCTGCCCCTTCCGCACACCTCACTGTCTCCAAGAACCAGCTGACATCTGAGCACATTTGCCCCTATTTATGAAAGTCCTCTAAGGCAGAGAGTGGCAAATGGCAGATTAACAGACATACGCCATTGCTGTACAAGAAGAAAAAAGCTTCCTCTCCATAGCAATAAAAGTGATAACTGTGAAGTCTTGTGCAACACATCCAGAGAAAGAGATCAATCTGGTGTTGATGAAAGTGTTAGCCATGGATTTCTGGATGGGGACAGAGGAGTAACAAGGGTCTAAGAAGGATCAGTTAACCAGGAACAAGTACACTGAGTTGTGAAGATGGTGTTCAAGGGCTAGGCCCATGACGGTAAGAATATTTCTCATCACATCTGCCAGGTAAACCACTAGAAAGGCCATGAAATGTAAAATCTACAGCTCTCAATATACAGAGAGTCCCAGCAGAATGAATTCGGTCACTGCGGTTTGACTAGACATTTCTTGCATTGGATACAGTCTGTGGAGGGATGATGTGGGAAAGAAAGAAGAAGGAAACAAACTGGTTATACTTATTATTCACCAGAAAAAGAGCAAAGGACATGATACATTGTAGTTGTAATGTCCTAGATAATCACGTGGACATAGAATGGAGCAAGGGAAATGACTCTTATTGAACTGAAAACCTTGACCCAACCTTCACTACAGTCTCTGTACTGCTCCACCACACATATAAAACTAGAGGGTAACCTGTTTGTCATCTCTACCCTGTTTTAGCTTTCTAGGAAGAAATTAATGAATCCATTTATTAAAAAGCAGATGTATAAAGATTAGAAGAATGTTCACAACATTTCAAAGGTGTTATATTTCCTTTCATTTCATGAGGAACTCAAAGGCAATACAATTTCATAATAAAACAAGATGGCTGACACAAAGGGGAGACCTTTACTGAAAGAATTCAATTACTTAACTGAAGACCGTCTCCTGGGCCTGAAATCCTAATGGAAGGGCTCACATCAGAGACTCAAGCTTGCAATTCACTTTTTGAAAGGTAAGTCTACCTTTGTCTCTACCTGAAATGAAAGCAAGAAGGGCTAGATTCACGACGGGACTTAGGTCTTTAAATACCAGAATCAAGTCCCACTGGTATTCAAGAAATCCCCACTCAACTGATGCTGAATCCTGTAGACACCTAACACACTTGGCACTAGCTTTTTACAGTTGTCCATAGCCTTCAAAGAGACAGGAAAGGAGACACTGGCCTTTCACATGGCCTGGTTTTTCTGGGGTTGTCACACCATAGGCAGGGAACTGTGCAAAAACCTGTTCAGGAGGGAGAAGAGATTGGTTTCTGCCAAAGAGATATGATGGCTGATGATTTGAAAACCTAGCATGAGTGCACTTCTCAGGAATGTGTGTTTTTTTGTAATATCAGCCCTGTGCTGTGATCTTACAAGTAGGCAGAGCCTGACTTCTGCTAACTTTGCTTCTTTGCTTTATATCAGCAAAGCAGGACCACTACTTTAGTTCAGGCCTTAGGCCTCACACTGAGCCTCTGATAGAAGGCCTTATGTCTCGGGCTCTCTTTCTACTACACTTATTATCATCTACATACAACATGTATCTTGCTGTCAGGACAGGACATTTCATTTTACATTCAGGTGTCTCGTAATCTTGGGCAGTACGTTGCGATCTATTGCAATCTATTTTTCTATAACATCACCTATTGACAGATCTTTTACAGTTATCTTGTGACCTCACTGGTATAGGGCTATTCCTATGTCATCCACCCATATCAAGCATTCTTAAGCCTATGGTCTAGTCTGGCTCAGCTAAATTCTTACAGGCCTCAGCCTGTAGGCCTTGTGTTCCACCCATGCTTTACTTATATACCTAATACACACTCATCATCCGAAATACTTTTCAGTTTTTTACTGCTATAATCCTACAACTTAAATCTATTTAACGTACATTGACTATATATGAAATAGCACATGAAATGAGCATAACACCAAATAACACAATGATAAAATGAACTACAGCCTGGTGACACCCATGGGTAGATGTTAGAGGGCTTATTTCTTTACCCTTTTACTTCCCTGGTTCTTCTTGCATAAATAGAGAGCAACAATACCTGAAGTTCGAAGGTGCAAACAATTTGATGTTTATTGGGGTGAACTTTCAGCAAGCAATGATTTTAATTTTTTCCTCAGTGTCCCCCTTCCCACCTCTAAAACCACAGAGGCTTGCCTGTGTCCCTGTTCCCATTCCCCCTCTTAGCAAAACATGATTCCAATTCCCCCCCTACTTCCTGATTGACTGCAGACTATATAGTAAAACTTGAGTCCTGCTTAGCTATACCTTAACCAATCATTTTACTGAAATTTAACTAACCAATTCTAACATATTTTAACATAATTATTTAACCAATTATATTCCACCACCTTAATTGATTTACACCCAACAAAATTAATTATACAGCAGACAGAAACAATCACAGAACCAGACAGAGATTATACAGACAAACAATAGAGAAGTGGGGACTACAGTGATAGAACAACAAAGACATGAGGATTTTACACCCCAGCTGTTGATAAGTGAGTTCTTGACAGACAGGATGCTATCAGTTTTCTTTAAATTTTTTAGGCTCTTCCCTTCCTCTGGAGGTGATAGATCGGATCACCTTTCTAACAGCCCCAGATTGCCTTATTTCAATGTGACTAGTTTGGAATGTGAGGATGTGACCGTTCACTTCCCAGTTTATGGCTGCCTCTGCTGCTTAGCCAAAGGCCTTAGCTTAAGAACAGGGTCTCAAACTGTTACAGTGAGAGAAGGCCCTTACACAGGCAGACAGTGATTTTGATTCTTTCTTTTATACCTCTATAACTAGCTAAGTGATAAACATGTACCTAAATTCTTAAAATATACGCCTTTAGAGACAGGCCTGAATATCTATATCCTAACAGTAGAGATTACACTTGTGGGATAAAATTCAAAGCCATATGATCAGTTAATTTAACATGCCCCGTTGGCTTCCCCCTCTGCACTCTGCCCCCTAATTCATCACCTCTACAGGTTTTTGTGTGTGGAGGTTGGGACTTTTAAGGCTGTCTAGAGATAAAAAAATCCCATTGAACTTCCTTTGAAACAACCCATTGAGCTACCTTTGAGAAATTCCAGTTACACCCTATATTCACATGCCTAGTATTGTTGACTTCAATAGGACCACTCACATGAATAAGTAATATTCAAATAACAAGAGACAATCTCATATAACAATAATTTCACATTTTATTTTACCTTAAAAACATTAACTTGGACTATATGAATTTTAGGAAGGCTGCGGACAAAATGCAGAGTCCAAAGGAGAGCAACAAAAATGATGAAGGCTTTAGAAAACCTGATGTGTGAGGAAAGCTTAAAAAAAACCTGGGCATATTTAGTATTGAGAAAAAAGACTGAAGCGGGAATCTGATGACTGTCTGCAAATATGTTAAGGTCTGGTCTAACAAGGAGAGTGATCAATTGTTCTCCATGTGCACAGAAGGTAGGACAAAAAGGAACTGGCTTAATCTGCAGCAAGGGATTTAGGTTAGATAGAAGAAAAAAATTCTATCTATAATGATAGTTAAGGTCTGGAACAAGCTTCCAACAGAGGTTGTGGAATCCCAGTCACTGGAGATTTTTAACAACAGACTGGTCAAACCCGTCTCAGGGATGGTCTAGATTTACTTGTTCCTGCCTCAGTGCAGGTGGTTGGACGAGATGACCTCTCAAGGTCCCTTCCAACCCTACATTTCCATGATTCTTGCAAAAGCCACACATTTACTTAGAGCTTTTCTCAGGGCCTCCTTGACTTCTTTGTTTCTCAGGCTGTAGATGAGGGGGTTGAGCAAAGGTGTAATGATAGTGTAGAAGACAGAGAATACTTTATTCAGGTTTCTCAACGTATCAGTTTTTGGTAACATATAGGCAATGATTAGTGTCCCATAGTAAATGGTAACAACGATGAGGTGCGAAGAGCAGGTGGAAAATGCCTTTTGCTTCCCAGTGGTGGAAGGGATTCTGAGGATGGTGATGATGATGCAAATGTAGGATGTTAGAGTTAAAATGAATGGAATCACTGAGAATACTGAAGAGCATATGAAAGCAACCACCTTCAGCACATAGAGATCACTGCAGGAGAGTTTTATTACTGGGATGAAATCACAAAAGAAACTGTTTATTTCTGTTGGACCGCAAAAAGTTAACTGTGACATCAATATTATTACTATGATCATAGCCAGAAACCCACTCATCCAAGATCCAACAGTTAGCTGGAGACAGAACCTATCATTCATGAGGACTGCATAATGCAGTGGTTTGCATATCGCTAAATACCGATCATATGACATCATGGATAAGAGGAAACATTCTGTACCCACCAGAGCAGCAAAGAAATAAAATTGTATGATGCAGTTGCTAACAGAAATGGTTCTGTCCCCAGACAGGAGACTGGCCAGCATTCTAGGCAGGACAGTGGAGCTGTAGCAGGTCTCTAAACAAGACAAGTTCCCAAGGAAAAAATACATGGGGGTATGAAGGTGCTGATCAGCCACAACTAGTGCTGAGATGAGGATGTTCCCGGCCATGGTCGCAATGTAGATCACTAGAAACACCAGGAAGAGAAGGGTCTGCAGTTCAGGGAGATTCCCGAATCCCAGAAGGATGAATTCCGTCACTGATTGATTTCTCCTGTCTCTGTTTTCCATGAACAGTCCCTACAGAAAATTAAACAAAACCTCTACAATTGTACTTGATGAAGTTAGAAAATTAATACAGAGTCAATCATTATAATTTATAAAGATAATTTAAACTCCCCTTTTCCTGCTGATTACTGGTGGTATGTTTCAGCTGATAGTTGAGACAATGAACATGCATGTTTTTGGTATTGCTGATGCTTGAGGCATCTGATGGTAGCTTAAAAGTGACTTGACATTTCTTTAGCCACAAACCTGGTTGATACAACTGGTGTCATCTCCATTTCTTCCAATTCTAATTCTGATCTCATTGGTATCATGCACACACCATGTTTTCCCAACTATTCCCATACACTTGTTTGGAAAGAATCCAAATCCCTTCTGAGTTACTGAAAACTGACAGACAACTTTCTTTCTTAAGCAACCTGGGCCTGATTTTCAAAGTTATTTAGGTAGCTGCCTAGAACTGGAGTCACAACAGGATTCAGCTGCCTAACTGCCACTTTAGGCACCGAAATCCCATTATCAGGCCCCACTGGAATTCACAAAATTGCCACTCAGAAGCCCCCCAAACCCGAAGATGCCTAAACTTGTTCAGCGCCTAAATGTTGGTTGTAAAAGTCCCCCAGGTGCCTACGTTTCTGCCCCACACCAGAGCAGACCATCCCAGTGGTTTTCTAGATGCCTAAAATTTAGGCACATTGACAATATCAACAAGCCTTTGTGATTCTAGACCTTTAGTGGAGCTTTCAAAGCTAGATGAGCTTTCTTGTGCCCAGCCGACTCGGGACCTTTTGAAAATTGCACTATGAACCTGTATGCATCTTAAGGCGCTCATAAACTCCTTTGAAAATCTGGCCCCATATCTTCAAACTGTTTTATATGAGCAGAGCTGCAATAACTTTCCAGAGCTACACCAGTTTACACCAGGTGAAGATCTGACCCCTTGACTGCACTTGCATTGGACATCTGGCCCAGTGAATTGAAAAATGAGACAGTCAAGATTTAAACCATTCTCTATAATGGAAGACACCTCCCTCACTTCTACTTAGTCTACTTTTATACGATTTCCTGACTTTCCAATTCCTCATTCAGCCTACATGTAAAAATATAGAATAGTATACCCGTGAAGCTAACAAAAATATAAAAACATGTCTATCATCCTTAAAGGTCAAGGTCCTGATGTTTGAATCCCATACTTCTAGTTGAATACTTCTGAATCGGGAAACAGTTTCATTATAACTGAAGCTCATCAGCTGGCATCAAGATTATATACACTTCAGCTGAGAAAAATGCTTTCTTATTGCCTTATTTTTCATTTAGCATGAGATGCTTCTGTGAGAGTCCTATGGACCAAGAAGATAAATCACACTTGCTTACTTAGTCTGGGATTTTCAAAGAAGCATAAGGGATTTGGGCAGAAAGGGTAAAATTTTCAAAAGTCTAATGGCCTGATTTTGAAAGGTACTTAGGCATCTAGTGGGATTTTCAAAAGCACTTGTGTGCCTTAATGTGACTTGTTTCATAGTACTCCCAACTCAGAAAGACACAAAGGTGAGTTCTCCAATTAAATCCTCTAGCCCACAGAGTTTCCAAATCTTCTCAAATAACTTGTCTAAAACCCTGTGTAAATTCCTGGTTGCCAGGTTGCTCTGAATTTCATTGCAGATTCTAGCAGTTGTATTAAATATAACTATGAATTGGGAAACTAAAAAGGTTTGTTGAACTTTTTGTGTTTCTTTGTTCTGTACTGTGATGAAAAATGGCTTCCTTACTCAATGGATAATATTGATTATCATTGAAATTGTTAAAATTTCCTTTGAAAAATTAAAACAAATACCAATTTTTGCCAGCTTTCTAAAAATGTAAAATGAAGTTTTGGGTTTATTGAGAACCACAACTATTCCTTTATTGGGTATTCATTCTGTTTTGAAAAAAAAAACAAGAAAAATTCAGGGAAAGGTGTTGAGAAAAACAATATTAATTTCCTTTGACATTTTTGGTAGAAATTGAAATTTTTTTCACGTGATCTAATGCTCAATATGTGAACTTCTTGAAAAAAAGAGATGACCCCAAATCACAAAAAGAAACTATCCCAGGATTAAAATGTTGAGTAAGAAATAGGACTTTTTCAGTGTCTATAACTAACCAATCTCAAGTCAAAACTTCTAGAACATCCCATGTATACTGGACTCCATCCCAGGAATGGATGTCAAAACATCTTCATCTTGAATATTAGTTTTCCAGGCTTGCATCTTCCAAACATTTCAATTAAATTAACAAGAAAGCAGTGAGAGGAGATTCAATATTAACTCATGCTCTCTCAACTCTTTGTACATTTAGAGTGAGCTACATTCATCTATCACTACATACATCCAATATTCCCAGATCAGCAGAGGGTCTAAGTGAGAAACAGAGAGAGTATATGAGAAGAGAGAGAGACAGAGAGTGTCTGTAATATACCTCAATAAACATAGCTGATAACATTCTATGAGGGAAAATCCTACAGTGGGGAGAGAATGAAGATGGAATGGCCTGTGTTTCATCTTCTCTGATGCTTCAAACCAGAAAACCACAAAGGGACATAGGCACCTAGAAAATCACTGGGATTCACAAAACCTGAATTTAGCAGCCAGGCATTCTATAGAATGAATGGTGGGCGAGATAGGCACCTCGAAATGAGATTCACAAAAGCCAGCTTGCTCAGCGGGGAGCCACCTAAGATGTCAAGGAGAGGTGTAGTGTGTCCTGAGCACTCTTAGGGAGTTGGATGCCTCAGTCTGAACTGGACGGAAACACCGATCTGGGCTTTGCAGTCTCAGCTGTGAACCCTCTTTAGAGTCAGGGGTTTCTTCTGACCAGAAGTAGCTCCCTCATAAGTTTTATCCTAGCAGTGAGAGCACTCACCTAGGAT
>NW_020665419.1:0-6487 GCF_002925995.2 Terrapene triunguis
GAGCTCGCTTTCTAAGACAATCGAATGCACATTCTCCAGTGAGGCTTTAGGATTCGCTTGGGATAAGTCGTCGAATTCCCATCTCGAGCGGGAGTCAGCCGTGGAGATAAAGCCCTCATATGTTAAAGCAGGGGTCGGCAACCTTTCAGAAGTGGTGGGCCAAGTCCTCATTTATTCACTCTAATTTAAGGTTTCGCGTGCCAGTAATACATGTTAACGTTTATAGAAGGTCTCGTTCTATAAGTCTATAATATATAACTAAATTATTGTAGTATGTAAAGTAAATAAGGTATTAAAAATGTTTAAGAAACTTCATTTAAAATTAAATTAAAATGCAAAGGCCCCCGGAGCGGTGGCCAGGACCTGGGCAGTGTGAGTGCCACTGAAAATCAGCTCGGGTGCCGCCTTCGGCCCGTGTGCCATAGGTTGCCTACCCCTGTGTTAAAGGATGACCATGCACACCGCCCCCAAAGGGAATACAATAAGGGGGCGTTTCAGCCTGCAGAAGACGGAGCTTTCACAGGGGCCGGAACTCGCTGGCACATGAGGTAAGAGTGACCTCATCACGTTCAGAGCCAATTGCAAAATTCATCCCATGGACTTCGCTTTCACTCCGTACGTTCTTTCACACATCCCCACCCCACCCCTGCAAAAACAACAAAGTCATCAAGCTCGTTCTCTCACCGTCTGGCAAAGGAGAAAGACAGGAAGGATCGCCCAGTGGTTAGCGCACTATCCCGGGACTCAGAAGATCTGGGGCCAATTCCGTGTTCCCCACAGACTCCCTGTGAGCCCTTGGACAAGTCACTTTGCCTCTCTGTCCCTCAGTTGCCTATCTGTACAATGGGAAACGTAGCCCTGGGGTGCGTAAGGATAGAGACTGTGGTGAGGGGCTCAGATCTCCTGGTAATGGGGGCCCTGGCCATATAAGTACCATGGAGACACGGAGCTGTGGGGAGGCTCTCAGTACAACAGTGACAGGTATGTAGCCAGATTTAACAAGGCCATCTCTTCCTCAATCTATCAAGACAGTTGATGTTGGCTGTGCTCTCCTGTCACCCGTAGGGGGCGCTATTTAGAACTGCCTGCCCGAGGATGCTGGTGAATGATAAGGGATATTTTGTTACAGAGCAGAAGCTAGTTTGAGGAATTAACTTTCTCTTACCTCTGGGCAACTCCTTCATTCTAGGAATTCTGCTCAGATTTATAGCTTTACTTCACTACCACTAGGGCACTTTGAAAATTGACAGAAAACTGTGTGGGGAAAGAAACAGAGGGGAAACCCCTAAGTTCTAACACAGGGCTCTCTATAAAAAGACTGTTGTGACGAACTGGGTCTGTTCTTACTGTGGTCTGGGAATGCTGACAGGGGAGTGTGGCTGGGATAGCCGGCCTTGGGGGATGGGAGACTGACTGAAAATACCTGAGCCTGTAACATGAGAACCCAGGAGGGGGCTGGGACCAGGTGACACCTTTGCCCGGGAGACTGAACAAAGGCTGTGGGAGGGGTCGCTGAAGGCAGAGTCTGGGAAGCTGGCTGGTGAGGTGGCTGGAAGGCAGGGAGGGCTCTGACCCCAGGAGGTGGGCTGGGGTGCCCAAGGACCCCAAGATGGACCTAACTGTGGGGTATCCTGTTGTCTGTGCCTGCAAGGCCTGTCTTGGATTGTATTCCTGTCATCTAAATAAACCTTCTGCTTTACTGGCTGGCTGAGAGTCATGGTGAATCGCAGGATGCCGGGGGTGCAGGGCCCTGAGTCCCCCCATACTCCGTGACAACTGTTTAATAGCACGGATCTCGCCCTAAAAAGCATAGTTTATATCGGAGTTCTATGTCCAGCTGAATTGCTCTATTATCCGGCGTGTGCGTAAATCTCGCCAAAGTCAGTGGAGTTACCCTGCATCGGTGCTGGCGCAAAGCGGATCAGACTCTGGCTCATTGTTTCTTGGAAGCTGCTTAGGTCAAAAATATAAGTTATTAAAAATGAAGGGGGGAAGTGAGCAAACAGGAGAACAGTCAGTGTGGCCCAATGGCTCCAGGGCATTGGACTGAGTGTCAGGAAACCTGGCTACTGTATTGGGCTCTGCCATTGCTGGGGAAAGTCCCTTCCCCCGGCCTGTGCCTCAGTTTCTCCATTTGGAAAATGGCAACCCTCGCCTCCTTTGTGAAGTGCAGTGCGATCTACAGCTGAAAAGCGCATGGGAGCTGGTTTGGGGTCTCTTGGTTGTTGGGTATTATTTAGATCGTAGTGTACAATACCTATCGTTCTCCTTTGACAAACAGACAAGAGAACAAACGCCATACAAAACAAACAACAAGCCTTCGCCCTTCTCTGGTACCTCTGACCCAAGGATGTCACGGCCTTACAACTATTCACAGTTTAAGCCTTCTCAACATAACGTTTCTTTTCCAACCTCTTGAAAGCTTCCTAGGACAATTCTCCTCTAGGATGAGATGGGAAATACCCACGGGACTGATTTATTTGGGGAAACTTACGGATAGGCTCATGGTGGGAATCTGACTTCAGCCTTAACTCTGCAGCAGCTAATGCGGCTCTAAAACAGCCACTGGTGCCACACTACAGAGTTCTTCTCCCTCCAGATATTTGCAGACTCATGTCCAACTCAGTCATCTCCTCACCAAGCTATCTACTCTTTAGCCCTTTAACTCCTACCTTGGAATTCAGCCCCTGGATCATTTTTGTTGCTCTCCTCTGAACTCCCTCCAATCTGTCAGTTTCATTCTGGTGATCAGACACCGGGATAATGAAGGCAATATTCAAGGTGTGATTGCCCTACAGCCGGAGAGAGAGATACCATCACCTTCCACCACTCACTTTGTGTATGCAGTC
The DNA here is from genome assembly GCF_002925995.2 of Terrapene triunguis. NCBI lineage: Eukaryota > Metazoa > Chordata > Testudines > Emydidae > Terrapene > Terrapene triunguis. Next base: position 2,850 of record NW_020665419.1, read on the forward strand.
CCAAATCTCATTGGCCTTGTTTGCTTCCACATCACACTACGTGTCTAGTTGCTGCCCACAGTACAGTACGGTTGCCTGTACCATTCCTGCCTTCCAGTTTTCATGCTCCCTTTGGGTATTTGTGTTTTAGATTATTTCCCTCCAAACTGAATCTCATTTCATTTCTTTGCCGCCCACGTTTCTTGTCTATCCGAGTCCACTTCACTATCCCCTTGTCTTCTGGGTTATCTGCAACCCTTCCCAGTTTACAGCAGTATCAGCTGGCATTTCATTAACCCTTTTCCAGGTCATTAATGTTACATAGGACCCTGGCTAACACTGATCCCTCTAGCAATTCACTAGACCCCATCCCGCAACTCAACCCGTTGCTGTTTATTTTTATGCTCTTGACGACAGCTTTCAGTTGGCGTGACCACGTCCCTTCCCAAGCCAATTTGAAATAGTTTTTCAAGGAAGATTTCACGCGATGCACTATCTAATGCTTTAATAAATTCAAAATTCATTACAGCATCTGCATGCCTTTCCAGCCACTTATTTTATAATCCTATCGAAAAAGCAATCAGGTTTGTCTAGTACGATTTATTCTTTATAAATCCTGTGCAGTTTATTGCTTCTGGGTTTCTATTATCCCAGAGCTGTTCAGCAATTTTTCCTCTTCATATTAACTACATCTTTTAGGGGGGTGTTTCCCCAGAATGGAGGGTGTATTACCCTAGAATTGCAGCAAGCTAATTGGAGCCATACTGTGTGCATTCAGTCACCGTGAATTAATAAAATAGAACACCACTTGTTAAGGGTTCCTTTGAACAAGCAGGACAACAAGGTCAAATACTAGCTGCAGACTGGCAGGCTCTGCTAATGGGAGGAGGGGAGAAGAGTCAACAATTGGAGACTGACAGAAGAGAAGTGGATAGAGACCTGGAGTTTGGGGCGTCTTTGATACAGAAGTTTATGATGTCTAAGACTGTTAGGAATGTTTGTTGATAGTCGTTTATTGAAGTTGGGAGAAGTGATGACCCAGAACGGTCACTGTGAGCTGTGTGCTTTGTAAAAGTGAGTTATAAAAAGACTAGATAATAGAGTGCACTTTAGAGCAGTTCTCTGAAGCTCGCCTGAGAGTCTTTTCTGGCATCATACTCCCCGGCAGGGACGTGACCGGTCATCGCTGACCTGCTGCTAATTACTCAATACCATCTCCGATTTTAGGTAATTATTTGGGATATTCTAAACCTATTGCTTATGTCTGTGTGTGCTTATATCTAATAATTAGTAGTTTTAGATAAGAGCACGCTTACTTTCATCAATCTGTCATCAGCCAGAAGTGCTGTGTTCCCATTGATTTATTCTGCACACCAGCTGGAGTAAAACAGTTTTAAGTTACCACGGCTGTGGGTTCTGCAAACCGTGGGTAACAGGGGGAGGAGGTAGATTTATAGAGCCACAATTGCAAGGATTGTTCTTATTTACTTAGTGGAAGGCTGGTACTAGACTCATTGTTCTCCAATCTTTTCAGATTTCTCCAGTTGCCGGTATTTCTCAGACATGTCAGTGCCATAGTAGGTTTGGCAGCTAATTTCTTTAAGGTGCACATCCCATGGAGCAGGGGATTTGAATACTGTAAAAGGTGCATGACACCTCCGCATGCCCCCTTGCGTCCAGGTGCTACCTTAATTTCCCCAGTTGGGGAATTAGTAAACTTCACCAAGGCTTTTAGGTATAAAACAGCATCCCCTGTCTGAGACTCTGTTTAATGAAAAAGAAAGACAAGCAAGACGTTCACCCAGACTGCTTATCTGGGAGGCAAACTCCATCTGAGTGTATCAGTCTGACACCCAGGGCCTTTACCCACAGCCACACTCAACCTCGGTTCCCTTCCCTGGAGCCAAGACTTTCCTGATAACTGCAACCCTTCTCCCAGCCAGGCCTCCTGCAGCTATCTGGGAGATCCCTCCCTGAGTTCCTTGCCTAGGAGTTCCCTGGGAGCCCCTCTCCTTAGGAGAACAACCCTCCGGCTGAACTCGGCGCAGGCTTTTCCTTAGCTGGTGGTTATCAAAGACAGGGACAGCAAAGTGACTCATCACACCAACAGCTCCCTCCCCAGAAACCCTTCACCGCTCTGGAGCCTGAAGAGCTGTGGCCACTAAGAGTTCAGTTCCCCTTCGCGGATGTATCAAAGTCCAGGCTACTTTCCCATTGGCGGGGGTGTGGGGACACCCTCTGCTCCAGGTCCCAACCCAGAGACCCTACAGTTAGCAGCCGTGCCACAGCCCTTTAAATAAACTGTGTCACTGCTACAATTCCCTGGGCCACTTCCCCATGGCCCCAACACATTCTTCACCCTCTGGCCTTGTCCTGGTTGAGTCCCAGCAGCCAGCCTGGAGCTCCTTTGCATTCCCCCACCCCTGGGGTCTCTGCCAGCCCTGCTCTGTCCAGGGTCCTGTAGCTCCGTCAGCCAGCCAGGCGCACCATGCCCGCTCGTCCAGCTCCAGCAAGGAGCTAATCTCACACCCCGCAGCTCTTCTTGTACTAGCCAGCTGAGCCCTGGTTGGCTGTGTGGGACACAACCACTCTAGGCAGAGAGTGAGCGTGTCCCTTATAATTACAGGTGGAACACAGCATAGGAGAGTGCAGCGCAGTGTTAGGATGTGGATGCTTGAGATGTGTGTGACTTTTCATTGCAATTTACCCGTTTCAAATTTAAAATATAACTTTAAGAACTACTGCCAGTGATCGCTTACAGACGGGCCGTCTGTAACAGATCGCAGCACTTAGAATCGTTTAAACTGTATGATATTGCGGTGTGAATGCTCTTTAACTTGCATTTAAGGATTTGTGCTTTTATAACGTCAGTACGGGATTTGGGTCTGATTTATGTTTTTAGATCATTAGTGTATTAGGGATTATTATTCAGATCAATAAAAAGGTTTCTTGCTTTGGAAAAGAATATTGCCTGTGTCAATCACTTATTGGAAGGCCTTATCTGTGTCCTTCAAGTATTTCCTTAACAACCCTGGTGACCCATACCTTAGGAAAAAGAGATTAAGGGGGCAGTAAGTAGGTTATTTTAGGGACTCCCCCAAAGCTGTTTTTCAATGAGTTCCTGAACCAGCTCTTTTAAAACTCTTGAATGCACATTATCTGGACCTGCTAATTTAAAATTTCTAACTTTAGTCTTTGTGGTTTAACATCCATCTGAGGCAATAGTGGAATAGGAAGAGTGGGATCATCATCATATGATATGAATATATCATCTGCTTTTTTTGTATTATTACTGAAAATTCTATCATTTCCATCTAGTAATGGACCAATACCATTGTTAAGATTCTTTTTGTTCTTAATATACTTAAACTCCTTCTTATTGTCCTTAACTCTGCAGGCCATAGATGTCCCTTTGCTTCCCTTATCAACTTTCTACAATTCCTAGCTTCTGATTGATATTCATTTTTATCATCAACTTCCCCTTTCTTCCATGTGCTATATATAATTTTAAAATTGTTTATAGCCTTCCCTTCCCTTCTAAACAGGTCAGTGTTTTAACCAGTACAGCCTTCTTCCTCAACTGTGGTATTGGGAGAGGGAGGGGTGGGTTGTGGCTAAATCAGACTGGGAACTCCTTGCCAAACATTTTCTACTCTCCA
>NW_020665420.1:0-11398 GCF_002925995.2 Terrapene triunguis
AGGTAAAAGGCAAAGCCACATCTTTGTCCGGCCTGACTATTTTGGAACAAAATTGCACCAAGCAAAATAGTTTGCCTGGTCTCACTTTCAAGTGTTGATGAGGTCTTAATGGGTGGCCCTTCTGCAGCAATAGTGTTAGCCTGTACCAAAAAGAGGAGCCAGGAAATATGGGGTGGGGGGTTGGATGAGAGGGAGAAAATAAGAGAGAAGGGACTATAGGGGGCGGGGGGGGAAACCAATTCCACTGGGCCCTACTGCTTTTGTTCTGAAACTTTTTCGCCAGAGTAGACCTGTTGGCAAATACTTGGATGTTACGTTCTATGAAAAAGCTAAAGTCAGCCAACCAACCAATCGACCAGATGTTTTCACTGACGTTTTTTGGATGATTTTTTTATTTTGTTTTAAATCCCGCTGTTTTGTTGCTCAATTTTTTCTTGCAAACATCTCCATTTCATCCCAAAGGCATTTAAAACAAAACCCAACAAACTTCAAACAGCTGACCCAAAGTTCACTGACGTCAATGGGAGTTGTTCCATTAGGATCAATCCATGAAACTATGTTGGCTACTGAAGTGTAGAAAGCGGCCAGCAAAACCGTTCCTTTTGGTAGCCCGCTGGCCTCCTGGGGCCACAGGATAGATGTAGCTGCTCCCCAGCTCTGGTCCTTGCTTTCACCAAGGATCCTGGGTCCCCGAGGTGGTTTTCATGTCTCCGTGCCAGGGCAGAGCTCCGTTTGTGGTGGAGGAAAGCGGTGTCCCATCGAGGCCGATCGGGATCCGTTTGCTTTGTTGTGCAATTAAATAATCATTGTCGGTTTAATCCTTTAATAAACTTCCCTGGGACACAGAACGCTCATGGGATGCCTTGGGGCTCTTTCAGCCTTGTCTCAGGCATCTGCTGCCAGCTGTGCTCAGGAGACCCGAGAAAGAGCTGGGAGAGGTAATTGTCTACCTTAATCTCCTTTCAAAGAGGTCTTTGATGGGAATTGAATTCTGATGAAAGACTGCTGGGTTGGCAGCCTTGGAGATGGAAAGTTCTCTGTCAGCCCCCTGGGAGAGGTACAGGGCGGGAGTCATCTGCGCCAACGCACCATGCCACCCATGGCGCAAGCCCTGATCTTGTTGAATCGGTATTTTGGGATGAGAGGGGGGCGAATTTCCAACCAGGGCCTGAGATCTAAAGCTCAGTGTTGACACATGAGAGTGCGGAAGATGGGAGAGGACAGCTAGAGAGAAGAGCAGGACATTGGGAGAACAGAGGTGCATGCAAAGTCTTGAAAGCAAGAGGATCTGGAAGTAGAGACGCACAGCAGGATGCCGGCGAGCGGGTGGGAGCTGGGAGAGGAGGGGTGGCTTGACTGAGAACTTTAGCAATGTTTTGGCAAGATGGGAGAGGGAGGCAGGGAACCCACCCGACTGTGGGCTCTCTAATGTACTGATTATCCGATAGCAAGAGCAGATTAAACACTGATCACTTTCAAGAACAAGAGAGCCCTGGCGCTACAAGGGGTGGTGCAGCTGTGTTCAATCCACCCCAGGGATCCTGCCTCTTGTCATAACTCCTGATCGGTCTACACTTCTCCCCACCTGCTTTCTCTTTGTTCCAAGGCAGGAACAACCGTGCATAAGTGCCGGTTAATCGGGTTGGGTCGGACGCTGCGTTTGCTCTTTGTCTCTATGTTCTTTGCAGGCAGGGGCATGCCGGCCTCCACTCTTGGGTAAACGCTTTAATTAAAGCAGGCTTGGTACAGAGAGGGCTCTCAGCAGCTCTGTTCCCCACACAGCCAGGGTGCAGCTGGGTGTCAGAGCAGATGAATCTGCCTGAGCATTAACTCAACCTTGTAAACAGTCCGGGAAGTTTGTGGAAAGAGACCTATTGAATTCAACGGACGTAGGATCAGACTTTTTGTTCGAGAGAGAACATGGTAATTCCCGAAGACTTTGCTGGAGCTGGTAGCAAAGAGAGAGGCAAAGACTCTTAGCCTATTAGATGTGCGTGAATGCTTATTGCAAACCCATGAAGGGCAAGAGCATGTCAAAACTAATGTTTGAAGTGCCTATGAGCCTATGGATGTTGGTAGTTTGGCGTATGAGCCCCCAGGGACCAGTGAAGCAAAGGACGACCTTGTTATCCCCGTCTATGCAAAGCCCTTTTAGTCTCCAAGGCAACAAAATATTCCATGAGGCTTGGCTCTGCAAAGTTGCAGCTGAAGCTCTCTTGCCCCAGGTGCCGTGGGACCCTTTTAACAACCGAATGTGGGCAGGAGTGCCACTATGCACCGTAGCTCAAAGGTGGCATCGTGGGCACCACAGCGCCCCCTAGTGCCATGCTGGGGCCTTGGTTGAACACTGACTTGGAAGGACGAGCACCACGTGTGGAGTTTGCAGCACCTAGCCGTTCCCTGGGGGTACCTCCTACCCAAGTGTGGACAAGGCCTGGCCCTGGGTTTGGCTTGACAGATCCCAAGCTATTGAGCTGGTGTAAATCAGTGTAGCTTGTTAGCCCCAGAAGTGTGGCTCTGGGGAGGATTAGATAGCAAGCGGTGATGCGTCTATTGCTTTCTTTGCAGTCTCCCCCGGGGGCCGTTCAGGAAGCCGTGGAGGTAGCTTTAGATGCTGGATATCGGCACGTCGACTGTGCTTATTTTTACCAGAACGAGGCCGAGATCGGAGCAGCCCTTCAGAAGAAGCTGGGGGAAGGGAGGCTGAAGAGAGACGAGCTTTATGTGGTGAGCAAGGTGAGCCCCGTTTTCCTTCCAAACAGAAGCCCAGGATTGCCAATTCTTTCTAAGTTACCCCAAGACTTGGGATACTGGGTGGTTGTTTTTTTTTCTCATGGCCTCTGCGCCTGGACTCATGATACGGTGAAAATTTCAGCCTCCGCTAAATAAAAAATGGTTTCCTAACCCTCTCAGTTATTCACAGAAGCTGCAAAATGAGACCCACGAAAGGCCAGAAGGCAAATAAGACCCTATGGCTTTTTAAGCCAATCTCATGGATTCTGGGGGACCTGACTCATGAAGGCTTGATGTTGGCTGTACTGTATGCCTTGTGGATTGAAACGCAATTGTCAAAGAGCTGCCACTCCCAGTGCAGAACAACAACTTTATTAAACTTTCTAACTTACTAGAGATGATCAAAAATGGACAATGGGACCGGTTTCCATTGGAAAATGCAATTTTGTCGAAATCTAAACCATTTTGCAGAAACATCTCAATTTTGGTGAAATTGCGATGGAAAAATGTCAAAACACATTGTTTCGACTGTCTCATTTCATTTAACTTCCACTTGCATATTTTTGTGTTGTTCCAGACTGTATTATGTTGACCTTAGCAAAATGAAAAGTTTCAATGTTTCCAAATAGAAACTTTTCAGAATTTCCACCCTACTAGAAATTTCAATTCATTGGAATTTTCAACAGGATTCAAATTCCGTTTTTTGCCCAGTAGTGTTCCGTGTTCTTATATGCCATTCGATAGTTAATAGAATTAGTGCTATCTACATATATACAAACATCTCACTTTTGTGGAGCACACCCATAGCTATTATAGAATCACAGAAATGTCAGGCTGGAAGGGACCCTAAGAAGTCATCAAGTCCAGTCCCTTGCACTGAAGCAGGACCAGGTAAACCTTGACTATCCCTGACAGGTTTTGTCCAACCTGGTCTTAAAAACCTCCAGCAAGGGGATTCCACAACTTCCCTTGGAAACCTGTTCCAGGGCTTAACTACCCTTAGAGTTAGAAAGATTTTCCTAATATCTAACCTAAATCACCTTTGCTGATGGTTTAACCCATTACTTTTTGTCCTACCTCCAATGAACATGGAGAACAATTGATCACATTTTTTATAACCGTCCTTCACATATTTCAAGACTGGTATCAGGTCCCCCCTCAGTCGTCTTTTCTCAAGACTAAGCTATATTTATGATATTATCTCAGACTCTGTTTATGATGCAAGTAACAAAGGCCCATGGTAGGTTCCTACAACAATAAGCAGCAATGGAATGCTAAATAGAAGAGATTCCCAAACTGGGTGTACCTGAGAGCTGATTGGTCACATGGTGCTGGCTCCTCCTCCTGGTTTCTTGCTGAGAAGAGCAGACCAATAGGAGCAGGGACATGGAATGAAGAGCAACATTTGACTTGTTGCTCTAAGGCCCGGTGGGAACACATAATTTGTATAGAGTAAAATGCTGGGGAAAGGGATGTCGGTTTTGCTCTTGGAGAGGAAGGATGGTGCTGGGGTGAAGCCACTGGACTGGGATTCAGGTAATCTGGCTTCGGTTCCTGGCTCTGTCACACCCTCCCTCTCTCTGTGCCTCGGTTCCCCATCGATACAGCTCATTATACTCCCGTTCTCCTACTCTTTGTCTGACTATGCCCCCATATCACAGAGGCAGCCTGGTCCAGTAGAACAGATGGTGGATTGGGAGTCTAGAAACCTGAGCTCTATCCCTAGCTTCACCACTGACCCGCTGTGTGACCTGGAGTAATTCACGTCCCCTCCACGTTTCTCCTCCCATCCTGGGTCTGTCTCTTCTATTTAGACTGAGCTCTGCAGGGCAGGGACTGCCTCTCTCTACATGTGCGTATAGCGCCCAGCATAAGGGGCCCTCATTTTGGTTAGGTGCTCCTGCAATACAACTAATAATGCAACTATCTTCTCTGGGCAGCTGTGGAACAGCTTCCACGCCCCACAGGATGTGAAGCCGGCTTTCCTGAAAAGCCTGACGATGCTGAAGCTGGATTACCTGGATCTCTATCTCATGCACTCTCCAATGGGCTTTCCGGTAAGGTGGATTCTCTCTGAGCTGATAGCATTTATTTCCCTTTCTTCCCCCTAGCCACACAGCAGTTTACATGGCGACGAGTCAGTGCAGGACAGAACTGGGTTTCCGTTTGTAATTGTCAAGGGGCAAAACAAGGAAGGCTGGGTTGTCCCTCCGTGGTAGGTTGACAGCCCCTGAGTGTGTTGTCTGGTTTCCTTTTGCGTTTCTAGGAAGCATGCTCGAGTGGCTAAAACACGAAGCTGGGACTCAGGATTACTAGGTTCAACTCCCAGTTTAACCACAGACTTACGACACGACCTTGGGCAAATCTCTTGATAGACCCTGGGCCTCAATTCTCTCTGTGTCACATGGAACTAACATTACTGTCCTGCCTCACAGGGGCGTGAGGTGCTCAGATATTATGGTGATAAGATAAAGGTTCTGTTGCACCTTCCATCCAAGTAGCTACAAGGGCTTTAGAAAATTGGACTAACGGGGCCACATTGCCTGACTTCGATGGATGGATGGCATAAGCCGACAGAGAACTTAGCTCATGTAGGCCCAAGGTGCCCATGGGAGATAGATAAAGGATAGCTTCCCTGGCAGCTGGAACGCTGCCACCCGTGGGGTGGCACACAGCAACTATTTAACAACAAAATAATCTAGGCTGGGAAATGAAGAAAATGAGGATCCAGTTGAACTGTAGGGGAAATCGAGGGTAATCAGGTGTTGGGCAGGGTGTTACTGGAGATGGGTCTTCTGGATGGGACATGGAAGAGTCATCCTGACCAGGCATGATCAATGAGGATCTCTTGGCGATTTTGGTAAGAGGAGGGGGACTTGTGAGAACACCAGCGTTAAACTCCATTGGGGTAATTACGCTTACTGCTGAATTGGATCTGCACTGACTCAGCAACACCAGAGCAGGGGAGTCTCCTATCCAAGTCGTGACCCAGCCTCGTTCTCCTTTGAGCTCAGGAGCCTGGACTGCCTCTCCGTGACTGGAATAGCGGGAGCGGGGTCAAGCAAACAGGCCGGGATATTCACTCTCTAGAAAAGCCCCATGCAGACCTCGCTGACGCTGCATCATCCAGCACCCCTGCCTTTCTTTAGCACTTCCTCCTATTGCAGTAACTCTGACAGAGGTGGTGGGTGTTCCCCGGGGATGGACGGGCCAGCTGGGGTGTTTGATGCCTCGCCACTCATTCACGTCAGGACTCTCAGCAGTTCCAGAGATGCACATGGGATGCTTCCCCCTAGAAAGTGGCTCTTGGTCTGTTCCCCTGCAGAATATCAACGGGGAGCTCATGCCTCAGAAAGACGGCTTGCTTCTGCAGTCGGATGTGGACTACGTGGACACCTGGAGGGTAAGAGGCAGCACATCAGGCCAAGTGCAATGATGTTCATTGGGGGTCACGAGCAGGAACAGAACCTGGGACCTTCTGCACCTCAGCCCAAGCTACTACTGCGTGAGCTAAAGGCGCAGTAGCAATGGGATATGGCACCTGAGCTACATGGAGGTATTTAGGATGGAGGGGGTCTCTCTAGGGTTCCTTGAAGGGGTCCCTTACCAGGGAAAGCCCTGATTCCCACCTCCTGCATGCCTTGGTGACGTGCACTATTGATGGATACCATAAGCACACAGGACCTGATCCAAAGCCCTTTGCAGCCAGTGGAAAGACTCTCATTGGCTTCGACGGGCTCTCCCATAACGCACAGTGAGTGGCGAGGAAAGAGCAGCGTAGGCTGCCCATCTCCCTCCAGTCGTAACGATCTCCATGGCTGGCTCGCGTTCCTCGCATATATTTCCCATCAGCAGCCTCTGCTGTCTGGCTGCGAGAGACAGAGAGACCGGCTGAACGCACCCGCCGCCATAGCAATTGTTAATTACCAGCGAGGTTAAGAGCCAGGAGCCAGGGCAGGGTTTTTGTCTGGCTGGAGATAATGGAATGGCCTCATTTAAAATGTACAAAGGCTCCGAGAAGGAGCTAATTCGTCACGGGAGGAGACAGGCAGTGCTCGCGTGCCGACAGAAATATTTTTAAACCTGTTCTGAAGGGGAACTAGAGCTACGATTCCAGTCAGCTCCCTTTCACCTCTGTCGTTCTGGGCGTGTGCAGAAGGCCGAATTTGGGCACATCACTGCAGCTTCAGTGGCAAAGCTGTCCTGTGTGGGTGCCCGAGGCGGAGGCTGCGTTTTAAGGGCTCCGTTCTCGGCACTGCCTGAAGGCCCAGCCTAAGTATGTGGAGAGATGGAGATCAGTCACTTGAATCCGATTGATCACAGTCATCCCAGGAGCTGCACGCCTGCCCTGGGTGGGCATGGAGGACAGAATCAGGGCCGGCTCCAGGCACCAGCCGACCAAGCACGTGCTTGGGGCGACACCTTGTAAGGGGCAGCCAATCTTGTGGTGGCGGGGCGGCGCTCGGGGGTTTTGGTTGTTGTTTTTGGTTCGGCGGGGCGGCGCTGGCGGGGGCGTTGTTACAGCAGGGCATTTTTTGTTTGTTTGTTTTAAACAAGGCCGGCTTTAACTTTTTAAAAAAGTTAAAGCCGGCCTCGGACAGAATGGTGGTAAGGACGATCGGGACCCTCTTCTGCCAACGTAAGCACAGGGGTAGGAACTTCTGTGGCACATGAGAGCACCAATCGCTGGGCCTGGTCCATGCACATGGGCCCACCTCCTCAAAGGTATACAGGCCGACGTCCCTAAGGAGGTGGTGGGCTTTGACACAGGTGCTGAGCACCCACAGCTCTGGGTGGAGCCAGTGGCAGCTGCAAGCGTTCCAGCACCCTGGCAAAGCCAGCCAGTGCATTGTCACTCGCCCCTTATTCCAGCAGCCCTCTGGGTTTCCCCAGCTGTGCGGGCCCAGCCCATGACCTGCTGCATAGAATCATAGAAGATCAGGGTTGGAAGGGACCTCAGGAGGTCATCTAGTCCAACCCCCTGCTCAAAGCAGGACCAATCCCCAACTAAATCATCCAGCCCCTCTTTGTTTTCCTGGCAGGCGATGGAGAAGCTGGTGGACGAAGGCCTGGTGAAATCGATGGGGGTTTCCAACTTCAACGTCTCCCAGCTGGAGAGGCTGCTGTCCGTGTGCAGGATCAAACCTGCCGCCAACCAGGTAAAGGCTTGTGATTGGGCAGCGTCTGAGTTACACCTGTAAAGGTGTCTTTGCCGTGGTGGTCTAGGCTGGTCCCCGGCTATGAGAGAGACAAGGCGGGTGAGTCTCCTTCAGCTCTGTGCGGCTCGAAAGCTTGTCTCTCTCACCTGCTCTGCCTGGAGCAATGGTGTCTCCGCTCCGGGGAGTGCTTATGCTAGCTTTGCATGGGGCTGCTTATAGTTGCAAATAGTAATTGGGAAGCTGCCGCTGTGGCGTCCTCTGTACTGTGCTAAGCAGACTTTGGGTGCTTAATGCAGCATTCGAATGCCTGGGTTCGCAGCTTGGGCAGAGCCAGAGAGGTTGTGCTCACTCTTTGAGGGCTTGGCCCCAAAAGGGCTTCTTTGTATCCCAGAAGCACAGAGCCCAGCCAAGCTTGGGACCCCACTGTGCTCAGTGCGAGACAGTCCCTGCACTGAAAAGCCAGTGGTCCAAATAGACCAGACGGGCGAAGGGGAAACAATCATGGAGAGGGGGAAGTTAAAGCCCAAATCTTGGCTCCGAATCGCCCCTAACTAGGCCAAGCTGCATCTTAACATGGGGGGCGTGGCGTGGTGTGGAGAAGGCTGAGAACCACTGGCCTAATCAATTAGGTTCTGCCTTCCTGTGGCCGGTCGCTGTCACTGCCAATAGCTAACGCTGCAGAAGGAGGCCCTGGGGAATGCTGTGAAGGGGGATTGATCGGTTCTGATCCACTAAGTCCTGGTCCACTAGGAAAGTGGTGAAGCACTGGAATAGGTTACCTAGGGAGGTGGTGGAATCTCCTTCCTTGGAGGTTTTTAAGGTCAGGCTTGACAAAGCCCTGCCTGGGATAATTTAGTTGGGGATTGGTGCTGCTTTGAGCAGGGGGTTGGACTAGATACCTCCTGAGGTCCCTTCCAACCCTAATCTTCTATCATTCTATGATCTGGCAGAAAGCTGTAGCCTGAGCCTTGCTCCCCCTCTCTTAGGCCAGGGTGTGGAGGAAGGAAGCCGCATCTGATGTTCGGTCCAGCATGCTGGGAGAGGCATGTGGGATTGGGCAGAGAAGAGAAGACTTCCCCAGGGCAGGAGGGAGGCTCATCTGACCCTAGGGCTATGGGGGCTCCTAATATTCAGCAAACCAGGCCCCAGCTTTGGGCTTTCCGATGAAAGCTGCACCCATCCCTCCTAGGGAAGGACTTCCCGGCACTTCAGAGCCCTCTCATGAGCACCTTGAGGCAATGGGGTGTGGGCATGAGAAACAATAACTGTTTCTCCACCAGGTGGAGCTGCACCCCTACCTGACCCAGCCCGAGCTGGTGGAGTACTGCAAATCTAAGGGGATTGTCCTCATCGCATACAGTCCCTTCGGCTGCCCTGCCCTGCCCTGGTAAGTCACCCCTAACGTGTGCCCTCGGAGGGTAGATCTAAAGCAGTGGGCTATGCTGGAGGGTGATGTAGCAGGGTGGACACCTGCTCCTGCCTGGAAGGGCCTGAGAGAGCCTAGGGAGCAGGCAGCGTGAAGGCTGAGCTGATTAGGGGAAGTGGCTGCAGCTGGGGCCACGCCCCAAATGGCCTCAGCAGGCCCTATAAAGAGGCTGGGAGCCAGGAGCCCAAGAGTCTCTCTCTGCGTTCAGGGAGAGAAGGGCCTGGCTGCAGGGAGCTAGACACAAGGTACCTGTGGTGGAGCAGAGCTGGGGAAAGGCTGAGAAGCTGGGGAGCTCCAGCCGGGAAAGCCCCAGGCTGCGGCCTAGTAGGAGGCCAAGGGATACTGGGGGTTGCAGAGGGCAGCCCAGGGCTAGTCCAAGGCAGCAGGTCCAAACCCCCCTTGCCAGTGATGAGTGGCCTATACTGCAGTCTGCCCAGGGGAGCGGGAGCTAGTTGATGACTGGCAGTGGCCTTATTCTGAGGTGAGGTAGGGATAGTGGGTGGGGGTTCCCTAGGGAGGGGAGACCCTAGTATTGAGGGGTGTACTGCCAGGGGGCAGCGCCCCAGATACAAGGGCACCCGGGTCCAGGAGGGACACGGGGGCCAGAGGACAGGCGGATCACTGGCCTGCAGGGGGTGCTCCAGGATGCTGGAAGAGCTGATTCCCCGAAGCAACCAGTAGGGGGCACCGCAGGGGTGAGTCCGGATCTCTACAGGTGAATACACACAGGACCCAGGCGGTGCTGTTGTCAGTCCTGTCTGCTTGTTAACGTTCAGAGATCAGCGTTTCCCCCCGCTAGGGAGCCGGATTCCAGTCTGGCTCGGGTATCCCTGGGGGAGCCGCCGCCTGCATTCCAGCAGGAGCAACTGCCTTGTGAGCGTGGGCGCCGGAAGGAAGCCAGGGTGGCTCTGGGATCCCGGGGTGAGGTTTGCACGGCCGTTAGAGGAACACGGTGCACGTGTGATCTGGAGTCACGGACTCCAATGATGTTGGTTTCTCAGAGCGGAACCGTGCTCCAAAAGTGACCTGTAAAGGGAGAATGTTCAGTGAGCTAATCCGAGAAGAGGGGGAGGTAGAAGGGGTGGGGGGTCTTGCTGCTCCACAGGCCATGCTGGTGACTGGCTAAGCAGCAGTTCTGCAGAAAAGGACTTAGGGGTTACAGTGGACGAGAAGCTGGATATGAGTCAACAGTGTGCCCTTGTTGCCAAGAAGGCTAGCGGCATTTTGGGCTGTATAAGTAGGAGCATTGCCAGCAGATCGAGGGACATGATCATTCCCCTCTATTCGTCATTAGTGAGGCCTCATCTGGAGTACTGTGTCCAGTTTTGGGCCCCACACTACAAGAAGGATGTGGAAAAATTGGAAAGAGTCCAGTGAAGGGCAACAAAAATGATTAGGGGGCTGGAGTACATGACGTACGAGGAGCGTCTGAGGGGACTGGGATTGTTTAGTGTGCAGAAGAGAAAAATGGGGGGCGGGGAGTTAAAGCTGCTTTCAACTACCTGAAGGGGGTTCCAAAGAGGATGGAGCTTGGCTGTTCACAGTGGTGGCAGATAACAGAACAAGGAGCAATGGTCTCAAATTGCAGTGGGGGAAGTCTAGGTTGGATATTAGGAAACACTATTTCACTAGGAGGGTTGTGAAGCACTGGAATGGGTTCCCTAGGGAGGTGGTGAAATCTCCATCCTTAGAGGTTTTTAAGGCCCGGCTTGACAAAGCCCTGGCCGGGATGATTTAGTTGGGGGATTGGTCCTGCTTTGAGCAGGGGTTTGGACTAGATGACCTCCTGAGGTCCCTTCCAACCCTGATATTCTATGATTCCATGACTCAGAAAACACCTTCTGGGGACAGTAGATGCCCACAGCACACAGCTGTAGCACAAAGGGGCAGTTCTGCCCTGAACTGGCATTGCAGGGCTTTGTGTTGACTGTCTGGCAAATGGAGCGAGTGTGAGCTGGAGGCCTGAGAGGTGTTTCTGTAGCCTGGGCTGGCTCTGAGATACAAGCTGGGTCCTCTTCCTTCGTGGCTGGTCACCCTGGCCCACCCAGCCAAGGTCTGGCTGAGATCTTCGCTAGGCTAA
>NW_020665421.1:0-3126 GCF_002925995.2 Terrapene triunguis
CAGTAATTTTAAAAAGAGAGACAAGATGGGGGAAGTAATATCTTTTATTGGACCAACTTCTGTTGGTGGCAGCGACAAGCCGTCAAGCGCCACAGAGCTCCTCCGGTCTGGAGAACACAGGCAATTTAAATTACACTTTCCAGGGCACCTATCATGTCTGTAACTTGTTTTGCAGGCAGCACAGAACATGCTTTGGGCATTCAGAGATAGAACGGAAATTCAGAATCCTGGCAATGAGCTTTTCCAAAGCAAAGTGCAAACTTTACCCGATCTACCCTCACTTCCTACGTAAAGGTGGGGTTTTTTGCCAGTGGGGAAACTGAGGCACGGGGCACGAGCAACATGAATGAATGAACTAGATTAAAAGGTATTGGCAAAAGGATTAGTAGAGGCAGCCAGGCTCAGCAGTGCCACAGTACGGATCTGGAAAGTCAGTCTTCCGATCTTTTGCCTCATCTCTTGGTCCACCCACAGCGTTTCCAAGCAGACACTCGGGACCAGAGATTGTTCAATGGTCCTTTCGCAACCATCTGTGCACAGACCTCCTTGGAGTCGGTATTCTGGAGTTAAAAGCAATGCCAGGAGACCTCGCTGAGCCCTGCATGCAGTCTCCGGAAATTTAATACACGCCATCAGGGCTTTTAAGCTACTATAGCATCCACAATGGCACTCACGACAGAGTCCAGCAGCAAACCTGGGCACGCAGCCTAGACCCGCGATGGGATTCAAACTCCCCGTAAAGCTCCAAGAGAACCAGCAGCTCAGAAGCAGATGGTTCTGCATCAGCCCCTCTTCTCTCACTTGCCCTGGTCACAATCCCAGGGTCACGTCAGCAGACACCACCACCAGCAGGTCTCACATCACCATAATCAAAGGTGGCACTCCTACCACACACCCCACCGGCCCAAGGCCTGACAGCTCCTTCCGCAATGACAGCTCCTAACATGCAGAACCCCAGGCCTGGTCTGTGCACAGCTCCTCTCCCCACAATTCTTCCCTGCTGAATTTCAAAGCCTGGGATGGATCCAGGAAGCATGAGCCAAACTCCCCCTGGCTACAAGCCACTCTCATAATAGACACCTGCCTGCAAAATCGTAAGGGCCCCCTTGAAACCCCTTTTGCACCGGTCTAACCCCTGTGCTGAGCTATCTGTCCCAACTCCTACTGAGTGCAAACCTTCCGATTTCTTTCCCCGGACCTGGAGAAGAGCTGTGTGTAGTTCGAAACCTTGGACCTTCCTCCAACAGAACTTGGTCCAAGAAAAGAGAATAGCTCACCACCTTGTCACTCCCATAACGGGCGGGAGAGACCACAGCCAATTTTTCAGACAGGAATTCCAGCCTCCTTTAATGTCCAGGTTGCATAAAGACTGGTCTCCTTTCATTAAAGGACCAGTGGCTTTTTAGATCCCTCACCCACCCTCTTTTCTTTTCCCCACTTATTTTAAACATCAACAACTATAACAATTCTTTCACTTACATGTGCACACTCATTCCTGGCTGGTTTCCAAAGCCCCACCGGCAGAGTGGACAAAAATCTAGGTTTAAAAAAAAAAATCAGATTGTTATTTCATTTGGATTTTTGTTTCTAAATTCAATACATCTGTTTGAAAATAAACCTCTGAAATTATGGCACCTTCCTTAAGGCCTAAACTTCCTACAGTCTATTCAAATCATTGCCATTACATTAAAAAAGTGAACATTAAGCAGTACAGGGTTTGCTCCTGAATTTTTAGAGGAAGTGAAATCACTGAACTGGTGGAAGTCACTGTCTGAGCACCTGGAACTAGAGTTTGGTGACGTGCGAAACCCCAACTTTTGACAGCAGTTGCCTCTTCTGCAAGTGCAAAGAGAATATTTTCTTCATTTTTGAAGGGTTAGTCAATTTGTCTTTAGGAAAAATAACTCAAATAACTACTGCAAACCAAGATTAAAATCAGTGATTTAAAACAACGTTTCCTGCTTGCTGATTTCAACTAGAATCAAAATTGGTGCTTTCAATTGCTTGGATTGAAAATCAATTCACCCTGGACACAGGCCTAAACTGTCACGTGGCCAAGTGATTTTGGGAGGCCCAATCCCAGATACCGCCAAGGGACCTGATTTTCAGGAGCGCTGAGCTCCTCCCTCTGAGCCAGGGAGCTCTAGGCCCTAGGGTGACAAGTTGGGCACCTAAACCCCCCCAAGAGTTTAGGCTACAGAAGCTGGAAATGGACCATGTGCCCAGTACAATTGCAGCTGTTCCTGTCACAAGCCTTTTTCTTGTTTTTTAAATCTAAGTTCACTGGGGCAAAAACTCCCCCCTCTCCTCCCCCAAAGCATTAGGTGCTCCCTGGATTCCCTACAACTAGCCCCAGCCTTTTCTAACCCCCAGCCAGCCCCAGGCCTAGCCGCTCTCCCCGTGGGTCTGTTCTGCACGGAGGGTCCTTACGCTGCAACGCCCCCCTTGGCCCCCGCCCAACAGGGCTCTTTGCAGCGGGGGGTTACCTGGGCTCGTTTCCTTGCAGGGTATTTCTGTCTGCCCCCCCCCTCCCCCCGCACCTGGGGGACTCCCTGCGGGGTTGGTTTAATGCCTCACAAAACCCACCGCCTGCAAACCGGAGGCTGCCGCCCTCCCAGGCACCCCGCCCTAATCGCCACAACGTGGGGGGGGGGGGGCTGTTTGCTGGGGGCGGGGGGGCCTGGCCTGGCCCTGACGTGGCCTCTCATGGGTACCTGGTCAGTCCCGAGCCGAGCCAGCCTGTCCCGGGCATCCTGCAAACCCAGATTCAAACCTCCTTTCGGGGGCACATCCCACCCCCAGGCTCCACCACCCAGGGGACCGACCTCACCCGGCCTCGGCTGCACGGTGCACCCGCCGACCCCCCGGGCATTGCAGCAGGCGGCGGGGCGCAGGGTGTCTGCTGGGCTCCTTTCCGGGGGGTGCGAGCAGGGGCTGCAGGGAACCCAACCTCCTCTGCCCTCCCTTCGCCTGCAAACTACACCCCCGCCCCTGCCCCACAGCTCCCTTACCCGGGGAAAGGGCGGAGCAACCGGCTGCAGAAGCCAAGGTTTTGCACTTGAGCAGGGAGCGTGATTCTGTGCTGGTGCAGACAAAGCGTCCAGCCTTGCACTGCTGTGCAAAGCA
>NW_020665421.1:3136-9235 GCF_002925995.2 Terrapene triunguis
CACAGGAGCAGCCAGGGAGCTCCACGCGCTGCCCCCGCCCCAAGCACCGACTCCGCAGCGCCCATTGGCCAGGAACCACGGCCAATGGGAGCTGCGGGGGCAGTGCCTGCAGGCAGGAGCAGTGTGCAGAGCCCCCATGGCCGCCCCTGAGCCTACAAGCCGTCCGGTCACTTCTGGGAGCCGCCTGAGGTAAGCGCCACCCAGCCAGAGCCCACACCCCTCACCCCAGCCCTGAGCCCCCTCCCACACCCAAACTCCCTCCCAGAGTCCAAACCCCCTCCTGCACCCCAGCCCCCTGCCCCAGCCCGGTGAAAGTGAGTGAGGGTGGGGGAGGACGAGCGACTGAGGAAGCTGGGAATGGGGCCTCTGAGAAGGGGCCTGGCCTCGGGGCAGGGCAAGGGTGTTTGGGTTTGTGCCATTAGACAGTTGGCAACGCTAGGAACAGAACCTAGGTCTTCCGTCGCCCATTGCTCTATGCACTAGGCCCCACTGCTCAACTCTGTTCCCTGGTTTGCGCCAGCTGCTCCTTCCACAGAGCGGGTGGCTGGTTATGGGGCCGGGTCCAGGCCTATTCACCTTCTGCACCAAAACACCCCAGCTGCCCTGGGCAAGGTGCTGCCCCTCTGTGCCTTGACTCAGACCCACGTCCCACCCCTGCCCTCAGGGGGAGTAGAAGTGACCGCGGCTGGTGGCTGATTCTGGCAGCCAGTGAGTGAGCCTTTTGGGGATGCTTGCTTGCTGCTGCACTAATGTTATACAAATTACCTAGTTAACCCACAACCACGAACTTCTGCTTAAAATATCGGGCTTCAATGCCAGTGGCTGGGAAAATCTGGCCACGAGGGAGGCTGGGAGCAGGGTATCAGGACCCTCCCAAGGGACATGGTTCTCCTCCCCCCCCCCAGGCCAGGTCCAGCTCCCATTCCAGGGGCTCTGTGGGGTCAGTAACTCCATGGCAGCCCCGCTCTCTGCAGAGGGCACGGTTGTGGGGGAGCGGTGGCTCGCGGCGCTCTGAACATCAGGGCAGAACCCCGAACTGGACTAGTCAAACGCTAAGCCAGTGCAGAGCGGAGGGCCAGGGCCAGGGCCAGGAGGGTGGAAGAGGAAAGGATCCCAAGCTGGGAGCGGGGTAGAAAAAGCAGCTAACGGCAGCAGTAGAGTGAAGGCCTTTGGGCTAAGACCCAGTTTACCATCAGCTGGATCATTTGCAGGTGACTGGGCTTGAGGCACTAAGTCCTGTGCAGTTCTGACTACTGCAAGCCCAGTTATTGCTGGTGGTGTTTGGGGGACCTGTTTGGAGCTCAGCAAACTGGTGCAGTCAGGTCTGTTTCCAAGCATGAGGGAGGAGGTGAAGCCTGCTTTGCAAGGAGGGTGAAGGAAAATCCAGCTGGCAGATTCATTCTCCTCTGGTGTAAGATGTGTGAGGAGAGAATGAATTTGCCTCATACACGGGGAATGTCAAAGGTTACTAGTGCGGCAAGTCAGGACTCCTGGATTCTGCTCTCATCCTTGCCAGAGACTTCCTGTGACAGCTTGGGCAAGTCCCTTAACCTCTGCAGCTCAGTCTCCCCCCACCCTAGAGGGATAACTTTCTTTACCGTCCACGGGTGTTTCAGGGAACCTTTAATGATCATGTAACATCAGCTAGCTGGACAGGACTCAAATTCTTCAGCTAAAGTTCTGGGAGGTTGGGGGAATTTGAGTGCAATTGACTTTGGAACTGCAGGATTTGATAGCAGCTGGACTGCACTGGAACGAGGATTCAGAAAGTGTTTTGCACCCCTTTATCACCTTTGAGGCTCTCCAAAGTGTGATGTTTCAGTGCACTTGCTGGAGACATGCATAAGGTGCCCACCTTCTGTATGGACCTATTGGATTGTACATGCTGCATGTCAACAGAATTAGTTGGGAGAAGGCAACACTTTCTTCCATCCTTGGCAGAACTGTGTGTGTGTGTGTGCGTGCGCGCGCAGGCACTGAGATGTACACCTAGGAACCTCCGCCAGCTGTTGGATGTTGTGCCAGCTCCAACGAAGCGTATCCCATTGAGGGGGTGTGATCTGACCCAACCAGACCGAAAAACCCTCAAGTCAATTCTAGAGTTCAAAGGATGAGACTGCCCCCTCAAAGGCAACTGGACAACGCGTTCTACTGAAACCATCAGCAAAAACAGACAATGAGAAAACCGCTAAAAGGCTTGGAAAATTGTATTCTTTACTGAAGTTTCATTTTCAATATATATATATATTTTTTTACAATAAATATGTATCAGCAATAGCCTTTAACAGATTGGCATTCAAATCCACTGCAGTACTCTAAGCTCCCAACAGTAGAGACACATGGATCCTGATGAGAAAAGCAGGTTTGGTAGAACTCTGCCCTGACAAGACAATATATAGTTATACTGTATTTTCCTGTTTAAATAAAGCTCTGTACAATCAGTTTGCTTAGCGGTGACTGGTCCCGGCCAGGCTAGGGCTCACCTGGGTGGGATGGGCCAGGATGTGTTTGCAGACCCACTCACGGCAGTGAAGTGACAAGCAGAGGCTCTCAGAGCCGTGATACCAGGCCACAGACACACAGGGCCAGGCTCAGGGAACACGACGGGTCCACGTTACAGTTACTTGCCACGGAAGCGTTTGTTTCTGTAGGTGGAGGCGGAAGTGTTGTCATGGGAGTTCCTTCCCCCCTTAGCGCAAAGAGTCAAGGGAGCAGGAGCAGGCAGTTGTATGCTAAGAGTCAATTAAGATGCCCCCTTCTTACTCAACAGACCTGCACCGAAGTGACCAGTCCCAATGAAAGTCAGGTACTTTGGAAAATCCCACCCACAACTACTAGCATGAGCCTTTTCTGCTCCAACACCATTAGCCCTGCAGAACCCGAACGAGGGGGATTCTGCTCTGCTTTGCCATCCGTTGTGTGGGTGTAACTGAGGGTAGGGTGTGGCCTGCACAGTCTCCATTGCTGGGGTTGATACATGAGCCAGGAAGAGCCCAGCTCGACTCTCAGAGTGCAGGTTGAATGAGCAGGGCTGGCAGTTAGAAGACCCGTTTGATCTGGAAGCCTGGGAGATACAAACATGGAGCCCACAACGTCATTGTTACAGAGTCACCTTCCCGAGCATTTTCAGCTCGGGCCTCCCGCACGCCTGCCCCCAAAGCGCACCATTCCGTTTAGTCGGCTCTGCACTCAGTTAAAGGCTGCCCTGGCAGGGGATGCTGGGTCAGAAGGAACTTCTTGCTGCCCAAAAAGCAGGTCACCCTGGACCAGTCTGACCAGCTGTCAAGTAATAACAAATAAGTCCTGGTAGAATGGAGCGAATGAGGCAGATTTACATCTGGAAATGAGACCATCACTCCAAACCAAATGCACCTGAACAATTAACTGGTTAGTAACAACTAGCACTACCTATTAATAGATCTTTATTCCTGGAGCATGTTCTGTAAGACGCCATGATGGTGGCTAACCGAGGTACAGGTAGCAAACAGCTTTCCTCTGGGACGCGGGTCTGCTAAGAACGTGCTGCTAAGTGATACCTCCCTGTTCTGTTAGGTTTTTCGCTGCTGCCGTAAGACAGAAAACAGGCGGCACTGACAAGTCCAGCTGCACTGTAGGATTTTTCTGATTTAATCAAGACCTTGTTCAGCAGCGAAGAGGTTAAACAAACTTCTGTTGCAACCACCTTCCAAGTCAGCAGACATAAAATGCTGTCTCCGCAGCCCTGGCCTGCCGCCACCTCCAATACAATGCTGCGAGGTAGACTGGGGACATAAGGCAAACAAGGTACTAGCAAAGGCTTCCCTTGGCTACTACAACCCTTGCCCAGTTTGCTGTCCGTCTGCATTTCAACAAAGCACAAACAAGATCTAAGACAGCCCAGCTGATCTCAACCCACCAGCCCAGGATGCCCCCAGTGAGTGGCACATCACATAAAACAACCACCACCTGTGACAGAGAAAGATTCTCCCGTGGCTTTCAGCAGGCAGAGGATTTCCCATCATCCCAGTGCTGCACCACAAGGAAAGAGGAGCAGGTCTCCTTTACAAACAAACCAAATCACCTAAATCCAAGTTGTTGGGTTTTTATGCCACTGTTAACACACCATTAGCTATAACCACAAGAGCTTCCCAGCTGTTCAAGTTACTTGCATAGCAGGCAGCGCTGAGTCGACACTACGAGGCTACATTGGCACAGCTACGCCGTGGCAGCTGAGCCGCTATGCTGATGGGAGAGCGTCTCCTGCCCACCTAGCGCCAGTGTGGTCAGCGCTTAAGTCGATGTCACTTGTGTTGCTCACGGGGGTGTGTCTTTCACACCCCTGAGCGATGTAAGTTACATCAACTTACGCAGTAGTGTAGCCCAGCCCTCAGCGTGGAGGAAAATTCAGCTGGGCCACAGCTTCCGAAAAAGCAACATTTATTTATATACAACAAATCTGATCTGTCACTTCGGAAAGTCACAACAGGCCAAAACATTCTCACTTTGGGCTAAGGTTTAGGAGCCCAGATAGAAGACACCAGGAGCCTAACTTTAGAAACCCAAGATCTGAATATTTTTGCTGTAGTGACCAAGAAAACCCCAAGGTGCATGAACACATTAGTCATCCACGAGATTCGGTATTGGCGGATTCCCCAGCGGTACCCTAGGTCAGGCCGCGAGCATGATAAATTCACCAGACAGGGCACAACAGGCATGGAGCGGCCAGGTACGATCTCAACACTGCAGTTCCTGCCTTCCCTATTGTTTGTACCCGATGGACCAACTGCAACAGAAATGCTTGTGAGGGATGCTAACTTGGACCACAACGGCTACTTTCATTAACATACCAGTGACTTCAGAGACCTGTTAAACCTGCACGTATGTGCCCCAGCTAAATGCGTGTCCCATGAGCCGGATTTTACAGTCACGAGGTTGAACTCGGGGGGTCGGCAGAAGACGTTGCATGGGGGGAGGGGGCTGCAGGTCTCGGGGCGAAGTGCAAGTCTGCGTTACACACGCTCAGGAACCCTCAGCACGGAAATGAAGCTGCGCGCGTAACGAACCGTTTTTCTGAGCGGAAGAAGCCACGCGATGGCATGTGTGTCCGCTCCCAAGGCTTCCAACACTCACTTCAACCAAAGACCCCTAATCGCAGGAACGCAAGGGGTCAAAGTGTCTTCAGCAAGCCACTGGCTTATTTTCACAGTGCTCCGGCTAGTCTCTAGCACAGGAACGGGAGCAGGACGATGTTCTGGAAACGGGCTTGTGGAGATTTAACGACAAGCCAAGTTAAGACATGGAACAGTCCGTTTTGAAGCCAACCGCTGACGTACACTACCTGACTTGGGCAGGTTGACGGCCTAGAGGTGTTCTTCCCCAATGCTCGGCTCTGCCTGCCGATAGTCCAGGCTGAGGTACAATTGACAGCACGGAGGCATCATCTGGGGAGCATTTTTAAGGATGATAAAAGCAGCTGGGGAGCTCACTCAGGGGTCTCAATAATTAAGGACACAAATCAAGCAGCTCTTTTACATGGGCAGAGAAGCACAAGGGCTCAGAGTGCCTCAATTATGCAGAAGGGGAATTCTAAGCATGGGCAAATATGCTCCTGAGTGAGAGCATCATTCCTTCCAAAGAGCACGGCCCCGGAAAGGAACGCACACCTCTACGAAGGAAGAGGCCAGGGCGAGGCACCAGAATTTCCACCTTCATGTCTCCTCCTTACCCAGTATTTCAGAGGCCAGAACAATGACCAAATCCAACCCTTCACTAGAGAACGAGTTTATTTTTAAAGACCGAGTTAGGAGAAAACACCAGTTTTCTTTAAAAATAAACCAACTCAAAAGATTTGCTCCCCCTTGCGCTCACTTTTGGTGGGGAGGCTGTAATTTTGTCTGTTTTTGATCAAACATTTCATTCCCCAGAATCCATGACATCAAGCACGTCAGTCACTAAATTCAGATAAAACCTGCGCAAATGAAAACTGTTTATTGTGTTGGGCGGCAGCACGTGCCCAGAGAGCAGAATCGGACAGGTTAGACAGCTCATCCTGCCCTCATCTGCCTGAGCTCGAGCAGCATTAAAACTGGTTTCTAGCATAATTTGATTGTAGAGGTTTTG
>NW_020665422.1:0-14907 GCF_002925995.2 Terrapene triunguis
GTAAATGGTGGCATGGGTGCACTTGAAGGTCATGAAGCTGAGGACAGCACTCTGTTGCTCCACTAAATCTGACCAGCCAAGGCAACAAGAGGCAGAGTCATTCTAATCTGGCATCATTCCAAGCTGCACAACTCCTCTGAAGACGAGTTGTTTTAACCAGACGTCAGCAACTCTGGGTTCTGTTAGATGACAACACCACTCCACCTCTTCTCAGGACAACCCCTTGAAGTCTCTTTGCTATCCCCCTTCCCTTGCACCTTCCCAAATGAGCGTGATGGTTACTCACACTGCTTTCTGTGACGTTATTGACATAATCTGTAACTTAGATCACTGTTGCGACCACTGTTATATATTTACAGCAAATATTGTATAAAGGTTGTTGTGTAAGGGGTCTATGGAGAGGTTATGGTTTGCTGGTTATGATTATGCTGTCTATATGTGTGTATCAATTTTGTAGCTGAAGTTATGAATATTGGCTCTATACTGTCTGTATTTCAAATTTATGCTATGCTTCTGGGTGACACCCCAGACAAGTTGGTGTCAGCTCTGCCTAGCCTGCTTGATGGCCCATTAAGGACCATCAGCTATACAAAAACAACAACAACAAGGAGTCTGGTGGCACCTTAAAGACTAACAGATTTATTTGGGCATAAGCTTTCGTGAGTAAAAACCTCACTTCTTCGGATGCATAGAGTGAAAGTTACAGATTCAGGCATTATATACTGACACATGGAGAGCAGCTTGATCCTTTGGGATAGAGAGAACCTCTTTTCTTTTACTGGGGTATTGGTTTTCATAACTATTAGTCCCCATAACAAGTGGCACTGGTGGTGATACTGGAAAACTGGAGTGTCTAAGGGAATTGTTTGTGTGACTTATTGGGGTAAAACCATTGGGGTAAAACCAAAGTCTTCTCTGTTTGGCTGGTTTGGTGTGCCTTGGTGTGCATAGAAACCCCAGCCTTGGGCTGTAACTGCCCTGCTTTAAGCAATTTGTCCTGAATTGACTCTCTCAGTTGGGTCCCGCCAGAACCAGTATCGGCACACCTTCACTACAGGCCCCACGTAAGCCAGCTCTGGGCACAACAGCAGTGAGTCTCTGCCTGGGCTCCAAGGAAGCCCACAACAGCTTCTGAGGCTCCTTGCTTCATCAAAGCCCCAGCAGACTCTCAGCAGCAGCTTCTGGCTTTCTAATGGAAGCTTGTGGTTTGGACAGAGCGCCATCAAGCAATCTCAGCTCCTCTCCAAAATAGAGCCCATCGCACGCTCTCTTTGCATTCCCTGAAAGTGGAAGGCGCTCTCTCTCTCTCTCTCTCCCCCCCAAGCATCATGGGAGGTGTCGTCTCCTAGGCTGCATTGCAGCGCTCAAGATCTTCCCAAATGGAAAACTTCCAATTAAGTTCAGAGGCCTCAGAGAGAGAGAGACTGATGTACATGTGTAAGCGAGGGAATGCTCCCGCAGTGAGAAACTTTCCTGGCTTATACACTACCCCGCTGAAATGGACTAGCAAAAGGATGTGAGTCCTTGCTCCACCCCCCCCCCCTTACCCAGAGACCTGCCTGACTTCAAGGACTCCCCTTCCACTCTACTGTGTGGCAGAGTCCTCGTAACCCCAACGAAGCTGTGCCCGGTATTCCTGGGAGGCTTGACCCCCTGTCTTGTCATGGTCACTTAGGACAGGGTCGAGGGTGTCCTCACTCCAGGTTAATCTCTTCACACTAGACGCTTCCCTGACCCACTGATCATTACATATAGTTCAAAGCATGGGCAGCGAGTGAACCTCCGCTTTGGGGAGGCTAGTCCACCGGCCCCACCCCTTCCGACCAAGGCCCCCCTCTCCCACACACCAGAACCCGGAAAAAACACACACACACATAAAAGAAGAAGCCCTGAGGGGCCCCCATTACCGGAGGAGCCCCAGCCCGCCCGCCCCAGCCACATTGGGCCGAGCCACCACCACCAGCTCCCCACAACCCTCCACTTCCCGCCCCCCTGAGCACCAGGCCAAGCCGCCAGCCTCCCCGAGTGCCAGGCCAGCCCCAGCACCGGGCCGAGCTGCCAACCCCCTCTCCCTCCCCCCGCCAGAGTTGGGCCGGGCCGCGACGCTGGCCTCCTGAGCGCCAGCTCCTCCCACACCTGAAGACCCTGCCCCCCGCCACCAAACCGCCAGTCCCAGTGCCCGGCCAAGCCTCCTCAGTCCACCGGCTCCTGGGTCTCCACGTCCCTCCTCACTCCCCCATCCCAAGGAGGAGGGACATGGCGAGCAGCGGGGACCTTGGAGTGGGGGTGGAGTGGAGGAGGTGGTGGGGAACTCAGGGAAGGTGTCCAGCGGCGGGTCAGCGGCAGCTCCAGGGAAGGCACCGCCCACGGCTCAAAGCAAATACAATTTATTAAACAGCAATTGTCAAATAATAAGGAAAAAAATGGGAAGGGTTAAAGGAAAACATATCACCCCGCTCTGTGGCACGGGGACACCACAACCAGCGTCTCTGGAAAGTTCACAGTCTGTTCCTCACGCCTCCCAGACTTCCTTCCCAGGCCCTGGCTGCCCTGCGGGGATACCGCGGGTCAGACACCTGCTCTGGCGGTGGCCACACGCCCTCAAGCTGTAGGGAACAGGACCCTTCTCCTCAGCGTCAGCCCCCCCCCGTCGGGGTCACGACCTCCCTCCCAGTCCGGCCTGCAAGGCCTCCTGTCTGGCGATGGCTCCCTGCGCTGGGCTCTCTGCCCAGGGTCCTCCTCGCTCCCCCCAGCCGCTCACCGCACCCGGCTCCGGTGTCACTTGGGGCACAGCAGGCGTCTGCTCCCCAGCTCTGGGCCTGCAGCTCCCCCCGGCTGTAACCACTCAGCTCGGGCTCAGGCCGGCCTGGCTGGGCTGGGCTGCTCCAGCGCCTGCTCCCCAGCTGGTTCTGGCTGCTGCTGCCCGGTTCCAGCCCAGCTCTGCCTTCGGGCTCCTGCTTCTCCCGCCCCCCCGGTTCTGGCTGCTGCTCCCAGCTCACACCGACGATAGGGCTCTGGGCTCCTGATCCCCTCATTGGCCTACCTGCCCTGTCAATCCGGCTGCTCTGGAGTGCTGGCCTCTCTCCATTGGCCCTGGGGACTGTCAGTCTCAGGAACATGATTTCTCATTGGCCCTTCCCCTTTGTTTTGGGACTGGGAGACGGCCAATCAAAAAACCCCACTGAGTTTCAGTAAGGGGCCAACAGTCCCCTTACATTCCCACTTGCTAAAATTCTGCCAGAGCCACAATGTTCACACCAGCACATCCAAGTCCCATATTAGGGCTGTCAAGCGACTAAAAAAATTAGTTGCGATTAATTGCACAGTTAAACAATAACAGAATACCATTTATTTAAATATTTTGGATGTTTTCTACATTTTCAAATATATTGATTCAATTACAACACAATACAAAGTGTACCGTTCTCATTTGATATTTATTTTTGTTTACAAGTATTTTGACTGTAAAAAACAAAATAAATAGTATTTTTCAATTCACCTAATACAAGTACTGTAGTGCAATCTATCATGAAAGTTGAACTAAAATGTGCAAAAAAACCCTGCATTCAAAAATAAAACAATGTAAAATTTTAGAGCCTGCTAGTCTACTCAGTCCTACTTCTTATTCAGCCAGTCGCTAAGACAAACAAGTTTCTTTACATTTGCAGGAGATAATGCTGCCCGTTTTTTGTTTATAGTGTCACCTGAAAGTGAGAACAGGTGTTCGCCTGGCCCTGTTGTAGCCGGCGTTACAAGATATTTACGTGCTAGATGCACTAAAGATTCATATGTCCCTTCATGCTTCAACCACCATTTCAGTGGACATGCGTCCATGCTGATGATGGGTTCTGCTCAATAACAGTCCAAAGCAGTGCGGACTGATGCATGTTCATTTTCATCATCTGCGTTAGATCCCACCAGCAGAAGGTTGATTTTCTTTTTTGGTGGTTCGGGTTCTGTCATTTCTGCATCGGAGTTGTTGGTCTTTTAAGAGTTCTCAGATTTTGGAAGGTACTTCAGATTCTTAAACCTGGGGTCAGTTAAAAATCTCACATTGGTACCTTCTTTGCGTTTTCTGAAATCTACAGTGAAAGTGTTCTTAAAGTGAACATGTGCTGGGTCATCATCTGAGACTCAAGTATCATGGGGTAACTGTGTTAGTCTGTATCCACAAAAACAACAAGGAGTCCGGTGGCACCTTAAAGACTAACAGATTTATTTGTCATAAGCTTTCGTGGGTAAAAAACCCACTTCTTCAGATGCATAAAAAGTGGGTTTTTTACCCACAAAAGCTTATGCCCAAATAAATCTGTTAGTCATCCGAGACTGTGATAATCTGAAATATATGGCAAAATGCAGGTAAAACAGAGTAGGAGACTGTAAGGGAGTGGACTCACCCCTGTGGCACCTCCTGCTGGTTACTTCCGGGAATTATCTCGATTTCCAGCCCGGAGCGCCCTCTGCAGGCTGGTGTCCCACTTCCACTTGGCCCCCCCGTGTCCCTCCCTTGACCCCGGTGCCCTTTTACCTGGGTTGCTGCCCCCTGACAGTAACCCCTCAGTCTTAGGGTCTCCCCTCCCCAGGGAACCCCCACCTACTATTCCCACCTTGCCTCAGTATAAGGCTACTGCCAGTCATCATCTAGCCCCATGCCCTGGGGTGGACTGCAGTATCAGCCTACTCATCACTGGTAAGGTTGGGTTTGGACCTGCTGCCTTGGCCTACCCCTGGGCTGCCCTCTGCAACCCCCAGTACCTCTTGGCCTTCTGCTAGGCTGCAGCCTTGGGCTTTCCAGGCTGGAGCTCCCCAGCCTGTCCCCAGCCCTGCTCCACCCAGGTACTCTGTCTCTAGCTCCCTGCAGCCAGGCCCTTCTCTCTCTGAATACAGAGAGAGACTGAGTCCTTGCTCCTGGCTCCCAGCCTTTACAGGGCCAGCTGGGCCCTGATTGGGGCGTGGCCCAGCTGCGGCTGCTTCCCCAATCAGCCCAGCATTCAGAGCTGCAGCCCTCTCCAGGGCTGATTTCAAGCCCTGCAGCCCTCTTTAAGGGCTGATTTCAAGCCCTTCAGGGCAGAAGCGGGTGACCACCCCACTACAGGGACATACAATTCTCCCCCAAAGAGTGCAGTCCCAAATTTAATTAACACATTATTTTTTTAATGAGCGTCATCAGCATGGAAGCATGTCCTCTGGAATGGTGGCCGAAGCATGAAGGGCCATACAATTGTTTAGCATATCTGGCACATAAATACCTTGCAATGCCAGCTACAAAAGTGCCATGCAAATGCCTGTTCTCTCTTTCTGGTGACATTGTAAATAAGAAGAGGGCAGCATTATGTCCTGTAAATGTAAACAAACTTGTTTGTCTTAGCGATTGGCTGAACAAGAAGTAGGACTGAGTGGACTTGTAGGCTCTGAAGTTTTACATTGTTTTGTTTTTGAGGACAGTTATATAACAAAAAAAAATCTACATTTGTAAGTTGCACTTTCATGACAAAGAAATTGCACTACAATACTTGTATGAGGTGAATTGAAAAATACTATTTCTTTTGTTTATCATTTTTACAGTGCAAATATTTGTAATAAAGAATAATATACACTTTGATTTCAATTACAACACAGAATACAATGTATATGAAAATGTAGAAAAACATCCAAAATATTTAATACATTTCAATAGGTATTCAATTGTTTAAAAGTGCAATTAAAACTGCGATTAATTTTTTTAATTGCAATGAATTTTTTTGAGTTAATTGTGTGAGTTAACTGCGATTAATTGACAGCCCTAGTTATGACCAGAAAGAAATTCAGATATCATTACTATTTAATACATGTTATTCCCCGCTTACAGAAACAGCTATAAAATAGCATTATAATTAAATGTGAAACAGTATGGAAATTCTCAGTTATGGGCACACTGAATATTAATTCATGTTCACTGATAAATTTAGCACTGGAAAATTAACTCTTAAAAATTAAACATCACTTGGTCAGTAAAAGCCACTGCAAATGCTTTTTAATTTAGTTGACTCCCAAGGGAGTGATTCTCTGTCTCTCTCACACACTCACACACACACAAAAACATCATTGTTGTCTGTCTTTGCCCTAGAAGTCATGAATTCCTCTCACTATCTCGCCAGACTTTGGGACTGTGGGATGATTTTATTAAATGTTATTCTTTCTGTTTCTATTCCTGGTCACTAAAACTTCAGGGATCAAAGGGAACTGCCTCATTTCTGCCCAGTGTGTCATTTGGAATGTAAGGGAGGTGAAATGAGAAATATATCAGAGTTCTATATAGGGACTCCTGAGGAGGTAACTTAGACACACAGAGGACACTGGTTATGAGCTAAAAAAACTGTGGTGCCTTGATGATCTCTAGTTAGGGATGGGGGAATCTCCCAAAATTCTCATGGGTGTGTGTAACTGAGTGAGAGACAGAGATATTGTAGAGATTGAAAAGAGAGGGAGGAGGGATAAAGGAGACAGAGAGGGAAGAGAGACACAGACATATAGACGGGGGAAATTTCACTTGAAACTTGTAGTATGTTTTTTCAGCCATAGCTTCCATGGCAAATCCACTTCAAACCACTGGGCCCTACAGCACCTGTAGCTGCAAGAGCAGGAAATAGAGTTACTCTGAGTCTCCTGCTCTTTTCTCCACATCACCTTCTGCTGGGAGAGGCCAGGAATGGAATAACTGGGAGCTCCCTAACCCCAGCATCAGTCTGCTGGGAGATGCTAGGGTCACAATAGCTGGGCAGATTCTCTGCAACAATTTGCTGTCCTTGTACACTGCCATATGTTCTTTATGTAAATGCATGCTAATGTCTGAATATATATGAAGTTCTTATTCGTAGGATGCGATCAACCTTCCATGATCGCACAAAGGAACACAATATATGGAGTTTGAGGACCATGGGAAAGCCTAGAGGAAACACTGGTAAAGCCAATTTCTGGAATGTCAATTCATTTTAAGAACTGCCCCCACCACTTAATCAACTCTTAGAACAATCTGTGATGTCATACATTGGACCATTCTTATGTTAGCACTGACCAGAGATTATTAAGGAGTACCATATGATTTACATTTTGAACATGTAAAAACAAACAAACAAACAAAGGCAGTGCTTCCTTATAGATATTTTATTCAAATGTTATGTTGACAAATGACACAAAGTAAAATCTAGAAATCTACAAAAGAAACATCATTCAAAGAAATAACCTCAGAAAATAAATCCTCTCTAAGGTCTCTAGATATGTAAATACATAATGAGTTAGTTCCTTATAAACTGCTCACACAAAGCAAATCATATAGTTTTATGTTCATTTAGTGAAACAGCATTGGCTGCAGAATAAGCAAGATACTCTTGTGTTAACTGTGGTGGAATAAACCCGTGCAAAGGCGCTAACATGATCCAGTCACTGTACAGCATTAAACATGATTCACTTTTCAAAAGGCTACAAGCTGAAGCAATGGCAAGGAAATGGCTAAGAGTAACTAAATCAAATTGAAATAGTTAAACATTCTAATGTTCTATCACAGGGGTTCTCAAACTGGGGGTTGGGACCCCTCAGGGGGTCGTGAGTTTATTACATGGGGGGATCGCGAGCTGTCAGCCTCCACCCCAAACCCCACTTTGCCTCCAGCATTTATAATGGTGTTAAATATATAAACCAGTGTTTTTAATTTATAAGGGGGGGTCGCACTCAGAGGCTTGCTACGTGAAAGGGGTCACCCGTATAAAAGTTTGAGAACCATTGTTCTATCAGCTCATACAAGAGTAACCCACCAACTGAGAAAACAGGCTGTGTTAGCAAAGCAGTCACTCTGTTGCACCCATTCTGGCTGCATCCTCTTCCCCTCCCACAGTTCTGGAGTTTTAATGTGGTTGATGTTTCCTGTCAACTGGTTTCTGTTGCTTAGCAGCTGATGGCCTGGTTCAAGACACTCATGGCTTCCAGAGACTGGTTGGCTGCCCAGGCCAGGATACTGGCGGCTAATAGGTATTGTATGATGTGAGTGCTCTTTTCTGTTCCTCATCTTCTACACATAGGCTGAAAACTGGAGTATAATTCTCATCTGATGAAATCTTTAAGCAAGAGGGAATGTCCTGATGAGAAAAATGGGAGCTGAAGTTAATTTCTTTTCGGGAGGTTGGCAGTTTAACATTTGTACTTTAGACTCACTTTGGGATTTAATGGGCATGGCAGGAACTCACAGTAAATGCAATCACCATGCTTCAAATCTCATTCAGAACCAGGGTGAGTTCAAAGGAGTGCCATGGCATGCTTAATGGTCACAGGGACTCATCATTAGAACTGGTTGGGAGTTTTCCAACTAAACAATTTTTCATCAGAACATGCAGATTCATCGAAACCAAAATGTCTTTCAGAAATATATCTATTATGATGAAGCTTTGGCCAGGAAGGTTTCTCAAGGCCAGAATGGCATTTAAAGAGAGAAAGACAGAGGGAGGATACCCTTCCCAGAATAGCCAGTAGCCTGGTGGTTTGGGCATTCACCTGGGATATAGCAGACTGAGGTCCAAGTCCCTACTCTGTCTAATTCAGAGTGAGGACTTGAACCTAGGTCTTCCACATGTGTGCTCTAGTCCAGTGCTTCTCAAAGTCAGGCCGCCACTTGTTCAGGGAAAGCCCCCGGCAGTCCAGTCTGCCGATCGCGGCTCCCACTGGCCGCGGTTCACCACTCCAGGCCAATGGGGGCTGCGGGAAGGGCGGCCAGCACATCCCTCGGCCCGCACCCCTTCTCGCAGCCCCCATTGGCCTGGGACGGCGAACCATGGGCAGTGGGAGCCGTGATCAGCCAAACCTGTGGACGCGGCAGGTAAACAAACTGGCCCTGACCGCCAGGAGCTTTCCCTGAACAAGCGGCGGCCCGACTTTGAGAAGCACTGCTCTTGTCAGCAGGCTGTTGTCTTTTTGCAGTGGGTGTGCTTGCTTGCTTTCACCTCCAGATAGTGGTTACAAAAAAATTCAAAAGATCTCGGGTTTGTTCCAATGTAGAATGAAAGAAAACCTTGGAATTTCCCACAGAACAGAAATTCCATTCTTTGACCAGCTCTACTCATCATGCTCTGATTGTGGATTACAGATCAACCGCTGACACTGGTGATTTGGAAATGGAGGAGATTTCAGGGGAGTTCAATGAAACATTCTATGGCCCCATTACTGGGAGGGAATATAAACCCCATCCAGACGTTGGCAAGGAAAGGGGTTAACCTGCTCTGATTGGGGGATGGGAGGCCTGACAACAGTTTTGCTATTGTAGACGGGCCCTGAGAGAAGGATGTGCTGTGTAGAGTTGGAAGTCGAGTCTGCAAGGGAGGGTCAGGAAGAAAGGTCTCTAGGTCGAGGATGGGATCTGAGAGGAGAACTCGGGGGGGGTTTCCCTGTCCGGAACTTGCCTAGCCATGCTCTAGACCAGGGGTGGCCAACCTGTGGCTCCGGAGCCTCATGCGGCTCTTCAGAGGTTAATATGCGGCTCCTTACCTAGGCACTGATTCCGGGGCTGGAGCTATAGATGCTAACTTTACAATGTGCAGGGGGGTGCTCACTGCTCAACCCCCTGCTCTGCCCCAAGCCCTGCCCCCACTCCACCCCTTCCCCAAAGCCTGCCATGCCCTCGCTCCTCTCCCCTCCCCCCATAGCCTCCTGCGCAGTGAAACAGCTGATTGCGCTGGGAGGGGGAGTAGGCACTGATTGGTGAGGGCAGGCAGGAGGCACTGAGGGCTGGGGAGCGGATGTGGGTCTGCTGACATATTACTGTGGCTCTTTGGCAATGTACATTGGTAAATTCTGGCTCCTTCTCAGGTTCAGGTTGGCCACCCCTGCTCTAAACCTTTGCTTTATACTTTGGCTGAGGAAAACCCTGTTGTGTTTGTCCCTTAAAAAGAACAGGACCCTTTTTACATTTATACTGCTTTGCAATAAAGCAAACCCCAGAGGTGTTTAAACTCCACAAAAGATGTGAAGAACCTTTTCCTGTCCTTTTAGCATCCCCATGAGCTCATCTGGGAATCACCATGTGTTATAACTCAGCTGCAGGAAAAACTCTGACAGAACCAGGGAGATTTCAAAGGAGGTCAAGGAAATGTCCAGTTCAGAAAATGGGTTCTGCATGTGACTGTGGATCATTTCTGGATGCACTTTCCCCCTCCCTAAAGTTCCACTGACCTGAAGGATGGACTGGAGTTCGAGAGAATATAGCATTATCCATGGAGCAAAGTGCCTGGGCCAATAATCATCTTCATACTTGTCCTCATCATTGACAAATGTTCTCCAACAGTAGCTATAAACTGGGAAAATGGAGCAAATCAGTCATGTGCTGAAGGAGGTATCAGTGGACTCAGTATACACAAAGGCCAGTCAATCTCAGGGGAGCAAGACTAATTTGAGCCATACAAAATGCTTCAGCTAGGCAGGACCAGCTGAGGACACTACAGCATTTGGGCCTCATGTTCTCCTGGCCTTGTCCATCTTTCTGTCCAGGGAAGGTCTAATTAAACCAGCCTTGCAACATTTCACTCACTTATTCACCTGGGACAAGTCATTTATGTATTGAGGGGAGAGTAAAATATCATCTATTTGTTCATGATTAGCAGCAGCAGCACACTATCAGTGGGTGAGCTGATTTTACTCTGGGGGTAGATTAGAAAAAAGCTGCAAAGACATCCTTTAGCGGGGTGGTTACCCCGCTCCGGCCCCAAAGGGGTTAAAACAGCCCTGGGAAAGGGCTGCTCCGGGAAGCCAATAAGGGAGGCTGATTGGGGAAGCAGCCACAGCTGGGGCTATGCCCCAATCAGGCCACAGCTGGCCCTATAAAAGGCTGTGAGGCAAAGGCTGAGAAAGAGTCTCCTTCTAGCAGTGAAAAGAGAAGGACTTGGTTGTCTGGGATTTGAGCAAGGTACCTGAGGTAGAGCAGGGCTGGGGGAATGCCAGAGGAGCTGGGGAGCTCTTGCTCTAGCCTAGCAATTCCCCAGGCTGCAGGCCTTGTTGAAGGCCTAAAGCTGGTACTGGGGTTGCAGAGGGGCAGCCCAGGGGTAGGCAAAGGCAGCAGGTCCAAACCCCCCTTGCCCATGATGATTGGTTCACAGACTGCAGTCTGCCCCAGTGTGCGGGGGCTAGATGATGACTGGCAGTAGCTGCTGAGGCAAGGTGGGGATAGAAGTTTGGGGGGTCCCCTGGGAGGGGAGACCCAGACTGTGGGGGTACTGTAGAGGGCAGAACCCTGAGGTAAGGGGCACCGGGGTCCAGGAGGGACACGGGGGCCTGAGGCAAGCGGGACATCAGCCAGCAGAGGGCGCTCTGGAGCTGGAGAGCTAATTTCCAGGACGACCAGCAGGAGGCACCGTGCCAGTGAGTCATCGCCCTGCTACACATCCCAATACAATACTATGTTCTCAAATGAAATTGAAAGATGGCAGATGGACTGCGCCAGGAAGGAGGCTGGTGTTCTCTGTTTATTCCCTGAATAGACCACTAGAGAGAGAGGCAGTGCCATACCAGCTTCACCCACGCACACAGCTCAGCAGTGTGCCTCAGCTCCGAGTTCCCGCCTCTAGCAGTAAAAAGTATGACTCTTCATGGCTCATTCATGCCTCAGCCTCTCTGCTGAGACAAGGGGATCAGCAACTGCCAGCAGGGATGGAGATTTTAGTGATTTTTATCTGTACTGCTAGGAACTGGACTGCAAACACCAGCACATTTCAAATAGGTCAAAAAATGGCTGTCAGCTACTAGCTTTTGGTCACCGACACTCAGGGAAAGGTTTGAAACCAGAGACCTAAAGGGGAAAAGCTCTGAATCCCACTACACTATCCCCCAAGACTTGCGGCCAGACTGGAACCACTGACCTAGAAGTGATAAGATTCCATAATCCATTCTACAACTTCTATGGAGCCATCCATGGCCACTGACCAGGGCTGAATTGGAACCAGAGACTTAGAAGAAAAATGCCCCATGTCTCATCTCTATCCCATGTAGTCCCCATAACTCCATGAGTCATTACCTGGGAGGTCCATGACTCGGATGGACACTCCAATGTTCATCAGGCTCCGTAGACCCTGACGATTGATTTCCCTTTTGTGCCAGTAGATCCGTGCTACATAAATAACCAGATTCACATTAGGCTGCTCCTTCAGGAAATCCTTGATTTGCTTGCAGCAATACCCACAGGGACTCCAGGACATGTACCAGGTGATGGAGCAGTGGGCAGAAGGATCAGATCTTTGCTCCTGAAAGACATCTTCTATGAAGTGGATTTCAGCATGCTCTGTTCGAGTGCTATGGCAACAGCTCTGCCAGGACCTTTTGCTATTGCTCCACTTGATTTCATAGAGCATGTATTGCACCCTTCGAAGGACACTTGGGTCATAACTGTCTATAAATGTCTCCTGGAGTATCTTCCCCCTGAAACATGAGAGATCCCATGAGTCACTGACTGCAGCTTTATCGCTAAGAGCTTGCCAGTCACAGAAAGTTAAAAATGAGAGGGATGGGAAGGAGGCACAGATAAATGGAAAGGGAACTCACAGAAGGATAGAGGGAGATTCAGAGATAGTGATGGGAGAAAAGAAAGAGATGGAGAGTTAAATCCAGTATCACACTGATGAGAGGGGAGTGAGATCTGAATCTTCTCAGCTCCCTCTTTCTCTGTAAATCATGAGGAGGATGTGGGTATGGAGCTTTCATTCTCACCCCTGTGTGATGCCTCTGGATACATGATCTGTGGGAAAGAGAATAGAGTCACCTGGTGCACAGAGAGAAACACAGGGGAAGACAGGAAAAGGGAGGCCTCCCAGTGCATCCTCCCTGGGACCATGTGGCCCTCAATTGTTCTCAATGGACAATTTCTAATCAGAACTCCTGAGGAAAGCAACTCCCTGCTAATGTGCAGTATCCTGAGGATAGTGGAGGTGGATAAGGGATCATTCTGGCCCTCAATATGGCCACTAATTTAATCATGAGTGAGGGAGGGAGACTGCCCATTACTTACTATGGAATAGTGAAAAATCATCATTATTAATAAATAATAAAATAACATGAATAATAATATCTAGGACATGGTCCAAAGTTCATTGAAATCAACGGGACTCAGGCCCTCAAAATGTCATTTATAACTGTAAGATCCCACCGATGCCCAAAATATCTGTTCTTTCCTTTCTTCTTTTTTTAAACTTTTATTTTATTTTAAAATGTGGATGCTGCCAGTAATAAGTTTGAAAATAAAATTAATAGTGTTTTAAAATTGGAGATTTCTCAGGTGACATGCTCAGGTTGGTTCTGTTTTGGAACAGAATAACCATCCCTTGTTATTTGTATTGAGAATCTCAATGAGACAAAACAGGATTGACATGCCATGTGAACACTGAGAGCAAACTGCACTGGACACTTTTAAACTTCTCATTTCCTCCTCAGCACCAGGAGATAGTCGTAACAAAGAATCTGTATCTTTAAAATTCCTTCATCAGTACTTTCTTGTCTGCCATTTTCATGATTCTACCATTTTCAACTCAATCTGGGAGCCCACACATAGGCATAGTCAAAACATGTCCAGACATGCACAGACACATACTCACCTACGGCCTGATCCAAAACCCATTGAAATCAGTGAAAAGACTCCCCTTGACCTCAATGGACTTTGGATCAGGCCCAGAAAGAACACATGCACATACCTATAGAGAAACTTGCACCAGTGTAACTAGTTAGTTACACTGGTGCAAGTTTTCTAATACAGATAAGCCCATACAGACAGACACACAGATATAGACACACACAAAAATCTGGGCTGTTTGAGGGAAGATGGGTCCAATGGGATGTACTAATTTAAAAATATATACATCTTTTCTATAACATTGTACATGTATCTCTTGTAATTTGTAACCTAGACTGCCTCAGCTCTGCTGTATTCTCTCACCGTTTGTTTTTGTAAGAAGCACTCTTTTGGGATTTAAGCAAGAAAATCATTTTATTGTCACTTACTAACTTTTTAATAAAGATAAAGTAACTAAAATACAGTTGGGGTATAAATAAACTCACACAGATAAACAGACTGGAGGTATCTACTATATATTATATACATAGATTCACAACAGCCATACAGATGCACATACATATATATGCCCATATATTCATATAGGCTTTAACACATATAAATGCATACTTATACTGTATGGATATAGACACACAAGCATATATGTATATATTTACACACACACACACACTCTCTCTCTCTGCATCTTTACCTCTGTTCCAGCCAGTGGCCATGGCTTTCACTACAGCCTCCAAGGCTGTGTCCTGTTTTACTGGTGTGTTTTTCTCCCTTTCGTTTCTATTCCTGATAACAGAAACATTAGATTAGAGAACCCAGCATGCTGACCAACAGTTTCTAGTTAATTTTAGAGAGCATCCTGCCTCAGCTCTATTCCTCCCCTGCCTTATACCTGCCTTCACCAAACACTGCCTGGGCTCTGTGCCTGTGCCTCCACCCAACCCTGCAGCACTTCAAATCTACTCCCTGTCCTGCCATTGGCCACCGGGGCCAGCTGACCCCACCCCAACTGCACTCCCATTGGCAGAAGCAGAAACAAAAGTAGAGCGGATGTAAACTGCATTCCTTGTGTAGACCCCCTTCACTCCTCTTTCCTCCCTCCCCCCGCTTTCCTCCCTGGGTTAGTCGGCAGCTGGCAACACTTGCCTGTATGCCCGGGCACCTGATGCTGTTGACAGTAAAGCAGTATCCCAATGGTGATGTTGGATAGGAGGGAATCCTCTACCCATCCCTCCGCTGCAGTCCTTTTACTTGTAAAGGAAACTAAAATTGGCTGTGCCTCCACCTGGCTGGGCCCTGTACACACAATGACGTGCCTTGGGAGCCTCCAGGAATAA
>NW_020665423.1:0-2215 GCF_002925995.2 Terrapene triunguis
ATCACCACAGTGCTTTTGGCCACAGCATCACATTGGGAGCTCACGATGAGTTAGTTGTCTACAATGACCTGAAATTTTTTTCAGGGTACCTGCGTCCCATAATACAGTTCCCTGGTCTGTGGGTCGAGCCTGCATTCCCTGTTCCAAGAGGATCCCTTTGTATTTGTCTGTAATAAAACATTTTGTTTGCATGGGCCCAGCTCAGCAAATGTTCCAGATCAATCAGTATGCCTGTCCTGGCCTCCTCATTGTAACCAATCTGCCAATCTTTGGGTCATCTGTAAATTTTATCTACAGTGATTCTGCATTTGCTTCGAGATCATTGATGAATATACTGAACTGCTTTCTGAGATCTATCAATTAGCCAGTGTTTAGTCCACTTTACATGTGCTCTACTGATATTGTATAGTGTGCATTTTTTATCTTATTTTTTCCCCTACTAAAAGAAATGCCTCAGAGAAATCAAACTCTATTGGATCTGCTTGGTTCCCTTGATCAGTCAAAAGTGTACTCTCATTTAAGGATGAAATTGGGTTTATTTGACAAGACGTGTTTTCCATAAACCATGCTGTTGACCGGCATTAATTATAATCCTACGACTTTTTTTTTTAACTAATCCTAGACCAGCTTTTCCATTCTTTCTTAATTTTGTACAATCTTTTTTAAAAAACTTTCCCTTTTTTACTGAATACTTTACGTTTAACGCAGAACTGCCCTGTTTCCCCCCTCCACCCCTTTTTCCCCCCTTTTGTCTCTCCAACTGCCTCACTGCGTACTTCTGGTTCCAAGTGAGATGTGCACTTGATCAGTCAGTTCGTAACTCTGGTGTTTGAAACTCTACGATTCAATTGTAGATGCTGTTTATCATCATGTTTGACTGTTAATGGACTGGAAACTATTTCATCACCTCATGTGATATGAGTACCTTATACTGCTTCTTTCCAAATGCAGAACTCAACTATTTCTTGACCACGTCTACCTTTTCTGCAACATTAACAAACTTCATTTCTCCCTCAAAGAGTTGGCCTAAACCTTTTCTAAGATCTCTTTTTTTCTTAATATATTTTAATAACCTCCTTTTTGTGATCCTTAAACCTGCGAAGCATGGATTTTTCCATGATGTTTTTAGCATCCCTTATCAATTTTCATAAATTCCAATTTGTATTATTTTCTCTCTCTATTTTCCCTTTTCCCCATTTGTTATATATTGCTTCCCATCCCGTGCATCCCCAATTGCTGCCTTCACTTTATCAGTAAACCGGGTTTTTGTGCAAAGTTCTCTACTTTCTTGATAGTGGAATAGTGGCCTTTTGCCAATCTAATAAACTCTTCTTCAAGAACTCCCAATTTTCATTATCATTTTTTTTCTTCAATTTTTTTCTCCCAATCAGTTTATTGATATTTTGCATCTCCTTTGGGAATATTAGCCCTTTTGAAACACTAAGTGTCTATAGATGTTTCTGGTTGGGAACTGTTCTGTGTTTGTCCATTTGAATGTAATCACTTCGTTCTTCGTTTTGCTCTCCTCTATCATATGCCCCCTTCTTTGTCTCTTCTCTAAACTAAACAGTCCCAGACTATTCAGTCTGTCCGCATACGGCAGCCTCCCCCTTTCTCATAGCCTGTCTCAGAAATCCCCTTTCTATCTGCTATATCCTTCATAGAGACTGAGTGTCCACAACTGGGCACGTGTCCAGAGCAGGTTATTCTTCACCCCATTGCTTAGGCATACGAACATTGTCTTTGTTTTCACCATGGCTGTGAATGAGCAACTGTTTTCATGGAGCTCCTATCAATGACGCCCAGGTCTTTTCCCTGAGTTTGTTTCTAGTTGAGTTTGTTTGGGGTTTTCTTTGTTGGGTTTTCTTTCTAGTTGGTTTTTTTTTCTAGTTTTTTCCCTCTGGTACATGTTTTGTCAAAGCTTTGTTTCTTTTCCATTGTTAGATTTCGAGCAATAGGGTGAATGAGGAACTCCCTGCAGAATGGACTCTCTAGCCTGGGTTTCATTGTATTAAGGAACAATGATGAATAGCCAGTATCAACACTCATGTTTCCCACTGGTGCCTATTAAGGTACATCAATTCCTACATACCAAGATATGTAGGAATTCTTGATGTATGGAACACCATAAAATATGGAATTGGCATTAGTA
Organism: Terrapene triunguis; assembly: GCF_002925995.2. Lineage (NCBI taxonomy): Eukaryota > Metazoa > Chordata > Testudines > Emydidae > Terrapene > Terrapene triunguis. Next base: position 2,153 of record NW_020665423.1, read on the forward strand.
TGGTCAGTTGTTCATAATTTATTTCTCTGAATAGTGAAAATGTCATTTTTCTATGTGTGAAGA
>NW_020665424.1:0-5256 GCF_002925995.2 Terrapene triunguis
CTACAATTTTTGAGAAGTCGTCTGCTTCAGAGATAAAATGTGCTATTTATTATGTATTTTGATGTGCTGAATTCAAATATGACAATTAAAACAACTGATTGGCTACTGTTTCTAAGATATTTAAGTTTTTACATTTTATGTCTATGTATATTGTGTAGATAGTAGAGTTTTAATCATAAATTGTAAACCTAGGTCTTTTCATGTGTTTATGGTTGCTTTACATGATAATATTTCACCTGTCCTGTTTATGTAACACTTTAAAAATCAGCAAAAGGGTTATATAAATAAAATTTATTCTGAAACAAAAGGCAAAAAAAATATTCTGTACATAGTTTAGTCCTATTCAGTGTCTACTGGGCGCTTCTTGGCTTGTCTCTTGTATTCATTAAATGGAGCATCTCTTGTCACTGTCCAGCAATAGTCTGCAAGCATTGATGGGCTCCATTTGCCCTGATAGCGTTGCTCCATTGTTGCAATGTCCTGGTGAAATCGCTCGCCGTGCTCGTCGCTCACTGCTCCGCAGTTCGGTGGAAAAAAATCTAGATGAGAGTGCAAAAAATGTATCTTTAGTGACATGTTGCAACCAAGTCTTTTGTATGCCTTGAGGAGGTTTTCCACCAACAACCTGTAGTTGTCTGCCTTGTTGTTTCCGAGAAAATTTATTGCCGCTAACTGGAAGGCTTTCCATGCCGTCTTTTCCTTGCCACGCAGTGCATGGTCAAATGCAACATCTCGAAGAAGTTCACGAATCTGAGGACCAACAAAGACACCTTCCTTTATCTTAGCTTCACTTAACCTTGGAAATTTTCCACGGAGGTACTTGAAAGCTGCTTGTGTTTTGTTAATGGCCTTGACAAAGTTCTTCATCAAATCCAGCTTGATGTGTAAGGGTGGTAACAAAATCTTCCTTGATTCAAGTGGTGGATGCTGAACACTTTTCCTCCCAGGCTCCAATGACTGTCGGAGTGGCCAATCTTTCTTGATGTAGTGGGAATCTCTTGCACGACTATCCCATTAGCAGAGAAAACAGCAGTACTTTGTGTATCCAGTCTGCAGACCAAGCAAGAGAGCAACAACCTTCAAATCTCCACAAAGCTGCCACTGAAGTTGGTCATAGTTTATGCACCTCAAAAGTTGTTTCATGTTGTCATAGGTTTCCTTCATATGGACTGAATGACCAACTGGAATTGATGGCAAAACATTGCCATTATACAGTAAAACATCTTTAAGACTCGTCTTCGATGAATCAATGAACAGTCTCCACTCATCTGGATCGTGAACGATGTTGAGGGCTGCCATCACACCATCGATGTTGTTGCAGGCTACAAGATCACCTTCCATGAAGAAGAATGGGACAAGATCCTTTTGACGGTCACGGAACATGGAAACCCTAACATCACCTGCCAGGAGATTCCACTGCTGTAGTCTGGAGCCCAACAGCTCTGCCTTACTCTTGGGTAGTTCCAAATCCCTGACAAGATCATTCAGTTCACCTTGTGTTATGAGGTGTGGTTCAGAGGAGGAGGATGGGAGAAAATGTGGGTCCTGTGACATTGATGGTTCAGGACCAGAAGTTTCATCCTCTTCCTTGTCTGACTCAAGTGAGAATGATTCTGGTGCATCAGGAACCGGCAGTCCTTCTCCGTGGGGTACTGGGCGTATAGCTGATGGAATGTTTGGATAATGCACAGTCCACTTTTTCTTCTTTGACAAACCTTTCCCAACTGGAGGCACCATGCAGAAGTAACAATTGCTGGTATGATCTGTTGGCTCTCTCCAAATCATTGACACGGCAAAAGGCATAGATTTCCTTTTCCTGTTCAACCACTGGTGAAGATTTGTTGCACAAGTGTTGCAGCATATGTGTGGGGCCCGCCTCTTGTCCTGATCTCCAATTTTGCAGCCAAAATAAAGGTGATAGGCTTTCTTAACCATAGTGGTTATACTGCGCTTTTGTGATGCAAAAGTCACTTCACCACAAACATAGCAGAAGTTATCTGCACTGTTCACACAAGTACGAGGCATCTCTGCTCACTTTGGCTAAACAGAAATGTGTCCCTTTGCAAAATCAAACACTGACAAATAAAAGAGCATGACACTGTATGATTTCTAGAGTTGATATAGGGCAATTTGTTCAGCAGAGTGATGTAAGCTTCGTTATGATTGCATCATCCATGACTTGTAGGAATAACATGATGCAATTCATATCATGTATGACACAATACCAGCTTCAGATTGCATCATTCATTGTTTTTCCTAAAAAGCAAGTACTGTCCAAACCCAGTCATAGATTTATTCATAGATCCAGTCAAAGATGTATTTTAGTCATTTCTGGTTTAAATTGAGATCCCTTCCCTTTATAACTCACTTATCCTCCGCCATTCCCAAGTCAAGGGTTATATATACTGACCCAATAGCATATCTTGAAAACTAGAGCCAATCAACAATTTTAAGCATCATTTTCGTTCTCAGTGACCCAGAATTAGTAAAGTTTGACTACATTTATTTCAGAAGCATTTTGGCTGTAGAGCAATGTTATCTAGACCATCCCTAACAGGTATTTGTCTAACCTGCTCCTAAAAATCTCCAATGATGGAGATTCCACAACCTCCTTTGGCAATTTATTCCAGTGCTTAACCACCCTGACAGTTAGGAAGTTTTTCCTAATGTCCAACCTAAACCTCCTTTGCTGCAGTTTAAGCTTCTTATCCTATCCTCAATGGTTAAGAAGAACAATTTTTCTCCCTCCTACTTGTAACAACCTTTTACGTACTTGAAAACTGTTATCATGTCATATCTCAGTCTTCTCTTTCTCAGACTAAACAAACCCAATTTTTTCAATGTTCCCTCATAGGTCATGTTTTCTAGACCTTTAATCATTTTTGTTGCTCTTCTCTGGATTTTCTCCAATTTGTGCAAATCTTTCCTGAAATGTGGCACCCAGAACTGGACATAGTACTCCAGTTGAGGCCTAATCAGAGCGGAGTAGAGCAGAAGAATTACTTCTCGTGTCTTGCTTACAACACTCCTGCTAATAAATCCCAGAATGATGTTCACTTTTTTGCAACAGTGTTACACTGTTGGCTCGTATTTAGCTTATGGTCTACTATGACCCCCAGATCCCTTTCCACAGTACTCTTTCCTAGGTGGTCATTTCCCATTTTGTATGTGTGCAACTGATTGTTCCTTCCTAAATAGAGTATTTTGCATTTGTCCTTATTGAATTTCATCCTATTTACTTCAGACCATTTCTCCAGTTTGTACAGTTTGTCTGTAATGCAAGCAAAATATAGCAGGAAAATAATATAGCTGGGACAACTTTCTAAATAAGTTGGTAGTTTAGGGGCTTTTAGAAGGCTGCATGTGAACTGTGGTCAATTTTAAATTATTTTAATGTCAGTCACTTATTCATTCAGAGCTTCAAAAGATTTGGATAAACATGTAGAAATGTGGTGTTTACGTGAACCTGTAGAGAAGGCCCCTAAGCCTCATCCAAGCCTTATCTCTAACAAAATAACCTGGTTGAAGGATGATACCATCATTTGTATTTGTTTTCTTAAGGTAAAGCCTCATCCACATGCAAGGCAAATCTATTTCCCCAACATGGCACCTTAAAGGGAAGATTGCAGACACTTCACTTTGCCACTTGACTGGTATCTAGTCCTAGCCAACTGGCACAGATGGCAAATATACAATGAAAATATGAAGTAAAGGTAGGAGCAAAAATAAATTTGACCATTAACAGAAATGTAGACGCTTAGTCAATTGGATGGAGGTACATAGTAATAAAGTATAGAGCCCTTCACCTGAAGATTTCCAGTTTGAAAGCAGCTAAATTGATAGTGATTGAGTGTTTCTACCTTCTGGCAGCTGTTTGGTAGCCTACGTGAAATGAGTTAGTGATCTGTGAAGAGATCACACAGCTACCATACCTGGTACCCTTGTTGGCAGTCTGAGCAAAAACACACAAAGAATAAATTCCCTTCTCAACTCCAGAAGTAGTCCTTGGAGGTCAGTTTAATTCCCTGGGAAATACCTCTCCAGATTCCTGCCCAAACCTTGGATCAACTAAAGATTTGCCAGGATTTACATTGAATATGATGATAAATTGGGAGCCTAATCACATGGTTTCTAGCTTTCGGTATGTCTTCATAGAAGTTCATTTATCAAAAGTGGTAACTTAAAAAATATTAAATCACTTTAACAATTTAGTGAGGTAGATGAAAAATTTATAATATATATTACTACTTTTCCTATGGTTATTTCTGTTATAAGTTATTTCATTCTGGTGCTTCGCCTGGTATACCAGTTTAACTAACAGATCAAGTAAAACTGCCCAAAATATGTTTATTAAGTATTAGCATTAAGCTTTCTCTTCTGCAACTGCATGCTCTTCTGCATTTTAAATTCTTTGCTTCATATCATTTTAAATGCCACAAAATCCTTGATTGACTACCACATTTCACAATCCTGTTGCAGTGTCAGATGATTTTCACTTTATAGCACTCCTGGATGCTATTATCCAGGTTTATATGTTTCTATTAAATGGACTTGGCTACCATCTTGCTATACACTAATAGAGCTTCACTTATAGGAATATTTAATATGGTTGTATTATGTTCACCTTTGAAAAAAATAATCCTAAAGGACTTATTTATCTAGAAAGCATTGTAAAGTACTGCAAAGAAAGATTGACAGATATGAAATTTAGAACCTTAAAGTACTAGCAGGCTGGTGGAAGCAAAATAACCTAGTTCAGCTTTATTAGTAAAATCAATATCCCTTTTGTCTATCGCTTAAATAGAGCTCTATATCACACCATATTAAAATAACTATTTAAAAAGCCCACTTTTACCAAGTGGCTTCTCACACAAGAAAAATGCATAGTAACAATATTTTGTTTGGGGAAAAAAAACTGTTTCTATGCAAATTTGTTATTTTTTATTGTGTGCTGATATTTGCAACATGGATTGATGCCAGTTAATTACATTTTTGTACATATACATTTTTAATATTTTAGTTTTGCTCATCTTGTGATTAATGGAGCAATTTGGTGGGGAGGAGTGAAATTTGTGTCATTCATTTATGTCATGCCTGTAGTTGTTTTACTGTTTTATTTGGTCTTCTCTTTGGGTCATGAATCTGAAGTGACTCAAAATATCAGTTTAAAAAAAAGAAAAAACAGATCATCTCAAAGAAAAATCTGCCAGTGTGTGTGTGTGTGTGTGTGTGTGTGTGTGTGTGTGTGTGTGTGTG
>NW_020665424.1:5266-11037 GCF_002925995.2 Terrapene triunguis
GTGTGTGTGTGTGTGTGTGTGTGTGTGTGTGTGTGTGTGTGTGTGTGAGAGAGAGAGAGAGCGAGAGAGAGAGATGAGATGCGTGTATTCATTTATGAAAGTTGGATACCCTTAGATGTCTGGTAAAAATCATCTGTCATCTGATGTAAATCAGCGTAATTGCATTAGAGCCATACAGATTTATACCAACTGATGATTTGTTTCACAATGTCTGAAAACCATAACAAAGGGGAGACTCATCTTGCAAAAATACTATGGGCTACTATGATTGTCCACTTACACTGGTTTTACCCTGATGTAACTCCATTAATTTCAATAGAGTTACTACTGATTTACACTATTGTAAGTGACTGGAAAAGCAGGGCCTATAATTGTATACCCTGTGCTAGAGTTTACTGCTGTTTTAGCAACCTTACCTGCACAATGGTCCACAATGATCTCCCAATAAAAGACTCTGTTCTTTACCTTAATAAAGGACATCACTGAAAATATTTATGAAAATTTTAGTAAAATTGAAATATAACATATAAACTAAAAGTCCTTCACAAGAGGTTTTCAAAAGGAGGTTAGATAGCCATCTGTCCTGGACACAGGCGCCAACTTTCCTTGGAGCGGTGGGTGCTCGTGCCCCCCCCAGCCCCACCCCAACTCTGCCCTCTCCCTGACCTTATTGGACCCTTCCCCAAATCCCCGCCCCAGCCCCGCCTCTTCCCCAAGTGTGCTGCGTTCCTCCTCCTGCCCCTCCCTCCCATAGCTTGCCGCGCGAAACACCTATTTCACGGCGCAAGTGCTGGGAGGAGGGGGGAGAAGCAGGATGAGGTGGCGTGCTCAGGGGAGAAGGCGGAGGCAGAGCAGAGGCAGAGGTGAGCTGGGGCAGGGAGCTGCCAGCCCCGGAGCACCCACGGAGTCAGCGCCTATGGTCCTGGATGGTTTAGACACATCGTGCATCTTGGCAGGGGGGTAGACTAGATGGCCCTTGCGGTCCCTTCTCACCCTGTGATTCTATGATTATCTGCATTGTCTCCCCAGTGCCTTGCTAGTCCATATGTACTGTCTGACCTCAGAAAGACCCAAGTAGTAGCATACTAAGAGTAGTTTCACCAAGGGCTTGTGAAATGCTGAGCACATGCAGCTTGCACTGACATTTCTCAGCAGCTCTCAGGGTCAAAACTGTCCCAATGAAAATGTGAAGAGGACAGACTGTACAAATGAGGAAGACATGGCTTTTTTTGTTTTGCTGGGGTGTAAAATTTTGCATTGTATTTGAACAACCCCAATCCATAGCGACATTGTAATCTTCATGTATTCAGTGTGGAATATGGGGTACAATAATGTTGTAATGGAATATTAATATCCCTAGCAGTAATGATGTCTTAATGTGGTTAATTCTGCTTGGTTATTACAAAACTTTCTAAGTGCTTATATTTTGGGGCCCTATGTATTCTGTGATTCCATGGCTGTGGTATTTGCTGAATTCCAGGCAGCACACCAGAGTTCTAGCAGAGGCTTTGATAGAGAATGTAGATGAGGCAGACTGTAGAGCAGTGTTTTTCAAACTGTGGGTCGTGACCCACTACTGGGTCATGGCTTTTAAGGCGCTGGGTCACCTTGCTCTGGTCAGCACCTCTGAGCACGGTGTTAAAAGTCCCGTCGGCAGTGCTGGCCAGCTAAGGCAGGCTAGTGCCTACCTTTTCTGACACCACGCTGCGCCCCAGAATCAGCCAGCAGCAGGTCTGGTCCTAAGCAGGAGGGCCACAGGGCTCTGCACGCTACCCTCGCCCTGAGCACCGGCCAGTGGGAACTGGGGGAGTAGTGCCTGCGGGCGAGAGTCGTGCACCTCCGCCTAGGAACCAGAGCTGCTGCAGGCTGCTTCCGGGGCGCTGCGCAGTCTGCGGTGCCAGGACAGGCGGGAAGCCTGTCTCTGCACCCGGGCTGCGCCGCAGACCGGGAGCTGCCAAAAGTAAGTCTGTGCCCCAACCCTGCACCCCAATCCCCCGCCCCAGTCCTGAACCCCCCCAAACCTGGAACCCCTTCCTGGACCCCAAACCCCTCATCCCCAGCCCCACCCCAGAGCCTGCATCCCCATCCCGGAGCCCTGACCACCTCCTGCACTCCAACCTCCTGCCCCAGCCCTGAGCCCCCCCGCACCTCAAACCCCTCATCCCCAGCCCCACCCCAGAGCCTGCACCCCCACTCCAGAGCCCTGAATCTCTCCCACACCCCGACTGCCTGCCGCAACCCTGACCTCCCCCCCAAACCTGGAACCCCTTCCTGCACCCCAAACTCCTCATTACTGGCCCCGTCCAGAACCTGACCCCCCAGCCCCACCTCAAACCCCTCATCCCCAACCCCACCCCAGAGCCTCCTAGATGAGGAGAACAGGACTGAGATGAACAGGGCCGGCTCCAGGCACCAGCGAAGGAAGCAGGTGCTTGGGGCGGCCAATGGAAAGGGGCGGCACTTCCGGGTCTTCGGTGGCAATTCTGCGTCAGGTCCCTCAGTGCCTCTCGGAGTGCTGCCGATCGCGGCTTTATTTTTGTATCTTTTTTCCTCGCTTTGCCGCTTGGGGCGGCAAAAAAGGCTGGAGCCGGCCCTGGAGATGAAGAGCCACGGGCATGGAAAAGAGAGGAGCAGGACAGGAAAACGCTGGAGGGGACAGGGCGGAAGAGTCTATGACCATTCCCCTCCAGAGCCAAGAATGAAACCCAGGATTCCTGAGAGTCTCATACTGCTTTCAACAAATATCTATGAATCCCACTGGCAAAGTTTCTCTCATTCCCCTCTAAAGCTGGTCCACATAGAGAATGATGACCTACTATTGCTATCAGTTACTCCATTAGTGCAAGTAGCAGAGGTCTGTACAGTGGATCTAATAGTTCCAACCCTGCTAATCAACCATGTTGCTTCATACTCAGCAGTGATGTTCCCGTTGCTTCATACTCAGCAATAATGATTGTAGTATTAAATTGTTTCTTTAAAATTGTTTAAAACTTATACCTGTATTAAATTGCTTGTTTAAAATGTATATAATGCCTTTTGTCTGGCAAAAAAAATCCCTGGAACCTAACCCCCCCATTTACATTAATTCTTATGGGGAAATTGGATTCGCTTAACATCGTTTTGCTTAAAGTCACATTTTTCAGGAACATAACTACAACGTTAAGTGAGGAGTTACTGTACTAATGGATAACTGCAGCTGCTGATCAGACTGCAAGAGTCTTAAAGGAGTTGAATAAATGTTAATATTTTAGAAATAAGAGATTATTACAGTTTGTTCTTAATCAGATAGTAGGAGACTTTGCAGAGATAAGAATTAAAGTAATAATGATGGAAAAAATCAACTGGTGCTCAGGGGTGAAAGTAACTTAAGGGACTTACCAGTAGGCAGGGCCGGGGTCCTGAGCAAGGGGGTGTGGGGGCGCTCAACCGGAAGGGGCATGGCCTCAGGCAGAAGGGGTGGGGCCTTTAAATCCCTGGGCCCTTTAAATCACTGCCACTACCCCACGGCTCCGGCTGCGGTAGCGGCGGCTGGGAGCCCAGGGCCCTTTAAATAGCCACCGGAGTCCTGGGGCTCCCGGCCACCACCGCTATCCTGGGCTCCATCGGCGATTTAAAGGGCACGGAGCTCTGGCTGCGGTAGCAGTGGCCTGGAGCCCCAGGCCCTTTAAATCACCGCCGGGGCCCCATGGAAGCAGTAGCTGCAGTGGCAGCCAGGAGCCCCGGGGCTCTGGCGGTGATTTAAAGGGCCCGGGGCTTCCAGCCGCCGTTGCTACCCCATGGCTCAGGCAGCGGGGCTCTGGCACTGATTTAAAGGGCCAGAGGCTCTGGCTGCTGCCAGAAGCCCAGGGCTCTTTTAAATTGCCAGCCTGGGGAAGCTGCCCCCTGCCGGTATGGTCGGCTGAGTACCGGCTCTTGCTGGTACGCCATACTGGACCATACCGGCTTACTTTCACCTCTACTGGTGCTGCAGAAATCTCTGTGCTGCCATCTAGGAGACCATGACTGTGTCCCCAGGATTCACATTTATTGGGAGCGTAGTGGAGGTATTGAATATGTGCTTCACAGTGAGTAAATTGAGGAATGGAAGGCTTAACTACCTCTAGGTCTCACACGTGGTTTAATCTAGAAGTTTTCAAGTGGGAAGAGAATGTTGAACTCTCTAGGAAAACATGGTGAGCCTTCTAATAATTCAGTAATTAGAGTAAAGTAAATTGGATGGCAGAGCAAGTGCAGGTCACAAGATACTTCCTCAAATTTGGCCTATCTGACCTCTTGTCCATCAGGGCCAAATTTGAGTGGGATTGTGACCCTGCCTCACAATCTCTCATTGGCTGACACTGACAGCACTAATACAGGTAAAAGGTGTTTTTATAATACCATTTGATCTGCATTTTGAGAATTTTTCTCCATATCTCCTAAACAAACACATTAGAGATGCTAGGTGGCAATATGTTTCTCGCTATTGTTTAAAAAGAAGGGAGGTTAAGGTGGGCATGATTCAAAAAGGTTGAAAACCCCTGATTCAATCAGAACACCAAGTGCTTGTTGTTTGGGTACAGATAAATGATGCTTGTTGCAAATAATGCTATAGTTGCACCTATGACATATTGAGTCTGAAAGAGAGAGAGCTTTTTCCATAGTTCACAAAATAATTCCTAGAACTTCTTTTAGAAAAACATCCAATCTTGATTTTAAAATTGTCAGTGATGAAGAATCTACCACAAACCTTGGTAAATTGTTCCAACGGTTAATTACTCTCACTATTTAAAAATGTATGCCTTATTTCCGATCTGAATTTGTCTAGCATCAACTTCCAGCCATTGGGTCATGTTATACTTTTATCTCTGCTAGATTGAAGATCTTGTTATTAAAATATTTGTTCTTCGATACTTACTGACTGTAATTGTCACCCCTTTACCTTCTCTTTGTTATGCTAAATAAACTGAACTCCTTGAGTGTGTCACTGTAAGGCATGTTTCCTAAACCTTTAAACATTCTCATGGCTCTTCTCTGAACCCTCTTCAATTTATCAACATCCTTCTTAAATTGTGGCCATCAGAACTGGACATAGTTATATTAGCAGCATTTGCAGTGTGAAATACAGAAGTAAAATATTCTCTCTATTCCTACTCAAGATTCTCGTTTATGCATCCAAGGATCGCATTAGTACTTTTGGCCATCAGTTCAGCTGATTAGCCACCAGAACCCCCAAATCTTTTTCAGCCATTGCTTTCCAGGACAGAGTCCCTCATCTTGTAAGTATGGCCTGCATTCTTTGTTCTTAGATGGATACATTTACATTTAGCCACATCAGAACCCATTATTTCCTTGCATCCAGTTTACCAAGAGATCCATATCACTCTGAATCATTGACAGGTCTTTTTAATTATTTACCACTCCCCATCCATCTGCAAATGTTATCAGTGATAATTTCCATGTTTGATTGTAGGGTAATGAGGTCATTTTTAAAACCATATGGCATTCTTCCTTAGATGTGGGATTGTGGCTTTTTGGCCTTCCAGTAAAGTGTTTTTAAACAATTCCCAAATATCATTTATGTTTTTCTGATTAAATTCTTCCTTTCTTCCTTCCTTTCTTCCAGCTGATTTGTCTCATCATTATTTTAAGCTTTGTGAAACTGGCCCTTTTAAAATTCCAAGTGTGTGTGTGTGTGTGTGTGTGTGTATGTATGTATGTATGTATGTACATACATATATATATATATCACTGGCCTGGACTTTATTCTGTTATCACATTAAAATGTGATCAAA
>NW_020665425.1:0-8824 GCF_002925995.2 Terrapene triunguis
ATAAACAGTCAACCTGTGGAACTCATTGCCAAAGGATATTGCGAAGGCCAAAAGTATAACTTGGTAAAAAAAAAAAAGAATTAGATGAGTTCATGGAGGATATGTCCATCAATTTTCTATTAGCCAAGTTGGTCAGGGATGTAACCCCATTCTCTGAGTGTCCCTAAACCACTGACTGCTAGAAGCTGGGACTGGACAACAGGGCATGGATCACTCGATAAATTGCCATGTTCTGTTGACTTCCTCTGAAGCATCTGGCACAAGCCACTATTGGAAGACAGGATACTGGGCTAGATGGATTTTTGGTCTGAACAAGTAGGACCATTTTTACATTCTTATTAAAACTAAGTGTCTTCTCCAGAGAATGTCCTACTCCTAACCTATACCAAGCCCCCCCACCCACACACACACACACACACTCCAAAAATAGAAATTACTGCTAACATTCACCAACTGATCTCAGTTGTCTCAGTCTTGCCTTGAGAAATAGTGAGAAAGCGAGCTGTTTGATTCAAGTAGTAGGTGGGCTGCTAATCATGGCCCCTATGCTGCGACTGACTCTGTGTGAGCAGACTGCTGCATCCCGGCAGAAGTCAATGGGACGTTATAGAGAGACCCACCCCTAGATAAGGGGGGGCAGAATCTGGTCCCTTGAAATGGAAAGGATAAAAATATATAAAAAGGAATAAAAATTTGGATCAATTCACCTGATTTTTAAATATGGATCTTAAATATGGTGAGATCATTCTGACCTGTGGTTTTGTCTTTCTGTTTTCTTAGTCTGTTTATCTACATACTTATTAATTTGTCTACCTAATCTCTCTACCTACCTTTGGAATACAGCATCTAAGGAGATCCAATATTTTTTATCCAGAGCAGTGAAACTCCTCAAGATGTGTAGTAGGAATTGAGCAAAGAGCCGTTCCTTAGCTGACTCCAAGACTGAGATCTGATTCTTGAGAGCTGTTTAAAAGAGTTGGCTTGTTCCCCCTGGGACAAGATCCCTGAAGTTCACTCTCTGTAACAAGCTACCAGTAACACTGTGCTGGTTCAACCCTTAAGCACCGCTCTACTATGTGTAAGAATGAGAGCAATGATACTTGGATTATCAAAAGAGCCGAATGGCTTTAGGAATCTATAGCAGTGCGGGACTCACTCCTGCGGTGCCTCCTGCTGGTCGTCTCAGGGAATTAGCATTTCCAGCCTCCAGAGCACCCTCTGCAGGTCAGTGTTCCACTGCTGCTGGACCCTTCCAGGACCCGGTGCCCCTTGTCTTTAGGGTGCTTCCCCCTGGCAATACCCCTGCAGTCTCAGGGTCTCCCACCCAGGGGAACCCACAACCCTGTATCCCCACTTTCCCTCAGTCGTGGGCTATGGCCAGTCACCATCTAGCCCCCGCTCACTGGGGCAGACTGCAGTGTAAAAGCCACTCATCACAGGCAAGGGTTTTTTTGACCTGCTGCCTTTCCCTACAACCCAGTACCTCCAGGGGTCTTGTACAAGGCCCTGCAGCCTGGGGAGTTGCTGGCCCGGAGCTCCCCAGCTCCTCTGGCCTTTCCCCAGCCCTGCTTCACTCCAATACCCTTTAGCACTCAGGCAGCTAGGTCCATCTCCCTCCTCAGCTAGAGGGAGCCTGCTTGCTCCTGGCCCACTGCCCTCTTATAAGGGCCAGCTGGGCACTTATTAAGCCAGCTACAGCTGTGGCTGCTTTCTCAAACAGCCCAGCTTTCAGAGCTACAGCCCTCTCCAGGGCTGCTTTTACCACTGCAGCCCTCCCCAGGGCGGCTTGTACCCTTCTAGGGCCAGAGCGTGGTGATCACCCTGCTACAGTATCCAAACTCAGTGACAGTCAATTAAAAAAACACATATTTAAGTTCGGATTCTTAAAGCAGCCAAAGGAGTTAGACACCCAAATAGCAAATATTGTTGTCACCCATATAATCCTTTAAAGATCCTAGTTAAAATGTGTAATTACCACAGAAAGGCAGAAAATGACAAAACATGGGAAATGGCCAGCCATCCTTGAACATCACCAATAGACGAACACACAGGTTAAGGAATGAGAAATGAGCAAATAGACTGTATAAAATGGCAGGAAATAATAAGAGATGAGACAAAGGAGATGTATTGTATAGAGCTGGACAAAATTTTGAGGTAAATAGTTTATTTACCAAAAAAAAAAAAAAAAGCAATTTTGGTTGACGATTTGCAAATGTGAAACATATTTGCCAAATATTTTAATCGGGGGTGGGAGTGGGGGTGGGGAGGGAAGGCTAAACTGACAAACTCAGCATGTGGAACCCTAGCATCCCCCCGTACCTCCAACCTAGTGGTTAGGGCACTCAGCCACGGAATATCCTCGTTCAGTTCCCTCTCTGTCTGATTTGGGGCAGAGGTTTGAAGCTAGGTCTCCCATCTCTGAGGAAAGTGCTTTAATCTCTGGGGTGTAAGGTAGTTAGGGCGGGGCTTCCTCAGGCTCTCCTCTTGAAGCTGTTCACATTGCATATATATCAGCGGCACATCATCAGCAGCAGATACACATCACTATAATGCAGCCATGGTGGGACATAGAATAGATTTCCATCTTGGATTGTCCATTGCAACTCTTCTTGCTTCCATAAGAATCAGTATGGGAGGATTTAGGTTTCTTACATTCCTCATAATTGCATCTTCCAATCTCATTCATTGTCGGTCTCATACTCAACACTCTTTGACCTCATATTTATAAACCTTCATTAAAAGTATACCTTCTTATGCACATTAGACAGGACCCCACCATTGCAGTCATCTTCCTCTCAACTGGTGCAAGACTTCAACTTGCTGGGTTTATCTAAGTAGCTCCTCATTTGTGACAAAATCAAACCAAGGGATGTTAAGAATGCTCTTAACTTTTGACCCTGAAAACTGTCTAGTTTCCTCTCCTCAGCTATTTTTAATGAATATGTTTCTGCTCCGTATAAAAGAGTTATCGTCACTAGCATGCTGAACACTCTTCTCTTAGTTGTCACATAGACTGCCTGCCACCCAAACAGAGGCCTTTGAAGATGCCGATATGCCATTGATGCAAGACCAATCAGACATGTGACTTCTTCTCATATAGGACCTCCTGCTGTCAACTGACTACCCAGATAGATATTCACCCATTCAATGTCATTGCCATCTACATGCACCAGGTCATTCATTTCCATTTTTTAGGAGGCATGCATGGCTTTGGTTTTATCATCATGGATTCATAGATTCATAGATTCCGCAGGTATTTTCCTCAGCTCTTACAGCAGTAGCCGTAGCTGGTCAATAGTCTCTCTAAGTAAGGAAATATCATCCACATATTGAAGATCCACTAAAGATGAATATTTAAATAGTACACCTCGTACTTCGGCTTCAATAAGCCTTGTCACTGGATAGTCAATCAGAACACTAAATAACATAAGTGAGAGATCACATCCCTGGTGTATCCCTCATTCTACTGAAAACCACTCTGTAATAAAACCATTTACCCTTATACAAACACATGTACTATGGTACAGTTCTTCTATGAGACATCCTAAGCCCTCAGTCATCCCACACACAAGTTGAAGTATCCACAGAGCTGATTGATAGACTGAGTCAAAAACAGCTGCAAAGTCTATAAACATGATGTTAATCTCCTTTTGTCACCCTAGCCATTTTTAAGTAACATTCCATCTATCTATTTAAAGTGTGACACATGGGATTTCTCTTTAGTAATTCTCAATATTGTTTCTGGATCCGTCACTACTCTTGTGCTTTTGTACCATATAATGGAATGGATATTTCACCCATGGGGTCTGTCAGGGTTGTAGAGCCTAACTCCCTAGGGGAAGAGGGAGGAGGCCCTTTCCAATACTTGCCTAACAACTTACACCTAGGGTGTATCTACACTATGAACTAGGGGCGTCATTCCCAGTTCACATAGACATACACGTGCTAGGTATAATTGAGCTAGCTCACTTAAAATAATAGTGTAGCTGCTGCAGTATGGGTAGTGGTGTGTGGTGGTATGGCTAGCTTTGTGAAATACATTCCCACAGGGTTCATGTGGGATTATTACTCTGTAAAATGAGCCCATGCCACTGCTCACAGCTGCCCATGCTATTACTGCTCATTTTGGAATGCTAGATCGATGAACTGGGAAACACACCTCTAGCTCATAGTGTATATGTAGCCTTAAGTGTCATTAACAAACAGTGCCTTAAAGGCTGAGGCCTGCTGCCCTTGCAGAACACTGAGACCAGTTTGAACAGGCTTGGTCATACTGGGGGAACCACACTGAGAGTTATATGGACAAACAGGAGAATCTGGGCAGGCCAAGAGAATGAAAATCAGACAGGTTGTGTTCCTGTAATTTAAGAGCCAAGCTAAATTAATTTAGCTTCAGTGAAGTATGAGATTAGATGAGATTAAGTACACCTCTACCCCTATATAACGCTGTCCTCGGGAGCCAAAAAATCTTACCGCATTATAAGTGAAACCGCATTATATCGAACTTGCTTTGATCTGCCGGAGTGCGCAGCCCTGCCCCACCGGAGCACTGCTTTACTGCGTTATATCCGAATTCGTGTTATATTGGGTTCGCTTTATATCGGGGTAGAGGTGTATGTGTGCAGGGTTCTGACAGGAGCTGTCCTTCAACCCCTACCCAGGGGTTTTCCTGTGGTCTCAAGTTCCTCATATCTCACCTCAGACCAAGAACATCTCCTGCCTCTGTCAGTCATTGATTTCTCAGATTGGCTCTTTAAAGAGACCTTGACTAGGTAATAAGCCAGATAATGGGTATCCGCTCAAAGTGTAGCTTCAAAAGAATAGATTTTAGGTGGGTCATTTGCATAATCTTCACCCACAACAATTTCCTTGAAAATCCACTTCACAAGTATTATCCTAAAAAGTCCTTTGAAGTCCCCAATATCTCCCAGCAATTGCATTATTCATGTCTTCCTTCTAAAGAAGCACCATGCAATCCTACAGAAGTACATAAACATTTGTATTTTTAATACAGTGAAGTCCAAGGATGTGAAACTTAATTCAATAAGGTTAGTTCAGGATGTTACAGGATGTTGTCATATCTGCAATATAGTGTTTTGCACTCTTGCTCTCTATATTGCACTCTTGTAATATAGTGTCTGAACTTCTTGCTGGACTTACTTAACTCAAATCTTACTCTAGCCTTACTCCCATCTATATGGGGTTGGTTCTTCACATTCTTCTTATCCATTCCAGTCTGTCTTGAATGCTATTCCTTAGAAACTCTGCAGCTAATCATATCACCCATCCCTCTAGTTCTGGGCCTGTTAACCCTTCTCTTTCCCTCCACTTCTAAGTTTAACTCCCTGTTTCCTATATATTCTTCTGATATTCTTTTCACATGGCCAAACCATCTATGCTTCGATTCCCTCAGCTTTTCCATAATCGGTACCACCTTCACATTTCCCCTAGTTCATTCATTCCAAACATGGTCCATCCACAGAACTGCAAGTATCCATCTTTACATTTTCATTTCCATTGTATTCAAGATCTGCTCTGGTCTCTTTCTCAGTGCCTAGAATTCAGAGCCCTATGAAAGTGCAGGCCTAATTAACATCTTGCAGATCTCACTTTTCAGTGTGGTAGGTTTAGTGAAAATACAAATGCTCATATAAATAGACATATAATGCCCAATCCAGCAAGAACTTTACTTCTGTGAATATGTTGTACACATGAATAATTTTATTGAAATTACATGTGAGTACGGACTCCTAGCACGAATGTGAATCTGTCTTCAGTATGTGGGTCGAGCGTAATGTTGATTAGATTCAGTCTTGCAGTTGGTCTATAAGTGGAAGTCTTCTAAGCCTCAGTTGGAGTTCTGAATGCAGACAGGCTGTAGGGGTATGTCCATTTAGTCTAAACATTCAAGTGCATGAAGTATCATGTCTATAGAGAAGAAGAGATTCACAAAAACATAATAGGGAAATGAAAAAGCCCACTTAGTGGAGACCTCCTCCCTTTCTTCCTGTAGGATTTTCATAAGGGAGGGTGATGGTTTTGTCAACCACTGTTGGGAGTGTTTTCTATGCATGTGCTGATGGCATAAAGAAGACACATAATTAGACAGTGGAACTTCTTGCCACAGAGAGACTGGAGATGATGTGAATGTAGGAGAGCAGGGTGAGGAGGAAGGCACTTGATCCTAATATCACAACAGAAGTAAGAAGTACTACTTGATTGGTGAGGGTGTCAGTGCAGGACAGTTGTAACAGAGGAGGGAGTTCACAGCTGAAATGGCTGATTTGATTGGGACCACAGAAATGCAACTTGAAGGTAAAAACAGTGTTAAGCCGGGCATGGAAGAAACTTATTGCCCATGGACAACTCAACAGCTGAACACAGATCCCTTTGCTCATTCTCTCCATGTAACGCAATGGGTCACATATGGCAATGTAGTGGTCATGAGCCATGGCTGAAAGAATGAGAATTTCAGCACCAGCTGAGAGGAGGATGAAGAAGATCTGAGCAATGCAGCCATTGACAGAAATAGTTTTGTGTGCTGCTAGGAAGTTCCTCAGCACATTAGGCACCGTGACCGAGGATAAATGGAAGGGTAAGAAGTAAATAGGGGTGTGAAGGTGAGAATCATCTCTTATCACCACCATGATCACTATGTTACCACCCAGAGTCATTAGGTAAATAACTAAAAACACCAAGAAGAGGAAAATCTGCAACTGTGGGTCACTGGAAAGTCCCAGGAGAATAAATTCGGTCACTGTGGTTTGATTTTCCATTGATATTTTTTCAGCAAGAGTGTGACCTGTAAGACAAATAAATAAAATTAAGTCAAAATTAACTCATATCATAAAAATGAATTGAAATGGCATGTAGCGATCATCTCTTCAGTAGGATGATTATAAAGAGAGCCCTGTTCTATCCTGTTAAATAATAAGCTGGTTGGAATTTGTGTGTTCTATAGAGACAAAATGGGCCAGATACACATTGGGACTTAGGCCCCTAACTGCCACTTTAAGCACCTAAATCGCAGAATTGGGCCCCACAGGTATTCACAGAATCTCCACCCAGCTGGGACTATGGGACAGTCTGATGCGGGCCTCACTTATCATCTCCAGAGATAATTTTCAGCCAAAGAGTGAAAAGGACTCATAGTGCAAACCAAGAAGTGATCTAAAGTTGGATTTTGGCAAAACCAGAAGAGGCTGGAGGACATGAATGCTCCAAAACTTTAAGGTGAGAAACGACAACACCGAGAAAGAAAGGACTGAGCATAGACTCACTGGACAACTGAGAGCTTAATAGCAAAGAGGAGTCATTTACGCAAATGGAGACAGAAAGCCTGAAAAGGGAGATTAGTCATGTTGACCCACATGCAAACATTTTGGTAGAACCAATGACACAGGATCAACAGTAGTGTGGCACGCTGCCGGGGTGATCAAGTGGAATCACGGGGATAAGTAAAAATGTGACATCCAAACAAGACAGCTGCTAGTGATGCAACAAGTTTTGAATAGCAATTAAGACACGGACACGATGTCCTACAGTGTGATAGAGGAAAAGGTCTGTTATCTGTGGAGGAGGAAGTTGATAATCAAGAATACAACATCAAAACATATTAAAAATGAGAGACAAAAAGATCATTAGTTGGTGATAAATAGCAATGACAGAGAGTGCATCCCAACCCAAGAAATCATGAAATATAGTAGAAAGGAAATCCCCACAGAAAGACTCCAAAGTTTTACACAGAAATGAGTGCATGGACAGTGGTGGAGAGAGATCAAACCCATTAGGGATAGAAGATGCATAAACTAATAGCTTCTAGAAGGATACCAGAAAAGAGACAGAGAGCCTCAATATGAATGCACAAGAGGAGTCCTTAAGGGTTATTTGCATAGAAATAAGATCAAGCAACAAAAGTGCTCCCTGAACTGCGTAATGTGTTCTGAAAAGGAAGAGACTGTGGAGCGCCTGCTGAGCCTGGCTAGGGGAGAACAGACACATGAGGCCACCAAGTTCCTGCACTGGAGCCTCTGTGGAAGTACAAATTTAAACGAATTGCGTGTTATTACAGCCATCAAATCAAAAGCACTGTAGACCAGGGGTCGGCAACCTATGGCACGCATGCCAAAGGTGGCACGCGAGCCAATTTTGCCTGGCACGCGGCTGCCAGCTGGGGTCCTGGCCCCCGGGCCCGCTCAGCAAGCTGCCGGCTGAGTGAATGGAACCCCAGGCCGGCAGGAGGCTGGGCAGGGCCAGCGGCCGGGACCCCAGACCAGCAGCAGGCATGTCCCCCCGGCTTCTCCCTCACCGCCGGCGAGCAGGGCCCTGAGCCTGCTGCGGGATGGGCAGCGGTGGCGGCTCACACTCCCGGGAGCCGCAGAGCCCGAGTGCGGTGAGGGGGGAGCTGGGGGGCACACGGGGACCACCGCCCGCATGCATCCACTGCAGGAGCCCCCCGGGGGGGGGCACCGGGCCACAGCCCGGGCAGGCGCGCCCCCCGGCTCCCCCCTCACCACGCTCGAGTTCTGTGGCTCCTGGGAGTGTGAGCCGCCACCACTGCTGCCCCTCCTGGAGCTCCCCCCCTCCCACTGCCTCAGCACTCTGCGGGGGAGGGACTGTGAGCGCGGCAGCCCGGCAGCATGTTTTGCCTCCACGTGGAGCTAGCGTCTGACCGGCATGGGCATGGTAAGGGGAGTCCCGGGGGGCAGTCAGGGAGGAGGGGGAGGGTTGGATGGGTCGGGAGTTCTGGGGATCCTGTCAGGGGGCGGGGAGTGGTTGGATGGGGTGTGGGAGTCCCGGGGGTCTGTCTGGGGGTGGGGGTGTG
>NW_020665425.1:8834-11328 GCF_002925995.2 Terrapene triunguis
CCCCCCTGCACCTCACCGGCTCCTCCATGGCTGGGGCTCGCTGCTGCCGCAAGCAGGACGCTCTGGCTCTCCCATGCCTCCAGAAGGCGGCTCCTCCCTGCTGAGCTGCTGAAGCTGCCCAAGCCTGGCAAAGCCAGTGATTGGACTCAGGGCGGGGACCACTGGGGTGGAGTGGGGAGGGCTCGTGGGGGGGCTGTGCACCCTCCAGGGGAGTTCAGGGGGCGGGGAGGGGGGAACCTCATCTGGGGAGCAGCCCCTGGGCACGGCTGACCCCTGGGCAGGCTGACCCCTGGGGTCTATAAAGGCTCATTGGGATTTGCCCCTCAATGGACCGTTGTGCAAGGGGGGGGGTGCAAGGTGGAAGTTTCACCTAGGGAGCAAAATATCCTTGCATCAGCCCAGCCCCAGGGGGTGCGTGCACCCCAGGTTAAGAACCACTGCACTAAACTGATAAGATCTGCATTTTAATTTAATTTTAAATGAAGCTTCTTAAACATTTTTAAAAACTTGTTTACTTTACATACAACAATAGTTTATAGACTTATAGAGAGAGACCTTCTAAAAACATTAAAATGCATTACCGGCACGCAAAACCTTAAATTAGAGTGAATAAATGAAGACTCGGCACAACACTTCTGAAAGGTTGCCGACCTCTGCTCTAGAGAATGAAGGGGCTAAGATTTTATGGGATCTGGCAATTGTCACAGACTGAGCAGTGCAGAAAAACAGGCCAAATGTTAATAGATAGTCTCATACCAGCAGACAGTGTCATAAAAAATAAACAAGAAGACAAGATAGCAAAGTATAAAGAACACTTCCACAAAGCAGATCGATTATGGAAAAATAGAACACAGATGATCCCAGCGATTATTGGAATACTTAGAGTGATCCCTAAGGGTGTGATAAGGCAGATGAAGAACACGTGAGGAGTGCAAGACATCATGGTCAGTGACTTCAAGCAGGCACAGCTCTCAGACACTGAAAGAACGTTAAGGAAAGTCAAAGAAAAGAGCATTTGAGCATCTAAAATGTAGGAATTGTGCAGAGGGTTAGGGTTAGGGTTAAAACTCCTGACTACCCAAACCTACAGAGTCAGTGCAGG
This sequence comes from Terrapene triunguis, assembly GCF_002925995.2. Classification (NCBI taxonomy): domain Eukaryota; kingdom Metazoa; phylum Chordata; order Testudines; family Emydidae; genus Terrapene; species Terrapene triunguis. The sequence goes on from NW_020665425.1 coordinate 9,937, forward strand.
GCAGGATTCATTGGTGACTCATGGGGATAAATTTTATACAATAACATTCCCCTTTTTATGCATAAAGATCTTGTCTATTGTGAAAGCAATTTGTTTTAAAAAATCCCCCTTATGTAATACTAAGGGACAGTAATAATGATCATAATAAATTAATGTGCCCAGAAACACTCTCTAGGCACGCTGACATGATTTTTAAAAGGGGGGTCTAATTGTAAGTTAAAGGGAGTTTTGTTCCTAAATCACTTAAACTCCTCTGAAAATTCAACCCAATGGGACTTTTGACTCAGGATCCTGCACATTTGAATATCAGGCTGTTCCTACATAGAGAATCTCTCCTGCCCTCATGGAATTGACAATGATTTGTAGTGGAAATGGGAAGGAAGCAAATGTTCTGTCCAAAGTCAAATCTATGTTTATCTCATATGTATCGCAGAAAGAAAATACATCTTTTTCCAATTATCAGCTAATCAGACAAATGCACAAGCAAAGAGATCTACCTTGCCTGAATGGTAACAGAGGCACTGTGCACAGTAAAACCAACAGCTAAGTGACTTCTCTAGAGAATGCCCTGCCCCTAATCTAGTCACCCCCCAACACACAGACTCCAAAAGTAGAAACGACTGTTAGCCTGCACCAGCTGATCTCAGTTTTATCAGTGCTGCCTCGAGAAACAGAGAGAGAGATGGCTGGATTGCCAGCCCTGACCACTATGCTGCTACTGACTCTCTTTGAGCAGACTGGTGCATTCTGACAGAAATCAAAGGGACTCTGCAGAGAGACCCACCCCTAGATAAGGGGGGGGAGGGGCGGGGCAGAACTTGGTCTTTTGAAATTAAAAGGAAAATAAAAGATTGTAATGAATAAAAACATGAATCAACTCACCTGCCTTTTTAATGTGGTTCATAAATATGCTGAGATCATTCTGACCTGTGATTTTCTCTATCTACTAGCTTATTGATTTGTCTGTCTAATCTCTCTCTCTGCCTCGGGAACCAGCATCTAGGACATCACATATTTTTTTTACCAGGAGCAGTGAGACCCTTCAAGGTGTGTAGGGTTATCAGTGGGAGTGGAATAAAGACCCTTTCCTTAGCAAACTACAAGATTAAGAGCTGATTTCTTGAGAACTGTTTAAATGCTGTCTTGTTCCCCCTGGAACAAGATCCCTGAAGTTCATTCTCTGTGACAAGCTACTAATAGCACTGTGCTGGGTTAGCCCTTAAGCAACGGTGCATGGTTCATAAGAATGAGGGTACTGAGGCTTAGATTATGAAAAGAGCTCCAGAGATTTAGGGTTCCACTCTCAGGGACAGTCAATTAATAAGGCATGTATTTAGGCTCAAATTCTCCAAAGTAGGCTAAGGAGTTAGACATCCAAATAGCAAATCATTT
>NW_020665426.1:0-2964 GCF_002925995.2 Terrapene triunguis
CCATACTGTCCCCTGCTGGAGGGAATGAGACTTTGCCTGCCATGTGTCCGTCTGTCTGCTGCCCCTGCTGGAGGGAATGAGACATGCTCAGTGTGGGTGTGTGACTTCCAGTTGCTCAGACAGGGATGGGATTTTTTGTGGGGATGAATGTGTATGATTCTATGTGTGCATGCTAACCCCCCACCCAGAGGTGGATACATCTTAGCACTAGGTGAGGGATTTCTGTATAAACAGCCCCTATGCCCTACCTCACAGGGGCTGCATCTCAGCACTGGGTGAAGGACCTCAATAAAAACAGCCCCTGCACCCAGGTCCAGAAATGGGTGTATCTCAGCACCGGGCAAGACACCCCTGTATAAACAGTCGCTGCGCCCGACCACATAAGTGGTCGTATCTCAGTGTCCAGTGAGCAATCCCTGGATAAGCAGTTACCTCACCCCAGAGGTGGCTGCATCTCAGCACCAGGTGAGGGATCCCTGCATAAGCAGACACCATGCCCCACTCCAGGATCAGCTGCATCTTTTCCTATGACATGGCAGACTTTACCAATAATCCCTCGTCTCCTTTCTCATCTCCCTCTCATTCCAAATGGAGTCTCAGAATCGGTCTATGGAACAGGACTTCATCCTGGCTGCTTTCCCTGGGAGCCGGCATGGTCACCTCGTCCTCTCTGCCTTCTTCACAGCCCTCTATGCACTTGTCCTGGCTGGGAACCTCACCATGCATCAGGACACCATCTTGCCCAGCTCCCCATGTACACCCTGCTGGGGAACGTCTCCTGGCCAGATACCTGCCACACCACATCCATGGTGCCACAGATGCTCTCCAACCTAGTGTGCCCCCATGGCACCATTCATAGATTCATAGATTCTAAGGCCAGAAGGGACCAGTGTGACCATCTCATCGGACCTCCTGCATAACACAGGCCATGGGATTTCCCCAAAATAATTTATAGAGCAGATCTCCCTCCATGCCTGCTTCCTCCAGTTCTACTTCTTCTTCTCACTGGGCCTTGGATAGGTACCTGGCCATCTTCCACCCCCCAGCACTACCCCATCCTCGGGTGCCACTGACTCTGCTGAGCCCTGGTGGGCTCCTGCTGGGTCTCTGGCTTCCTGTTGTACCTCCTGCCTGTGGTCCTGGTCTCCAGGTCATCCTGCTGGGAGTCAAAGGTAATCAGTCACTTTCTGTGTGACCCAGAGCTACTGCTCGCTTGGCCTGTCCTGTGGTGGGACATGCCCAGATCTTGGGCTTCGATCTCATCTTCGTCATGGTCCTGGGCACCTTCCTCTTCTCTGTGTCCTCCTACAGGCTGGGGGTGGCTGCTCTGCTGAGGACACGTGGCCAAGAGGGGTGGCTCAAGGGGTTCTCCCTCCATGTTTCCCCATGATCGCCATCTTCACCAAAAGAGCATTGTGTGGTCTTTGCTGGCAACTAAAAACTCACTGGTTGTCATGGCTGTTGTGGGGTGTATGTATGGAAAATATATTAAGAGTTGTGTAGCATGTAGAACATTGTGTTCCAAAGCTGCTGGAGGTGAAACCGGTCACCTGGGGTGGGGGGATTCTCAGAGCTAACTCAGCCATGAATGAGAACAATTGACAGCTTTCCACCCAGCCCAGCCAAGTGGTTACAGTCTAGACAAGGTGCAGGATTAGGCCTTTACAAAGCACAAAAGAGTCCAAGTAAAAGACCTTGACTATGGGGACCATTGGGCCGAACTGAAGTTAATGAAGCGCCCTGGTGATGAAAAGAGAGAAAAGGTCTGGAACTATGTAACAGAAGAAAGATGGGCAGAAGACGCTATCCATTAGGTAGGAGACACTCTGCCAGAGTGAGCATCTCATGGTAAGTGGATCCCAGCTCTCTCAGCTGGACAAGTGCTGCACGGACCGACCACTGGGTGAGAAATTAGACAGGAGAGGAACTCGTTAGTCAGTAGGATCCCTAGATGCAGTTTTATATTTGTGTTTTATCTGTAACCATGATTCCAATCCTTATACTGGCTTCTGTTTGAGTCTTTATCTTAAGCTTTGTCCAACAAACATCTCTTTGGTTTTACTATAGACACGACTAAGCCGTGTGCTAAGGAGAGTGTTGAACTGAAGTGAAGCTAGTGAACGGTGGTCGCTGCTTCCAGGGAGGCAGCGAATCTGTGTGCACTGCGGATGTGGAGAGGTCAAGGGACTGGGCGCTCGAGTATAGCGCAGTGAGATGTGCAAACAGGTTGGATGAACCTGTGCCCTGGGGCAGAGCAGGACTCTGGGGGTAACAATCTCCAGAGATATAGGCCCAGGTTCTATCTGCCCTGCCCCAAGGACTCACTTAGGGAGCCTAAGGACTAGGGGTGCAAATTGCCAGCCTGCAATGGGGAAGCGCAGGGCTCCCAGAGTGGGGCGCTTGTATTGCCAGCAGCTGGTAGGCTGGGGTGAATTTCCCCAACTGGGCACAGACAAGGGTCCCTGGTGCTGTAAGCAGTCTGTAGCGATTCACCCTGTGTCCCTTAGGTAACCCCCGACAAGGTCACAGCAGCTGATTTAGGTGAAAATGGGAAACCTGGAAAATCACCATTTGGTTGCTCTGGTTATCGGGGTGAGGCAGTGAGTTCAGGATTAGGGTTAGGGTAAGGGTTGGACTTCAAGTTAGTGGGCCCTTCATCCCACTCTGTGCAGCCCCTCCAGCCAGCCCCCTCACTCCTCTCCTCCAACCAGCCTGGCTTCTCACCCCCACTCCATCCAGCCTCCCAGATTGGCCCTTACCCTCCTCCATCCAGCCCCGAGCCAGGCCCTCACCCCACAACTTTCAGAGTAGCAGCCGTGTTAGTCTGTATCCGCAAAAAGAACAGGAGTACTTGTGGCACCTTAGAGACTAACAAATTTATTAGAGCATAAGCTTTCGTGGGCTACAACCCACTTCTGTGTCCCTCACTACAACTTCATCCAGCCCTCCCAGCCGGGCCTCTCA
>NW_020665426.1:3064-4383 GCF_002925995.2 Terrapene triunguis
CCCCCCCAAAGCCAGGTCCCTCACCCCCTTCTTCCAGGCCCCCCAAAGCCAGGCCCCTCAGCCCCACTTCTTCCAGCCCTCCCCCAAAGCCAGGCCCCTCACCCCCATTCAAGTCAAAACCCTGTTGATTTTGGCGAAAACTGGAAAAGCCTGATTTTAGTGGCGAGTTTTTCCAGTTTTCCCATTTTGACCCCCTGTCACGCTGCCTAGTATGGGACGCAGCTAAGAGAGCCAACCTCAGGCCAGAATACAGGGCATGTACCCCAGACTGGTGGTATATTCTATTTGATTTCACCAAGTCAGCAATAAAAGTGTACTCTTGGTTCACTACATTAGATTTACCATAGAGTCACAAGTAGTCCCCTTAGGCTTTCTAGTCCCAGTTTATCACCCAGGCAAACCAGACTTTGTGATAAAAGGTTATTAAAACCAAAAACCACATACACTAGGTTCTTCCAATCCCAAAGGATCGGCCACTTACCCACAGGTCATAGGATGCTCAGGATCTCACCAAAAAACAACGCTGATAGCCAAACTTTAGTAAACTAACCAAAAGATTTATTAAGTAAGAAAAAGAAATGAGAGTTATTAAATGTTAAAGCAGCTAAGCTACATTACTGATGAATCAGAATATATGAGTCGAGTTGTTAGCAGAGGTATAATGTCTGCTAATCCTCTATCAGTCTCTTACAGTCCTTTCATGAATCTTTCAGGGCGTCTCAAGGTAGTTCTTGAGAATCTCAGTCCAATGGCTAACACTCTTCCTGTTTAGAGTTTCAGCAGATCAGCGATGGCGGGATCCTGCACAAGGTCCAGAATGTATGGTTCTCTGGCAAGCTGACAGGCCTCTTCACAGAAGCTGTCCCAGCAGGGGCTTTCCTCTGAGGAAACATAGGCAATGCAAACAGTTTGTGAACCTCAATTGTAAAACCAAGGACTCTTGCTTTGAAGTTAACCTTCTATTCCCATGCATACACAAATAATCCAGTTACCTTGATTTGCATGAGGTAATTGCCGGCCATTCATTATAACGGGGATAAATAATTGAAGACAATACAGTTAATATCATTAGTTTCATGCAGTATACACATCTTTGATCTTAAGGCTGATTGAGCACAGGATACATACATAATATAAAGAGACATGAAAAAGATTTAGCAACTACAAGCTAATTTGGTTACACTGGTATATCAAACACCTTTGATATAGAAGACAAATACAATTAGCATCTATTCTTGATTTTTATCAACACACATGAATGGGCCTATGTCTGTTATCCCCATTTAACATTCCTTTGTTACTTACATACAGTAAATTAA
>NW_020665427.1:0-4469 GCF_002925995.2 Terrapene triunguis
CTGCTTTGCTTGCACAGTTCACACCTACGTGACACACTCTTTTCAAGTGCATTGGTGGTATAGTGGTGAGCATAGCTGCCTTCCAAGCAGTTGACCTGGGTTCGATTCCCAGCCAATGCAGTGTTGTGTTTTGTCCCCCTTGTTTGAAATTGGTCTCATTTCAGTCACCCTGTGTTATCATCACATTGTTTTACGAGAAACTGCTCCCTGTAGGAATTTGCTACTGGTAGCAGTTACTCCTATGTAAGGAACAACCAGTGGGGCCATTGAACGATCGAGGTGCTAAAGGAGCACTCAAGGACGATAAGGCCATTGTAGAGAAACTAAATGAATTCTTTGCATCGGTGTTCACGGCTGAGGATGTGCGGGAGATGCCCAAACCTGAGCCATTCTTTTTAGGTGACAGATCTGAGGAACTGTCCCAGATTGAGCTGTCATTAGAGGAGGTTTTGGAACAAATTGATGAATTTAACAGCAATAAGTCACCAGGACCAGATGGTATCACTCAAGAGTTCTGAGGGCACTCAAATGCGAAATTGCAGAACTACTAACTGTAGTCTACAACCTATCATTTAAATCAGCTTCTGTACCAGATGACTGGAGGAGAGCTAAGGCGACGCCAATTTTTAACAAGGGCTCCAGAGGTGATCCCGGCAATTACAGGCCCGTAAGCCTGACTTCAGGGCCGGGCAAACTGGTTGCAAGTATAATAAAGAACAATATTGTCAGACACAGAGATGAACGTAATTGGTTGAGGAAGAGTCAACGTGGTTTTAGTAAAGGGAAATCAGGCCGCACCAATCTACTAGAATTGTTTGAGAGGGTCGACAGGCATGTGAACAAGGGGGATCCAGTGGATCTAGTGGAGTTCGGTTTTCAGAAACCCTTTGACAAGGTCCCTCAGCAAAGGCTCTTACGCAAACGAAGCTGCCCTGGGGTTGCCTCCCTGAGCATCTGGGGTAATAGCAGCCCCCGGCCCGTGTTCCCCCTGCAGGGCGCAGCGCCCAGGGCAGGGGGAGGGTCCGGGGCTCCCCAGAGTGGCCCAGACTCACCAGGCAGCTCCAGCTTCTGCCCAGGGGGCGGGGCCTCGGGGAAAGGGGAGGAACGGGGGGGGGGTGCTTTGGGGAAGGGGGCGGAGCAGGGGGCGGGGCCTCTGTAAAGGGGAGGAACAGGGGGCGGGGCCTCGGTAAAAGGGGAGGAGCAGGGGCGGGGCCCCATGGCGGGGAGGGTGGCGGTTGCTCCCGGGGTTCGCGGGCTCAGCAGCGTTGCTAGGGAGACGGTCAGAACCGGACCCTCCCCAGCCGCCCCGCGCCAGTAGTTGCTAAGGGCTGCGCATGCGCGGCGCCCGCCCAGAGCCGGCGGGAGACTCCATTTCCCAGCAGGCCCGGCGCGCTGCCGAGCGGCAGTTTCCGGGCAGGCGCAGCTCGCGCCGAGGAGAGGGGGCGTTTTCCCGCCCCTAGCCCTGCGCGCGCGGGCAGAGCCGGGCCCGGGGACCGACAGCGGGTGAGTGCGGGGATCCCCCCCCGTGGAGCCTGTCCCGCCCCCCCCCGGCACCGCGTGTAGCCGGGCCCCGCCCCTCCCCCTCTAGTGCGCGGGCCCCCGGGACCCCTCTGCTCCCGCCATAGCCCAGGGGATTTTTTTTTTAAAGGGGAACATCATAAAGAGAGTGTGGGAGGGGCAGGGGGTGGGGGGACCGGAGGTAAGGGGTTGGGGTGCAGGAGGGGGTTGGGGGGCCGGGGGGTAAGGGGTTGGGGTGCAGGCGGGCAGGGGGTGGGGGTGCAGGAGGGGGTTGGGGTGCAGGCGGGCAGGGGGTTGGGGGATAAGGGGTTGGGGTGCAGGCGGGCAGGCTGTTTGCAGGCGGGCCCCAGGCTGGGGATCGGGCTGGGCGCTTTGGGCCAGGCCGGGCAGAGGCAGCCGGGGCGGATCGCAGCGGGGCCGGGCTGCTCCCGGAGCTGAGCTCAAGGCCGAGGGAGCCGGGCCGGAGCCCCCGAACAGCGCCGGGGAGCTGAGCTCACAGCCGGGCTCCGGGGAGGCCTGTGGGCCAGGCTTGCCCCCTACTCCGGGCCCGCTGGCTCCCGGGCCCCACTTACGGTGGGCTGGGCTCGGGGGCGGCCTGTCCCCCCCCCCCCGACAGTGGGGGGCGCAGGTGGGTTTGGGGCCCCGGGCGCTGGAGGGGGGCAGCTGCCTGGGGGGGGCTGCGGCAGCGCCCCCGTGAGCCCCACGGGCCACCTTAAGCGGCTGTGTTGGTGCTGCCGGGTGGGAGGCTGCCAGCGAGCACATGGGGCTATTAAAGCAGCCGGCCCGGCCCTGGGAAAGGGGAGCCCGGCTCAACAGGGTGCAGGGAGGGGGGGCGGGGTGTCAGCGCCCGGGAGACTCACCCCCCCCCCCCCCCCTTTATCCCTTTCCAGCCCCCCCCCGCTCCCCCCCCCACCCCCTTATCTCCGTTAACAGCCGTGTGTTTGCAGGTGAAGGCGACTTGCCCCACATTCGCTGCAGGGGAAAGAGGCCGAGCGGGAGGCGAGACCAGTTTCAGGCACATGCGGAGGGGGAAGAATCGTTCCCCGGAACCTCTGCGGCTGGACCAGAAGCAACGGGGTTAACTGGCAGCCGGGGCGGTGTAGGTCGGACAAGAGGAAACACGTCCCTACTGTCAGGGGGGTTCAGCGCTGGGGTAAATTGCCCAGGGAGGTTGTGGAGTCTCCGTCCTTGGGGATGTTTAAGAGGAGCCTGGACAAACACCTGTCAGAGATGGTCTAGATAATACTTAGTCCTGCCTTGAGTGCCGGGGACTGGACTAGACGACCTCTCGAGGTCCCTTCCAGGCCTACGATTCTATGAAAGCCGGGGGCCTCCCGCTCGCTGTCTGGCGTACGGGGTCTCCCAGCTGCTAACGGGACACTGGGCTGGGCCCTGACTGACTTTCCCTGTCCCCAGTGCGGGGTGAGGGGTTTCCCCCCCTCCCGGGCTGCGCTGTGCATGGCCGGGTCCCTGCTCCCTCAGGCAGTGCCCAGAGCAGCCGCCGCCTCCCTCCCCCTCCTGTATTAACCCCTCACATGCTGACACTGCCTGTGCCAGACAAGTGCCCAGAACCCAGGACAGACCGTCCCCATGAGGGGACTTTTCCCCGGCGCTGAGCTGGGTCCCTGGGATCGTTATTTGCCAGGGACAGAGCATGGGAATTTGTTGACTCTTTTGGCTCCTCCATCCCCTCCCCTCTCCTGTTAAACCAGCGTTGGCCTGGTCCTGTGTGAATGGATGGCATGGAGGGGGGGGGAGCGGGAGGTGACAGAACGTAGCCCTGTGCCCACACCCTACACCTGAGTGCAATAATCATGGTACAAATTATGCCTTTTGAGGGACCATTGGAAAACTCATAATTTGCTGGTCATTATTATTCTGATAAAATGTGTGGCAACGTCCAAACCCCCCATCCCTGCCCAAACGGTGGTTGGCAAATCACCCTGAGTCCTTGCCCCAGATGTGGGGAGCAGCGGTGGTGGGAAAGGGTGGATCCCCCATTATATGTTTTAAAGGATTTTGGCTCCTTCCTCCTATACCACATTTCCGGTCTCATTGACACTGCAACAAGAACAAGGCATGACTCTGGATTAACATGAGGGAGATTGTGTCATTAGTTACTGTCACCGGGGGCGCTGGCTGTTGCTGACGGAGGGCAGGCTGTCTCTTACTTTCCACTCAGGGTGTTGGGTTTGAGTTTCTTGGGTCACACGCTGCTGCTTCGAGTGTGATCTGGGAACGCTGGGCCGAGCAGCTCCTCTGCCCCAGTAGGGTCTGTGCCATGGAGAGACCTTCGTTAAAGCTCCTTCTGTGCCCAGCCAAGGGGAGAGACTTTCTCCAGTGGCTGGAACTAGCCCCCTACAGTCGCCCCGGTCTCTGCCAACACCCACCACTGAGCCAGAGACCTCAGGGAAAGTGCTGGGGTTGGGCAGGGAAGTGACTCTGTACAAATGTCCCAGGAGCCTCGGATTTCACAGCCCCTGGGAATGTGCTCCCTGGTTGTGAATGTCCCTGAGGGAGGGCTGGGAGCTGCCTGTACAGCAGTGAAGCGGCTGCCCTCAGCTCCTGCCAGGATCTGCCCAGGGAGCAAACTAGGGGATTCAGGAGGGGAAGAGACTGGGCCCCAGTGGGGTTTGCCCTTTGTGTGTCTGGAGGGTGGAGGTGTCAGGAAGGGAAAGGGGGGAAGACTTGCACTGTGTTGACCTCAGTACATCGACCATGGCTCAGCGTTGCTTGGGGAGGGGGTGTTACCGTGTTGGCATAATGGACAGTTTACATTGGTGGGAGAGAAATTTAAGTGCAGAGACACGCGCAACTAAGTCAATGCCATGCAGCTTACGTTGACCTCGTGTGGATGAGGTCTTTATAATGTAGAGTAGGCCTAGGAGGCTTTAATCCTGGTGGGAAGACCTACCGCTAATAAAATCACTGTGGCAGAGCCTAGATAGTCA
>NW_020665427.1:4479-9080 GCF_002925995.2 Terrapene triunguis
GCTGGTTATGAATCTAGTTCATGTATGTCATGTTAATTTTGTATTGATGTAGTTGTTTAAGTATCATGCTGTACCAGGTCAAATACCTTAGAGAAATCAAAGTATATTACATTAACGCTATTCCTTTATCGACCGAACTTCTGATCTCCTTCAAAAAAAAAAAAATCCAATTAGTTTGTGAGGATCTGTTTTCCCTAAATTTTTGTTGATTGGAATGAATTATATTACCCTCTTTTAATTCTTTATTAATATTCCCCCTCTTCCCCCGCATTATCTTGCCCATGTTCGATGTCAGGCCTGTTATCTTGGTCATCCCTTTTACAATTTTTTTTAAATATAGGGGCAACTTTATTGTTGACTTCCAGTCTTCTGGAGTTTCTGCAGTGTTCCAAGAGCTATTGAAAAGCAGCATTAATGGTCCAGAGAGCTCCTCAACCTCCTCAGCCTGCTTTTTTAAAACTCTTGAATGGAAGATATCTGGAACTGCTGATTTTAAAAATGTCTGACGTTAGTAGCTTCTGTTTAACATCCTCATGAATTATTATTTTAATGAAAAGAGTGGTGTTGTCATCATAAACATATCACGACATCATTTGCTTGTTTTCCCCAAATCCAGGAGTGAAATACTCACTGAACATTTTTACTTCTTCTGTATTATTATTATTATTGATAATTCTGCCCTTTCTGTCTAGTAATGGACCAATAACGTTGTTAGGATTTTTTTGTTTGTTATTGATATACTAAAAAACAAGAACCCTCCTTCATATTTCCTTAATTCTGCTGGCCAGAGAGTTCTCCATTTGTTTCTTTGCTTTGCCTTATTAATGTTCTACAATTCCAAGTTTCTGACATTTTTTCCTGTCGACTTCCTCTTTCTTCCAGGTGTTTGTTTATATATAATTTTATGGGGGGGGGAGATATTGGGATTGCCGCCAGGAGGCTGTCCCTGACCCTGCCGGGGACTCCATTTCCTGTATCAGCCTCTGGCTAGTAGGTGTGTGATGAATATGAAGACCCCTGCCCCCACTGGCCAGCGTGAGGGGCTCTCTTTTTCTCCCCTCAACCTGGTGCCTCCTGGCTCCTCAGGGTGGGAGTGGGACTGTGCTACCATGTTCCTGCTCTCCCATGAATCCTGGGGTTGTACTAAATTACTAAGTGTGGGGCTCTTGCTCTTTCAGGGGCCGGTGACCTTCGAGGAGGTGGCTCTGTATTTCACCGAGTCAGAGTGGGCTCTGCTGGACCCCGCTCAGAGAGCCCTCTACAGAGATGTCATGCAGGAGAACTATGAGAATGTGACCTTGCTAGGTAAGGAGTCCTGTCCCCTTGGTTATTGGAAGCTGTGGGTTCTCTAAAGAACCTCTGTAATAATAACTCTATACCAGGGGTCGGCAACCTTTCAGAAGTGGTGTGCCGAGTCTTCATTTATTCACTCTAATTTAAGGTTTGGCGTGCCAGTCATACATTAACGTTTTTAGAAAGTCTCTTTCTATAAGTCTGTATAATATAACTAAACTACTGTTGTATGTAAAGTAAACAAGGTTTTAAAAAGGTTTAAGAAGCTTCATTTAAAATTAAATTAAAATGCAGATCTTATCAGTTTAGTGTGATCTTGCCCTTGCTTTTCCTTGCTGAGTTTTCCAATGTCTGGCACGTATTTGGATACTTTAAGCTGCACACGGGCTTCTGAGTGATCAGTTGTTAACCGGCTTCGATTGGGACAGAGGGCAGATGTCATGTGTGAAAATACCTGTTCACACAGGTATGTGGATCCAAATGCTGAAAGCATTGCAAACGCAATTTTTTTCAAACAGTTAAATTTCACTGGCAGGGACGTCCAGCAGGTCAGAGTAGAGGCCCCATGAACTCTCTCGGTAGCTTCAAGTGCACTCCACAGATCTCCAAACTTTGATGCCCACAATTCTGAGCTTTTTAACTGAATGAGTTGCATTTTGAAATCTTCAACACCCATCCACTGAAATACAGACAAATCCAAGGTTCTTTCGTTGAACTTTTCAGGTTTAATTAGAAAAGAAAGCATTGGGCCAAATTGCTGGAAATCTTGAAATCTGTCAGAAAATTCTGATTCCAGTTCTTGCAGGTATATTCTAATCTCAACATCAAACCATTGCGCTGTTCCACGTGGCGTGATAGTGATGTAAGCAGCAAATCAGAACTTAAAAATATCGTACAGTGGCGCTGGAACAATTGTTAAGGTCGGGGTGCTGAGCTGCGCCCCCTCTTGCCCCTGTCTGCACCCCTCACTGCCCCAGGCTGGGGCCAGTGGGCCACAGCTGGGGGCAGCTGCAGAGCCCCAAGCAGGTGGCCGGGACCCCAGACCGGCAGCAAAGCCCCCCGGACCGGTGGCCGGGACTTGGGGCCGGCAGCAAGCTGAGAGGGGCCGGTGGCTGGAACCCCAGGCCAGCAGCCCGGGCAGTGTGAGTGCCACTGAAAATCAGTTCGGGTGCTGCCTTTGGCATGCATGCCATAGGTTGCCTACACCTGCTCTATACCTTTACTACTCATACATGTGTAGATTGGTTTCTGTGTCCTGTTCCCCTCCCCCTTTGACTTATGTCCCATCCCAGTATCATTTTTAGACATACACAAATTTTAAATGACCAGTGGCATAACAAATTATTTTTTTAAACAATATATTTCATTTATCCTTATTGGATGCATTAAAGTCCAGCCCCTACCATTTGCTTTCTCTCCGAGGGCTATGACCATTGGATGTGGGAATTTTGGTAATATTTCTGTGATTCCAGTACATACCTCCGTTTCTCTCTGTGCTTGATATAGAATCATGGAATCACAGGGTTGGAAGGGACCTCAGGAGGTCATGTAGTCCAACCCCCTGCTTAAAGCAGGACCAATTCCCAACTAAATCATCCCAGCCAGGGCTTTGTCAAGCCTCCAGTGCTTCACCACCCTCCTAGTGAAATTTTTTTTCCTAATATCCAACCTAAACCTCCCCCACTGCAACTTGAGACCATTACTCCTTGTTCTGTCATCTGCTACCACTGAGAACAGTCTAGATCCATCCTCTTTGGAACCCCCTTTCAGGTAGTTGAAAGCAGCTATCAAATCCCCCCTCATTCTTCTCTTCTGCAGACTAAACAATCCCAGTTCCCTCAGCCTCTCCTCATAAGTCATGTGCTCCAGCCCCCTAATCATTTTTGTTGCCCTCCGTTGGACTCTTTCCAATTTTTCCACATCCTTCTTGTAGTGTGGGGCCCAAAACTGGACACAGTACTCCAGATGAGGCCTCACCAATGTCAAATAGAGGGGAACAATCACGTCCCTCGATCTGCTGGCAATGCCCCTACTTATACAGCCCAAAATGCCGTTAGCCTGCTTGGCAACAAGGGCACACTGTTGACTCATATCCAGCTTCTCGTCCACTGTAACCCCTAGGTCCTTTTCTGCAGAACTGCTTCCTAGCCATTCGGTCCCTAGTCTGTAACAGTGAATGGGATTCTTCCGTCCTAAGTGCAGGACTCTGCACTTGTCCTTGTTGAACCTCATCAGATTTCTTTTGGCCCAATCCTCTAATTTGTCTAGGTCCCTCTGTATCCTATCCCTACCCTCCAGTGTATCTACCACTCCTCCCAGTTTAGTGTCATCTGCAAACTTGCTGAGAGTGCAGTCCACACCATCCTCCAGATCATTAATAAAGATATTAAACAAAACCGGCCCCAGGACCGACCCTTGGGGCACTCCACTTGATACCGGCTGCCAAGTAGACATGGAGCCCTTGATCACTACCCGTTGAGCCCCACGATCTAGCCAGCTTTCTATCCACCTTAGGCACTACATTAGCCTTTTTCCAGTCATCCGGGACCTCCCCCGATCGCCATGAGTTTTCAAAGATAATGGCCAATGGCTCTGCAATCACATCCGCCAACTCCTTTAGCACCCTCGGATGCAGCGCATCCGGCCCCATGGACTTGTGCTCGTCCAGTTTTTCTAAATAGTCCCGAACCACTTCTTTCTCCACAGAGGGCTGGTCACCTCCTCCCCATACTGTGCTGTCCAGTGCAGCAGTCTGGGAGCTGACCTTGTTTGTGAAGACAAGCAAAAAAAGCATTGAGTACATTAGCTTTTTCCACATCCTCTGTCACTAGGTTGCCTCCCTTAGTCAGTAAGGGGGGACCCACACTTTCCTTGACTTTCTTCTTGTTGTTAACATACCTGAAGAAACCCTCTTGTTACTCTTAACATCTCTTGCTAGCTGCAACTCCAAGTGTGATTTGGCCTTCCTGATTTCACTCCTGCATGCCTGAGCAATTTTTTTATACTCCTCCCTGGTCATTTGTCCAATCTTCCACTTCTTGTAAGCTTCTTTTTTGCGTTTAAGATCAGCAAGGATTTCACTGTTAAGCCAAGCTGGTCGCCTACCATATTTACTATTCTTTCTACACATCGGGATGTTTTTTCCTGCAACCTCAATAAGGATTCTTTAAAATACAGCCAGCTCTCCTGGACTCCTTTCCCCCTCATGTTATTCTCCCAGGGGATCCTGCCCATCAGTTCCCTGAGGGAGTCAAAGTCTGCTTTTCTGAAGTCCAGGGTCCGTATTCTGCTGCTCTCCTTTCTTCCTT
>NW_020665427.1:9180-14872 GCF_002925995.2 Terrapene triunguis
AATTGTCCCCTACACTTTCCAAAAACTTCCTGGATTGTCTGTGCACGGCTGTATTCCTCTCCCAGCAGATATCAGGGTGATTAAAGTCTCCCATGAGAACCAGGGCCTGTGATCTAGTAACTTCTGCTAGTTGTTCTTCATCAACGACGAGCACCAATGCGGTCTGTATTGCTTGGGGGAAGCCCACACCACATCCAGGTGCAGCATCTGTCTCTGTTTCCGTGCCCCCACGCGCCCTCCCCTCACCCCCCCGTCTTAAGAAGCATCTCATGGAAGTCGCCCCGGGCTGGGGTTGAAGCCTGGCCCCGGAACCCCCCACTACATCGGACTGACCAGTCTAAGCGTGCACCTCCTACCGTTGAGCTTCAGTCCGGCTCCGCTGGCACCAGTGATACGGACCCCACGCCGGGGCCTAGTCATGAGTCACAGAAACACGCACATAGGCATAGCAGTAAGTCTTCCTCCAGGTCGAAGGAGGATGCCATAGCGTCCATGAGTTCTGGCCAAGGAGAGGCATCCCGCTCCAAGAGCGACAAAAAGCAGCATCACTTGCTGGAGCTGCCAGTTCCAGGTATGGACTCGCACACCCCGGCATGGGCTCCGCCGACATCTGGTGAATCACCAGTTCCGAGACGTTTCCCCTTTCTGGCCCCAGTTCCATCCATAGACCTGGTGCCGTTGACTCCAGGGAGACTCTCAAGTGCTCCCCCCGCCCCCCCGGGCCTCATGAACTGTTCACTCTGGGAAGGATGAAGTTTCCATGTGTCCTGGTTCCTTCACCTACTGAGAGGGCCCCATCCCCTGTATCCAACCTGTCAACTTTTTGGCTGTGTTCCTGTGACACTCCCTGCTCCATCAGCACCATCATTGATGCCGAACTTCGGTTCCTCCTCGGAGTCTGAGGGCCTGGACATTACGTATGGTCCGCTGCTTCCATTCTGAAGATGTGACTCTCAGAAGGTCCTGATGGCACCGTGGCAATACCCTCCCTTACCTCAATCCGGGAGCTACTGGTACCTGACTCCCTGGGCACCAGCGCTGCAACAGCAGGATCCAACCAGGTTGGCCATATGGGAGCTTGTGGCCCCAATATTCTCCTTCAGAACAGTCCTGTTCAGCACGGGAATCCTCTCCTGTAGCACATACCTGTCCTTCGCCGAGTAGACATTTGAAACCGGGATTGGACGATGTCCCGATCAGCCCGGCCCCGATGGTACTGACAGATCCAGAGGGATTTCTCTCGTCGTCCCAAGGCGAGGTTGTGTCATCGACTCTCTCTTCTCTCCCAGACTACTACTGTCAGTTTCAAGAGCCGCTGTGAAGGACAGTTCATGCTCTCGAAATACCGTTGGAGGAGGTGTAGCACAAGCGGCACCAACTGCTGGACATTTTTGCACACAGTGGTACTGTTAGGGGGCTTATTCCTTCACCCTCTCACTTCCCTGGTCCTTCTCGCATGAACAGAGAGCAACAATACCCAAAGTCCAAAGGTGCAAACAATTCGATGTTTATTGGGGTGAACTTCCAGCAAGCACGATTCCAGTTTCCTTCCTCAGTGTCCCCCTTCCCAGCTCTGACACCACAGAGCCATCCCTGTTCCCATTCCCCCCTTAGCAAACATGATTCCAATTTCCCCACCCCCATTCCCTGTTCCCATTCCCCCCCTTACTTCCTGATTGACTGCAGACTATATAGTAAAACTTGAGTTCTGCTTAGCTATACCTTAACCAATCAATCCTAACATACTGTAACATGGTTATTTAACCAATTATATCCCACCACCTTAATTGGTTTACACCCAACAAAATTAATTATACAGCAGACAGAAACCATCACAGAACCAGACAGATTATACAGACAAACAATAGGGAAGTGGAGACTACAGTGATAGAACAATACAGAAATGAGGGTTTCACATCCCAGCTATTAATAAGTAAGTTCTTGCCAGACAGGATGCTATCAAAGTAAGTTTCCTTTTACATCTTCTAGGCTCTTCCCTTTCTCTGGAGGTGATAGGAATACAATCCTGTCCTGATATTCCTAACAGCCCAATAGCACCTTATTTCAATGTGAGTAGTTTGGAATGTGAGGATGTGCCCATACACTTCCCAGTTTATGGCTGGCCTCTGCTGCTTAGCCGAAGGCCTTAGCCTAAGAACCAGGCCTCAGATTGTCACAGTAAGAGAAGGCCCTTACACAGACAGACAGACTGATTTTGATTCTTCTTTTATACCTCTGTAACTACCTAAGTGATAAGAATACACCTAAATTCTCAAAGACAGGCCTGAATATCTATATCCTAACACTCCACCCCTTTTTTTTCTTTTGGGATCCTCCTGCCCAGGTATCCCTGGAAAAGCATAGGACATATGGTGACACATTTCCTGATAGGGCCAGGCATCAAGGTGGAAGGTGTGATATTCCACTTGTCCCACTGCCCCTTGTGTAGTACAGTGGCCTGCACCTTCTCTCGTACGGGCATACCACACCTATTCCAATTAGTGTTCCCATTATACTCCAATTAGACTTCCCATTATAGTGGGCCCGAGAAGGTTGGGTCCGGGTTGTCTTGCACACTGCGGGGTGGGGAGGGCTTACTACATTACTTGTAGGTTATCTCCATATGCAATGTAACACAAGTAGAGTTAACAATCCACAATCCACAGCAACACTGAGAGTCCTGACCACTGCAGTATGGTCCAACATCCGAGCCACCACCTTCGACAGGGTCAAGATCTTAATGTGTCCATTTGCTGGCAGTTGCAACAAGCTGCCCCTGCAGGTTTTGCGTGCTTTTGTCCACATCATAAGTCCATTAAATGTCCACAGAAAAATGGGTTATTGTCCAAACCAACTTAACCACTTGGTATGGAATCAGGCAGTATGCCCTGGTTCAATTATTCACAGCAATAAGATTTACAGATCCATTTGTGCACCAAAGTCCAGATAGCAGAGTGTAGATGTGTGTAATTTGGTTAGGGGCTAGTGTAATTGTGTCCCCTAGTAATATGTACATTTCCAGAAAAACACCTCCTACGCAGTACACCCAATTGTCCACCCCTTGCCATAGGCCATTGATCCTGCTCCTCCATAGTCATAGGAGAGGGGCACATCCAAACATCTTTAATTTACATTATTTTACACACCCCTCCATTGATTCCCAGTGAGCTCCTCCTCTTCTCATTATTTCCATAGGGCTTGTGGGGCCTACCTTAGTTGCCGTTCTATTTCCAGGCACCATGGTAGCTATTACACAGGTGCTATGCTGTCAGTTTCAAGAGCTGCAATGAAGGACAGCTCATGCTCTCAAAATACGGTTGGAGGAGGTGCAGCACAGGCAGCACCACCTGCTGGACATTTTGCACGTGTTGGTCCTGGCCAGGGTGGGCCTATCCAACGAGGACGCTCTCCAACAGGCACGTACTGTGTGCCATCTCCTGCCCATGTGCACCCCCACCCCAAAAGAGGCAGAAAAGAGGTACGGTGTCCTCCCCCTGTCCACCCCAACGGTTCCAAGTTTCTATTCTCTCATCCTCTGCACAGTTCCCTGGTGATTCAGGCTGCTATGGAGTGAGCTAAACAACAGCACCCACACTCCACCCCAGCTGACAAGGAGGGCAAGAGACTGGACCTTATGGCTTAAAAGGTTTTCTTCTCGGATGGCCTCCAGTTCTGGATCTCGAACTGTCTGGCAGTGATGGCCAAGTACGACTTCTTACAGTATGGACATATGGCAAATGAGCTACCTCAACAGGATCATGCCAATTCCTATCTAGTCTACAGGAAGGCAAGTTGGTCTCAAAGTCGATACTTCAGGCTGTGGTTGATTCAGCAAACACATCCTTGTGCATTTTGGTAACTGCCGTCGTCATGAGGAGGGAATCCTGGTTTCCCTAGAGAAGTGCAGAACACGATTGAAGATCTCCCTTTTGATGAATCACACCTCTTCAATCAAAAGACGGATGACTCCTTGCACTCGCTGAAAGATTCCAGAGCCACTCTGCGATCCTTAGGCATATATACATCCGCACCAAAGCAAACGTTTTATCACCTGCTGTCTTCTCCCAGTGTTACAGAAGCCCCAGTTTTACCACCAACAGGCCTATGAATCTCCTCAGAAACATCCTATAGTCCACAGAGCCCATCCACCTGTTCTGACAGTGCAGTCCTCCGCACAACACCGTCTGCGTGTAAGCTATATTTCTGAATGCAAGTAGAGAGCCATCTCACTTTCCCTGCATCCCAAATCACGTGCTTTAAATGAGGAACAGCAGCTTGACTTCCTTGATGTACGTAGGGCCCTGGTCTTTTACCTACAAAGGACAAAGCCATTCCTGAAATCTCCCCGGCTATTTGTTGCCATAGTGGAGAGAATTAAAGGGCAGGCCATATCCACCCAGAGAATCTTGAAGTGGGTCTCAGGGTGAATTGAGTTCTGCTATCAATTATCAGGATGGTCCCAACCAGGTGGGATATGGGCCCATTCCACGAGAGTGCCAGCATCGACTACTGCCGGGCTCCATGATGTGACCCTTATGGACATATATGAGGCGGCCACGTGGAGTTGGGTACACATCTTTTCTTCTCATTATGCTGCAGAGTGTAATTCTGTGGCAGACAGCTCATTCGGTGGAAAGATCCTCCGCTCCACAGTTCTGTCGTCTTCGTCTCACCCTCTGCCTATCTAGGTACTGCTCGTTACTCACCCTCGGTGGAATACAATAGGGACCATCACTCCAAGAAGAAAAGGAGCCTCCTCTAGTACGTTATTCCCCTGCTCCGGAAGTGCTGATCTGTGTAGGGAATATGATAGAGGTATATAAAATCATGAGTGATGTGGAGAAAGTGAATAAGGAAAAGTTATTTACTTATTCTCATAATATAAGAACTAGGGGCCACCAAATGAAATTAATGGGCAGCAGGTTTAAAACAAATAACAGGAAGTTGTTCTTCACACAGCGCACAGTCAACCTGTGGAACTCCTTGCCTGAGGAGGTTGTGAAGGCTAGGACTATAACAGGGTTTAAAAGAGAACTGGATAAATTCATGGAGGTTAAGTCCGTTAATGACTATTAGCCAGGATGGGTAAGGAATGGTGTCCCTAGCCTTTGTTTGTCAGAGGGTGGAGATGGATGGCAGGAGAGAGATCACTTGATCATTACCTGTTAGGTTCACTCCCTCTGGGGCACCTGGCATTGGCCACTGTTGGTAGACAGGATACTGGGCTAGATGGACCTTTGGTCTGACCCAGTACGGCTGCTCTTTTGTTCTTATGGTAGGTTGTTTGTCAGCGGCCCAGGCTGGGAGCTACAACAGCAAAGCATTGTGAGGAACCCAGGATTACAGGGCAGGTGGTGACACAACCTTTCGGGGGTCTGGATTGCACTCCCAGAATGTGACACAAGTATCCCTCAAATTCAGTTGATCTCACTTGTTTTCTGTCACTTGTGCAGGGTTTCCAGTTTCTAAACCTCATGTGATCTCCTGGCTGGAACGAGGGGAGGAACCATATGTCCCAGACCTCCAGGACTCTGAGGAAAGAGAGACCCTGAGAGATGCCCGCACAGGTGAGGAATCAGTTAAACCAACTCAAAATCTGTCCCTGAATTAAGGAAATATTTGGGATTCCTACTAAGCCCTTGTGAGCTCTCTGAGTTCAGGATTGTTCTCAGGAGGTGTGGCATCCTCATGG
>NW_020665428.1:0-6374 GCF_002925995.2 Terrapene triunguis
CGACCTCCAACTCTCATGAACGGGCTGCACAATGGTGGGATGAAGGAATATTTCCCCTATGAATCTCAAGTGACCTATAGCTGTGGAGACAGTTTATCACTGATTGGAGAGTCCTCCATTTATTGCACATCTGATGGGGTAAATATGATGTGGAGCGGACCTGCCCCGCAGTGCAAAGGTAAGTCATTCTCCGTGACTCTAAATTACAAAGAGTAGAGGGTACTTTCTGGAGACCCAGGTATAACGTCCCAACACTTTTTGTAAGTGGGGCTGAAAATGAGCAGAGCTGTCTGCCGCTCCTAATCCCTCCCACAATCCTCTTTGAAGTCCAGGATTACTGCTGACGTGGGTGGTGAAAAGCCAGGAGGGGGTGTGGCTATGGCACTCAGGCTGCACTGACCCAAGGTATCCCCATCCGTATGGATCCCTGGGTGGAAACTAAAGCTTTGGGTGGTGCATTATCCCTCCTGGTCTGGTGGCAAACCCCACCCTGGAGTGCAGATGGCTCCACTGCTGTGTTAGCTGCAAACTGCCAGAGCTGAATAGGTCCCACAGCTATTAAAATAACCAGGTAGATCTTCCAACTTCCACGTGAAGGATCCCAGCAGGGGCAGCTGTTCTTGCAGCCCACACGGAATAGTGAGCGCTGTAGGGGCAGCAGGATTCCCCTGCATGCAGGAGATGCTTAACATGTACAGCCTGGCAGGTGCATCAGGGGCTTTGCGAATGGGCTCTGAGATACTAGCCCCAGGCAGAGCTAGAGAGCAGCTAAGGAGGGTTACGGTGCCCCACCTAAACTGTTGGCCTGGAACCACCACTGAACCTCCTCCACCACAGATCCCTGTTGTCAAACATATAATAATTACTCCCTACTGATTTCCTCACTGGCCAGTGCCACCAGCCACTGGACCTGTGTTCCAGCTGATGTGTGAGTCTCACCCCCAGTGACTTATTCCCCCACCCCACTGACCCATCTCCTAGATCTGGTTCCCAACCCAGCTCTCCTGGAATCATCCCTTTAGGTATGGGCCCCTCTGGATGCAGCCTCAGAGAGTGTTTGAGGGAACAGCCTGATTCCAAAAAAATGGAATAACCCTGGTGCCTTGATTTGGCAATAGGAAGCTGGGGAAAGAGAACAGCATTGAAAGCATTCACCCACATACCGAACCTGCCATATAAAGTTTCTCCCCTCCCAGTAGTCTCAATGTCATTGTGAATCGTCTACTAAAAGGTCAAGAATCTGATATTCTTATGTAGTTGTGTTTTTTTACCCCCCATGTTTAGTGTGCCTGGAAACAGATCAGCTGCTATTGAAGTGTATTGGCCTTGATTTGTTCCCTGTCTCAGATGTAGCACTAACCATTTTGTTGTTTTTCCTCAGTGGTTCGCTGTCCGAGGCCAGAGGTTGGAAATGGAAGAGTGACGACTACAAGGCAAGCGTTCACATACGGTGTCACCGTTCGGTTCTCTTGCCTGGAAGGCTACCTGCTCCATGGCAGTCGAGTGAGTCAGTGTCAGGATGACAACACCTGGAATCCTCCTGTGCCCAGTTGTCAGCCCGGTCAGTGTAAATGGTGAACTGAGGTATGGGGATTGGTCTGGCACGTGTACGCTGAGCCCTAGGAACGGCACCATAGAGGGAGAGGTGGTCTGAGCACAGCACTGGAATCCAAGGCCCTTGAGTTCTTACCCTCTTCCTGCCCCAGGCCAGTCTCCCTGGGTGACTTGAGCAAGGGATTTCTCCTCTCTGCCTCCATTTCCCATCTGTAAAAGTGGAGATCGTGGATCCCAGCTACCTTGAAGAGGTGTTATGAGGATTAATTAGGAAAGTACTTCAAAGACAGATGCTAATTATGACTAAACACGCATTGCTGAAACTCCCCTGGCTATACTGTGGAAGGGAACCCAAAGAAGCAAATATTTATCAACGCAATATATATTTAATAGGATAAGGACCAAGCAACCCCGGTGTTTAGGTCCAAGTAGCTTTCTTCAGGAGTGGACCAGATTTAATGATGGATTTTTCCAGTTTAGAAAAGGTGCTTATCAAGGACCCCAGGCTGCTTGTACCAAAATCTGAAAAAGTGGTGCCTTGTACTCTTCAACTGCCAATGAACAGCCATGACTTCCGAGCCTGCAAAAAAACAACAACCCCCAAACCTTCTGACTGCCCCTTAATCAATTTGCTATTGACTAGCCCTTCCTTGGCCAGAATGGCTGAGTGTGCGAATCCTCAGGTTTGACAAGTCTGGCTCCACAGAGTCACAGACTTGAAGCTCACCAAGGCAGACTCAGCCTTTCTTCCTTCAGAGGTAGACACATTCAGTTCTGTAGAGTTTGCTCTGTGGGGGTTGGAGGTGAGATGAAGGAGTGGTGGGGGCTGATTTCCAGACGAAACTTTAAGGACTCAGGGACCTCTCTATTGCCGGAGGTCTTAGTGTGCATGAGAATCTGGTTTTCCATTCATGTCTGCATTCTGTAGACAGTCCTGAAACAACCCTTCATGCTTACTGCCCCCAGAGGTAGTTGTTTCACTGGGGAAGTGGTTCCTTACAGTTATCTAAGGGGTTTGTACAGAGCCAGTCACTGTGGTATCTAATCAAAGCCTTTGGCATCCTGCAGGATGAAAGTCACTATAGAAGCCTAAGACACCATTAAGGACCAAGTTCTACCCTTGGTTCCACCTGTGTAAATCTAAGGCAACTCCACTGACTTGCAATTGTCCCTCAGTGCAACGGGGGTGGGGGGCTAATTCTGCAGTACACCAAAGAGGCTATTTAGAAGAAGGCCACAAGTGTGCAAGGGAGTGAACTTCACATTTGTCCCAAGGCTGCCAATAAAACTTCCTTAAATGAACCAACAAAGCACCTGTGCTCTGCTGCCCAAGGGTGGACTTTCAGCTGCTGATGACTCCATGAAATGCCCACGATACACAATACTGGGTGGGATTTCACTCACGCCCTTTTCTTGTTGAACTCATGATGTTTGTTTTTTGGCAGAGAGTCACTGTGGGTGTGATGTTACAAATAGTTTATTTCTCTGATTAAACCAAAACAGCTGCAGTGAAGTAAACCAAGGGCACGGGGTCTTAAGTAGAGCTGCCTCTTTCCATCACAGGCAATAAGCAGCACTCACAGTGCATCTCCTCTCACTGAACTACCTTCTCGTCTGCTTTTTCCTTTCAGTTCAGTGTTCAAAGCCAGACGTGCAGAATGGAAGAATGGTCAATGCATTAGATGAGAAAATGTGGTACAACGTAAATGAAAGCATTACTTTCAAATGCTCTCCTGGGTACCAATTTTCAGACCATTGGTACCTGCCTACCACAGACAGCTTTAGTATTACTTGTTCAGCCAACGGCAACTGGACAGCATTACCCAAATGTGTAAGTAGGACACTCCAGCTGGATTTGTTGAAGTACTCTGCCCAATTTCTAGTGTAAAATAAAAAAAAAAGTAATAACAAAACAGTGTTTTGCATTTCTAAAGTCTTAGTCCTCATTGTTTTAATGAATCAATGAGACCAAGTAGGGAGATGTGCCATTGATACAATAGAAGGGGAAATTTTATTGATCTGAAAGCAAAAGAATGTCCTTCCTCCATCCCATCCTTTCTCATGCTTTGAAGTAGGAGATTTTCTGCCTTTGTAGCATCTATTCCATGGGGGCGGGGGGGAGAGAGTAAAATGTGGTAGGTAAAAATCACACAGGATGAAAACTTGGCCATATTATAAAATAGAGAGGCTTCCAATGCAGTCTAGGGTGTGGACATGGCATATCTTCTGCTGGGCTAGTGCACAGCACTGTGAAAATGTAAATGGAGGCCTGGTTCCGGCTCAAGGAGTTGACAATCCAAGTGCCTGATTCTGCAAGTTGTTTAGAACCTTCTCAAAGTTGCTTAAAACTATCAGCCCCTATAGACGTCAATAAGAATTGTGGGTGTGAAGGCCTTTTCAGTATCAGGCCTGTGTCTGACAGACTGTATGATACAGATATAGGTAACACACTGACTGAGGGTTCAAACCCAAAAAGAAGCAAGCATATTTCAAAGGGTAAATCCTTCTCTTCTGCAGCATAATCCCATTCCCTCTTCCTCTCTTTCATAGAAAAAGCAAAGCAATACTGAAGAATGTGCAGGAGCACGTGAGAGTAAAGAGTTTCTCCATTGTGATGTGCCTCTGACGGAACTGGGAACCCTGCTGGAACTGAAGAAACTGTATCTGGAGATTCAGAAACTGAAGCGGGAGATTAAAAAATTGTAATGACTAGCTGAAATCTGTGATCCTAATTGTGTTAGGAAAGTGAAAGCAAGTAGAGGAACTAGATTGAACTGTATGAACTGAAGGTTTATTTTCATACACGCTTCAGACCCTGTGCAGCCGGAAATTTACGGCAACAACCTTCAGCTTTGCCATAATTGCTGCTTACATTTAGCTTTTATGCATTGTAACACACTCATTCACAGTGGGTGTATGGCCATTCTACTGTCTGATTTACATTAACCTTAAGGGCAGTGATGTTCATAACTCCCTGTGCACCACTGAAAATCTAAGGGATAGCAAAGCAATCTTCCCTGTCCTCTGGATTTAAACTCAGCTCAGCAGACTTTCTTCCCAGTCTGACCAGATCTAGTTTTGATTGATACCAGTGTTATTACCCGAGGCATTTTTATATCTAATCACACTCAAGAGTAGATGGTAGAAATTTAACTGTAGAGAAACAGCCTGCTAAGCCATTTCCCCATTGCCCAATAAATTGACCTATACCTTTTGTGATCAAGTCATTATTCCTGCATTCCAGGGCTACAATAAAATGCAATTGTTATAATTGCTGGTGGTTTGTGTGGTTTTTTGTTTTTTATAACTTTATCCCACTGGCTACAAGACCTAAAAATCCCCAGTGTGTTTAAAGGCTCCTTTTCTTAGGAGTGAAAAACTGTCTCAATCTAGTGAACAGTCTCAGCAGGGACTGCAAGGACAGAGGAAGCAGTGAAGACTGGCTTTTCCTCTCACCTCTGGAGCAGCTCATGGTTGAAGCATACTGGGGAAGTAGCATAGGAGACAGCAGCTTGCCTTTCTGTGGACGGTGCTGTACCTGTGCTGTGGAATATCAGAAAACATTGGTCTACAGCACTGTTACGCTGGTATCTTTACTCCTGTTTATGGAGCCAGCGAGATTGAGTCAGATCCCCAAAATAACAGAGATGAATGTGACCCAGAGGATGAGTAGAAAGGATCCCTTCATAACTGTTAACACTGTGTTGGCCAGAAAAACGAGTGTTACATTCCCTTTCCCTGAGAATCGGTGGCTGTATGAAGCCAGGAGGAGCCGATTGAAAGAAAGCTGCATAGAAGTAACATAGGCCCAGAAGTTCCCTCCACCTCAAAATTGTAGCTTTGAGGGCTACTGAGCTCTAAGGGGGCATGATACTCTCGCAGGGTAGAGCAAATTGTATTTCCAGGAAGGATGAGGTGGGGACAAGGGACAGAAAGCAGCTGAACTCTGCACTAGGGGCTCCATAGAAGTTCACCTTAGAAGCTGCAGCTTGGGTGTGCTGAATCAGTGCAACTCAGGCTGCCTAGCCTACTTTTGGGGTGACACTAGCTACGTGTGTCGCCCCCCTATACTCTGGAGAAGCACTCCCTGCTCCAAACCAGTCTCTGCCACCATGAAGGGACTCTGAATTTAATTTACCTTAGTCTATGACACCTCTCTCTATTACTCTTCTACCCGTGGATCATAATACAACTTAGCTTTTCTCTGTAGACAAAGACCAGCAGAGGCCATTCAGTAGCGATCCATTTAGGCGGCATGAACCAAGTCAGCCTGGGCCTCTAATCACCATTTCTGAAGCTGAGTAATACATTATGTAACCCATACACCTTCTGGGCGTGGAGTTCTGTCCCATCTAGTGGTACTGAGACCACTTAAAGAGAGAGAAAAAATTAGTTTGCTCTACAGCCTCAGCTAACACCAGTTGGCCTTTAGCTTATGTGGTCGAGGCTCATACACTAAGCTCTTAAGGGCCTATGTTCAATCCTGTCTACTGGTGTCTGTCAGTGTTACAGTTACACTGTAAGCAGCTCTAGAGACTAATTTTCTAGACCTTTTAAGTTAAAGAGGAAATGTGGCTACACAGAGGGATTCAATCTCTAGCCTATAACACAGCTGGGGTTGATTACTAGGGTTTATTCCTGTTTAAAATTGTGCTACTTGAACTCTCAGTAGTGAAAGATCAGGGAGAAAAGAGAGGGCAAACAGTTATCTCTGATGAATGTAACATACTGCATGTGCTCTGAAATTTAAAATGTGCATGCTTATGTAAATCAGTTTGACTATTTATTAGTAGTATTAACATCACTGACCAAATGCAGGA
>NW_020665429.1:0-6118 GCF_002925995.2 Terrapene triunguis
CCCCCCAGTGTCCTCTTTTTTGATTGTGGAAATATGGTAACCCTACTCTTGACTCCATCCAGTTTCTTATTTTTAGCTGCCCTGACTCATTCTCTTCTCCGACTAAACCAGCCACTGTTGCCATCTCATCTCTAGAACTCAATCAGTCCAAAATTGAATTTTTCATCTTCCCTCCAAATACTTCTTCTCTTCCCTTCTCTATCTCCATTGTCATCTCTGCTTTTATTAGCTTTAATAGCTCAAAAAATTTGCTCTTTCTTCACTGCTCCTACTCCTAAGACCTCTGTCCACATCTTGGTTACCTTTTCTTGCTTGCTTGTAGCCTTCCTCCTATCTGGCCTCTTCTCTCTTTGCCACCCACAAAACGTATGCTGATTAGGCATACAGCTGGGGTCCATGCCATTTTGCTGGCTACATTTGCTATAATAATATCCATGTTTTAAGGAGTGTGTGATTTGCTAAGTCTCTGGTTTTGGTTCCAGGGCCATCTCTCTCTGAGGATGCCTCTCTTAAACACATGAAAGGGGGGAGATTATTTAAGTCACAAATGGGAGATAGGCCTGTAATTCCCAGTAACTTTCAAGGGAGTTGAGCTTCCAGCTGCCCTTCGTGCCTTTGAAAATCTCACACAAAATAGATAGCAGCTTGACTGTATACTAAATACCTTCAATGCAAAGACTTTTGTGAATTGCATTTAAGGGCATACTTAAGTTTTTTCCTTAATTGGGACC
Organism: Terrapene triunguis; assembly: GCF_002925995.2. Lineage (NCBI taxonomy): Eukaryota > Metazoa > Chordata > Testudines > Emydidae > Terrapene > Terrapene triunguis. Next base: position 732 of record NW_020665429.1, read on the forward strand.
AAAAATATCTATAAGATGAAAGGAATGAACTTTTGCCAACCAAATTTCTGCCTGTAGAGTGTCTGAAAAACAAACATTTCCTACCTCGTTCTGGGGACAGATTATTGCTTAAAAATATCTCTTTTACAAATCTCCTTACTGATTGCAAAAAAACCCAGAGGAATTACCTCTATACTTTCCTGCGATTTGTTCTATAGATACGCCAGATTGCACTGGCTTCTACCCTTAAAGAAAAGGGTGAATTATCCCTCGGTTTATGAAATTCATGAGGTGGAGTACCTCAGTTTCCCTTCTTGTACAGCAGACCAGGTTTGTAATGGCTTCTCTGCTGTGCTAAGCTTTAAGTTTATTCACAGGTAATAGCTGAGGTTATTACTATGAGATCTTTGAACATGAGATTTATTTTCAATTATCATTTTTAACATGCTGAAAATCCCTCCCCTCCCCTAAAATTACACACATTACACATTGTTACAAGTTTACTCACTAGCATTTATGTCAAGGTATAACATTGTGACAGTCTGATTATTTAGAGCCACTTCAGGGCTCCCTGTTTCTGACATTGCTTCTTTTGTACACTGCACCCCTGCTCTTGCTTCAGAGGTAAACTGTCTTTTAACTTTTTGTCCCAGTTGTGGCTGCCCCTGCCATGGCCACATTCTTTGCTCCTCATTTAAAAAGATATTAAACTTTATAACCACATGGAAGTACCCAAAGGGTTAAATGCTAAATACCAAAGCCTCATCATACTAGCTGGCCATGTCTGGAAAAAGGGTCTGTCAATGTTGCAACTTTGGATGTGAGATTCAAATGGAGTTTTAGAGGCATTATTTTTTGTATTTAAAAACAAAACAAACCCAATTTATCTTAAACCTACAAACAGAATTTTACAAACAAACCTAGCGTTGGTTTAGGTCCTTAAAACCGTACATAATTACACAAAAATATTTACCCACACACGTTCTTTTTTTGCCTAATATCCCTATACCCAGATTACATTCCCATTTTGTATAATTGAAGGCAGTCAAGTTCCAATATCCCCCCCTCCACACACACACCCCCTATACTGATTTTGATTACAAACTATTCCTGTGGGAAAAGGGCCCATTTCCCCTCAGAATAGTTGTAAAAACTTCTGGGGATAACACATAGTGGTAGCAGTAGCCACTCTACCTGACCAATTGTATAATTTGTTTAACTACCACGGTTCTCAGTGTGACTGTACCGCATTTCACATATATTTATATTTACATAACTGAGTTTTATTATTCAACCAAGAATTCCCTTTTTATAACACCACAACTCCTAAGTGCTTACTTCCCTACAAAGTCTGTAGTATTAATTTTTGCAAAAACTTGTAACTCTTATTTTAAATCACTTACTTCTGCATTCAGTTCTTTAAGGTGCAATACACCTGCCTTTCCCTGTGCTTTTTGTTTTTGTTTAAACCTCAACTGAATTGCAGAAGTGCTATTCTCTGTTGCAGTTAATTGTTTCTGAGCAACTTCAGGGGTTAAGCAACCCATTAGTTGGGGATTGGTCCTGCTTTCAGCAGGGGGTCGGACTAGATGACCTCCTCAGGTCCCTTCCAACCCTGATATTCTATGATTCTATGAAAACCTTTTTTTTTTCCTTTTCTTCACTCCGACCAAGTCACAGCTCCTGTCTCTTAAGGTGGTCTATTCACTTTGCTTCTGACTCCAAACCCTGTTGTGCCAAGTCGTCTTTAACCGCCCCTAACTTTAATTTACAATCCTCCAGTTGCCTTTACTGGAGTAGCACCAAACGTAGAAAAAATACTGGCACTCTCCCATAATGGTGCCTTTACTCTAAACCTCTTACAAGTGGATTTAAGTGCCTCCTTTCCTCCACTCTCTCTGCTGGTTCTTGTCACACAGACAGAGAGCACAAGACCAGAAATCCGAAGTGCAGGCACTGCAATGTTTATTGGGGTTAATTCCGAGCAAACATATTCATAGCTCTACACCAGAGGTGGACAAACTACGGCCCGCGGGACCATCCTGCCTGGCCCTTGAGCTCCTGGTCGTGGAGACTAGCCCCCAGCCCCTCCCCCGTTGTCGCCCCTCCTCTGCAGCCTCAGCTCACTGTGCCACTGGCGCAATGCTCTGGGTGGTGCGGCTGCGAGCTCCTGCCGGGGAGCATGGCTGGCTCCGGCCGGTAAGGTGGGGATTGGATAGGCGTGGGAGTCCTTGGGGGGCCTGTCAGGGGGCAAGGGTGTAGATAGGAGTCGGGACAGGGAGCAGGGGGGATTGGATAGGGGTGAGCTTCCGGGGGGCTGGTTGGGGCTGGGGGTCCCAGGAGGGGGTGGTCAGGGGACAAGGAGCAGGGGGAGTTGGATTGGTCGGGGGGTTCTGAGGGGAGCAGTATGGGGCGGGAAGTGGGAGGGGCCAGGAGCCAGGCTGTTTGGGGAGGCACAGTCTTCCCTACCCAGCGCTCCATACAGTTTGGCAACCCCGATGTGGCCCTCGGGCCAAAAAGTTTGCCCACCCCTGCTCTACACGCTCGCAGAGTCTGTTCCCCAATATTCCATTCCCAGCTCTGATGCCTCGGGAGCCAAAAAATCTTACCGCGTTGTAGGTGAAACTGCGTTATATCGAACTTGATTTGATCCGCTGGAGTGCGCAGCTCCGCCCCCCCCCTGGAGTGCTGCTTTTCTGCGTTATATCCAAATTCATGTTATATCAGGTCGCGTTATATCGGGGTAGAGGTGTACCTTTTTCTTAGCCCACCACAACAACCATATCACAGCTGTCTGCTTCTTGCTGGCATTAGGCTTGTACAGCTGTACATAAGTCTCAAACATGTTTTCTAATGTATCAGTTATCACGTCGGGTTCTACTGCATCCTCCATCCAAGGGTAGGTCGCAAATGCAATCTCAATAACCCCATGGGGAATCTCCCCACACGCTCTCATTCAGTTATACTTAATGTTGCATGTTGCCAAAACTCCACGCAGTATCTCCCCACGCGTACTTTTAATCCCACAAATAAGGAGTCACCTGTGAGACCCCGTCTCACAATCTGGCACTCCTTATATCTCTTCCCCCCCCCCTCGCAATTCTTCACCAAATGTTAGGCTCTGATAGAGGCCTCCCTACGGGATGGGGGAGCAGGCAGATACCAGACACAGTATTCACAGATGCATCTGATGAAGTGGGCTGTAGCCCACGAAAGCTTATCCTCAAATAAATTTGTTAGTCTCTAAGGTGCCACAAGTACTCCTGTTCTTTTTGCAGATACAGACTAACATGGCTGCTACTCTGAAACCAGTGTTGGGATATAATACTCTAAATATTGTTATTGATTACAATATAAACCCCACTCACTCCACATTCACACTCCTTTCATGCTACGCCAGAGTCTGAAGATCCGAAGGAAATCCCGATGGCCAGTCGAAATTCAGTCCGATCACAAGGCATGGGGAGCCCCACGTTACACGCTTTTTCTTTTTCAGGGCTCTGGGTCGGTGTCTGCTCCGACTTCAGCTATAGCAAACAACCTTTTTTATAGACGAATCTGTCGCGTCATTAGCTCTTTGTCTGTTTACTTAGACTTTCCCCATAATTCCAGGACAGCAGTTCCAGGCAGGCTGCCATAATCCAGGACATTCCATTTCCTCTTATGGACATGACAAAGTTTATTTTGCATGACAATTCTTTACTGCTCATAACCTTAAGTCCTTGCTTCAGCTGCCAGCACACAACTCACATGCACATACAGCATTTATACTAGGCCCGTATGGCCTATAGCGTATTACAACATATACATCACAACAGTCCCAGACTGAGGAGAGATCTGATGCAGTTTATGGCTCAAAAGTCATGGGTTGAGATTCACTGAACTAATGGAAATCTGAGATACCATTCTGTTTAATGCAACAGAGGGTCCTGTGGCACCTTTAAGACTAACAGAAGTATTGGGAGCATAAGCTTTCGTGGGTAAGAACCTCACTTCTGTTTAATGTGTTCCCTAACAACATCTATTGATCTAGTTGGATTTACTAGAAAAGGGCACCTATCCATATACTCTAGCTGCCCTGCACAGTTATCAAGAGCTATATATATGGTCTACAAATATAGATACAAATATATGAACATAACATTTACTTCAATTTTCTTATTTATGTTTAGCACTGTGTATATATTTGGAGGGTTCAACAGTCTCCTCCTGAGCGATATCCTGAGGTATACACCAGAAAGCTGTGAAGCTTATGACAATGAGACATCTTGCTTGAGAGCAGGTCCTGGAATCAGGTGTGTGTGGAACACCACTTTTTCTCTGTGTGTCCCATGGGAAAGAGCAACAGTAGAGCAACAACAAAAAGTTTTCGAAGAATGTCCTTCTAAACCAGGTATGTATGCATTACACTTCCATAACATAGACACACATATTTGTGTTAAGATGCACTACCACCAAAACAAGATACTCCACTGCACATGCTTCTCCATCTGAGGAGAGTATAAAAGAACAAACATCACATGACCAATGTATAGTCACGTATCCTAATGCACTACTGGAAGGTTCTCAGATACAATGGTGATGAGTGTGGTATAAAAGCGTATATAGAATAGACTTCTACTTTTTTCTTTCCATACTGTTTCAAATCTTCTCTGTTCCTCCTCACATTTTTGTACATTATTGTTCACTAAATAGCCAAAGTCAGGGACTGTGGGCCAAGATTCTATATGATATGAACTTCAGAACTGTGACTACTCTATTGGGTATGCCAAATCTTTTCACTACTGCCATTATAAACTTCAGGTTATTTCTTGAAAATATTCAGCATTCCAAGAGTTAGCAAAAAGATAAACGAGTAAAAATCCAGGAGTTGGCTCTCTGTGGTCCCAAAAATAATTTGAATGTGTTCAGTATTTGTTTCTTCTAGCAGTAAACATCAACAGCGTGTGCATTAGCAAGCTATTGCTACATACCTTGTGAAGAAGGTGCACCTGTAGACTTCTAATAAACAGCCTCATGTGTATTACTGTGAGAGCATGACTTTAATTTTGTTTTAATAAAAACTGGACAGTTTACAAATTAAATGCTACAGTAAAGTGATAGAAATGGCTTGAGGGCCACAGACTGCTGCTGAAATGATTGCTTGGCAGTTTGGGGTGTGGACAGTTAAAACTCCTCAATTTTTCTCCTTTAAACATCTACCCAACTCAGACTGTTGCTATTATCTTTGCTCCTTTATTAAATTTCCCAATAGGAGCCAGGCTTGGACCATTGTTCCATAGAAAATGACTGAGATTTGTCATTGTGAGAGCCACCAACTCTGTTGACAAGCACCATTGGGACAGATTGGACAGGGCCATGCTGCACTCCTTTGTGCTCATCAAGAGAGGAGGTGTCATCAGATGATT
>NW_020665429.1:6128-8739 GCF_002925995.2 Terrapene triunguis
TATGAAACTCCCAGTTGAGAGCCAGGATTTCAGAAAAATGTGCCTGCATTTGCACACCTAAATTGCCCTGTTGTATATGCAAATGACAAATGGACATCTATCTATTGGGCTTGCATGGGCAATCTTAACATTTGTGTGTCTTTCTGCATTTAATTGCATGTGCACTTTCCTGAAAATGACTTAAAATTATTGACAGAAGAAATTAATGGAATTTCCTTCAACTTAGTTAAATTAAAGTAAAATCAAGAAGTCCAGTTTAATTGATAGCTCTCGTGGGCAGGGCTGGCTCCAGGCACCAGCCAACCAAGCATGTGCTTGGGGCGGCGCCTGGAGGGGGGCGGCACGGCGGGGCGCTCCGGCCCGAGAGCGGCGCCGCGACCGGGCTCGCCGCCCTCCCCGCGGCGCTCCGGCCGCCAGGGGCTCTCTGGCCGCCAGGGAGAGCGGAGAGCCCCAGCCGGGCTTGCCGCCCTCCTCCTGGTGCTCTGGCCACCGGGGGCTCTCTCGCCGCCGGGAAGAGCGGAGAGCCCCAGCCGGGCTCTCCGCCCTCCCCCCGGCGCTATGGCCACCGGGGGCTCTCCGCCCTCCCCCCGGCGCTCTGGCCGCCGGGCGGGGGAGAGCGGAGAGCCCCTGCCGCAATGGGGGGGGAGCGGCTGCTGGCTTTTTTGCCTAGGGCGGCAAAAAAGCCAGAGCCGGCCCTGCTCGTGGGTTATGCGAAATCTGTTGGCACAGCCATTGGTTATATCATGTGTGTAAACAGTTTCTTAGAACTCTGTCAGGAAATGCTTGTTTTTGGTCATGCAGGATTTTTCTTTAATTGTTGTAGATCATGAAAAATGTAATCAGATTACAGACTGCTATAGCTGTACAGCAAATACAAATAACTGTCAATGGTGCACTGACCAGTGTATCCTAAAGCATAACAACTGCACAGAAGATCAGGTAAAGGTGTTTAAATATCACTCTAAAAATGTTAATCTCGCTATGAAGTTTCAAATGTCAGGAAAACTAATCACAATTAGTGTCACAATTACCTCTATGTGTTTCTGCTGTGAAAGTAACTGTAACTACAAACATCTGAATTTCTTGAGGAGGTTCAGTGGCTTTTGGATCATATTATACTTCTCACTACTTAGATAGCTGTATCCTAAAGAGACAATGGGAAGGGGCAAGGAAAGATGAGGGCATCAGTATGATTTATTTGATAAGGCATATGCACATCTTGATAATTCCATTCATAAGGTCAAAAAACCCTTGATTCCCTCCTCACATCTTATAAGCAAGATGGCACAATTAATTTAAGAGGGACTTGAGCATGGTGAGAGGTGGCTTAGCATGCAGATTTGGGGAAGAAATTCTGAACATGATACATCTTTTGAAAATATTGGTCCTTCTATAGACTTAATTTGTTGCCTCTTCTACAGAATTATAGTGGTGGTCTTCGTGAGTGTGAATAAACATGTAAGAAAAAAAGTTTAAACATGCCGTGTGTTTTAGGTACCCATTACTGAATATGATAAATGCCCCAAGGATAACCCTGCATATTATTGTAACAAAAAGACAAGTTGTAAAAGCTGTGCCATGGATCAGAACTGTCAGTGGGAGCCCAGGAATCAAGAGTGCATAGCTTTACCTGGTACGTATATATTGTATTTAAAAACAAATACTAAATCCCTAAATCCAAAAACATTCTTTATTTTTCCTCCTCAAAATCTATGGTATGTTTTTAAGATTACGGTGAGGTAAGGACTGTTCTTTGTAAGGAACAATTAATTTTATGTATATGTTAATGTTATGTGAGATTTGCTTTGAAATCCAACTGAAATCTTAGACTGGCATTTCTGGTATGTTCATTCCAAATTAGATATGAAGCTTAGTATTATTAATATTATTATAAGTGGTAATTAGGGCTGTCAAATGATTTAAAAAATTGCAATTAATTGCAAGATTTAAAAAAAAGTTGCGATTAATCAATTTTAACTGCACTGTTAAACAATAGAACACCAATTTAAATGTATTAAAGCTATTTTTTGACTTTTTTCTACTTTTTCAAATATATTTATTTCATTTACAATAGAGTACAAAGTATACAATGCTCACTTTATATTATTATTTTTATTACAAATATTTGTACTGTAAAAAAGAGATACAAAAGAAATATTATTTTTCAGTTCACCTCATACAAGTACTGTACTGCAATCTCTTTATTGTAAAAACGCAACTTACAAATGTAGACTTTTTTTTTAATGTAACTGCACTCAAAACCAAAGCAATGTAAAACTTTGGAGCCTACAAGTCCAAGCATGAAGGGGCGTACAAATGTTTAGCGTATCTGGCCCGTAAATACCTTGCAACACTTACAACAGTGCCAGGCAAATGCCTGTTCTTACTTTCAGGTGACGTAAATAAGAAGTGGGCAGCATTGTCTCCCGTAAATGTAAACAAACTTGTTTGTCTTAGCGATTGGCTGAACAAGCAGTAGGACTGAATGGACTTGTATGAGGTTTTGTTTATCTTTTTTACAGTGCAAATATTTGTAATAAAAATAATAATTTAAAGTGAGCACTGTACACTTTGTATTCCGTGTTGTAATTGAAATCAGTATATTTGAAAA